>NW_021939256.1:12699229-12762171 GCF_001715985.3 Manacus vitellinus
CTGATGAAGGAGCTGCAGGACATCGCGCGGCTCAGCGACCGCTTCATCTCGGTGGAGCTGGTGGACGAGAGCCTCTTCGACTGGAACGTGAAGCTGCACCAGGTGGACAAGGACTCGGTGCTGTGGCAGGACATGAAGGAGACCAACACGGAGTACATCCTGCTCAACCTCACCTTCCCCGACAACTTCCCCTTCTCGCCGCCCTTCATGAGGGTGCTCAGCCCCCGCCTAGAGAACGGCTACGTCCTGGACGGCGGGGCCATCTGCATGGAGCTGCTCACCCCCCGCGGCTGGTCCAGCGCCTACACCGTGGAGGCCGTCATGGGGCGTTTCGCCGCCAGCCTGGTCAAGGGGCAGGTAGGGCTCCCTGCTCGGGGAGGAGCATATGCATCCCTCGTTCGGGAAGCGGGTCCGTGCGGGTGTTCGGGTGGGAACCCCAAAGGCGGCCAGCCCGCGGCTGACCTTGGCCAGGCCCGGGTGACAGGTCTCCCTGAGGACCTGGTGTCACCGGTGAGGCAGGGACACACGTGTTCGGCTCCGGGATCCCTTCTCGGGCAGGTGCAGCAGAGGTGCGGGGCAGCTTGGAGGGGCGAGGAGCACATGCATCCATCGTGTCCTCTCGCCCGGCTTTTGTTCCTCTGCTTTGCTCTGCCGCCTGTGGCACACCAGGATATCATGCCCTCGAGGGGGGCACCTCCTTCGCCCCAAAGCAAAAGGGGCTCTCCGGGCTCCAATGGGGTTTGGGATTGGAGCTTCCCGTCTCCTGCCCTTCACTAACAAGTCGGCCATACTCGCTGGTTTCTTGCGTGCAGTGCTGCCGCTGGCGGAGCTGGAGCTGCTGCCCCCAGGTCTTTGTCTGTGCTGTCCCGCATAGCATCCCTAGGGAAAGAAAGGGCGACCCGGCTTTGGGGCTTGGCACACCGGGCTGAGCTGTGTTGCGGGGTCACACCAGGAATCTCTGCCTGAGCTGCTGGAAAAAGTTGTGCCGGTTTCAAATCGTCCGGCCCGAAAGGAACAAGTAATTTCGGGTATGTACTGCAGCTGCAGCAGCTTGACGATTCCTGCCATCTCTCCTCTTCAAAGGAGGTGATCGGGTCCCCCCGGCAGAGGATCTCGTCTGAGCTGAATCGATGCGTTTTATGTGTTTTTTTTTTCTTTCTCTCCTGCAGAATATCTTTAGAAGAGAAGTATTCCAAAAGCCGTTTTTAATAAATGGGTAAACATTGCTGGTGAAGCTCGTAGGCAGTCCTTCTTTATGGTTATTGTACTGGGCAATGTACACATATCTGTGACAGAATGGTTTTCCTGTTTGTGAGTGCCCTTGAATTCAGGGGACATGCACAGCTCCGTGTCTCTCAGTAAATGATCTTAAGTAACTTATTAAATTTGTATCTTTGCAAGTAGGTGGAAAAAGAGTAAATAATAACGTATGTTTCATTTGCTTAAAAGTGAGATTACTGCTGTTTCTTTCTGTGGAACTGTTTGCATGAGCAGAATTAAAGGCTTGGTTTTTCTTAAGACTGAAAATTAATTTTGATTTTTCAACAGGCTCTTTTGTAAGTGGCTTTTCCTCCTTTTTAACTATTTGATTTGGGCCTACTGCTCCTTTTTTAATCAGATAGTATTTTTCTCTGCACTTCATTTGAAGAGGTCAAGTTTCCTAGGTCACCTTGGGATATAAAAACATCTACCGGAAAAAAAAAAAGAATTTTAATCAACACTGAGTTTGGTGTATGTTGAAGTTCTGTAGCTACTCTTACTGCATCTTACTGTTAACCCATCTCTTTTTAGAGAGGCCATAGTTCTTGTTATTTTTAACACTAATTTAGAAGGACAGTGCTAAATTCTCTCCGTTTTTTGAACAATTCACCCCTTTCTGCAGTGTTGAATGCTAAAGGGGTTAAATTAAGATTCACTGGGATCATAAAATGGCTCAGTGAAGATAAGCACTGAATTGTTTTATTAGTCATAAATTCTCAGCTATATAATCTGACAATTTTCTTCCCTAAACCACTTAAGAGATTTTCAGAAAGTAGTAGCAGTTTTTGATAACAGAAGATGTTTATGTGTGCATCATTAATGAACACATTTAAAAAGCAAGGGTTCCAATAACATTCTACCAGAAGTTTACAAAGTCAGTTATAATGAAAAGAAAATGTGTGTGGGATAAAAAAAAGTCAGAAATAAATTGCTCAAAGTAAATGAGTAGTTAAATAGATATAACATGCATGTTTCAACCTTTCAGATTGTTCATTCCACTTGCAAAGGTTATTAGGCAATGCTGTCAATAAATTTATTTTCTGGGTTAGAGAGGTGTCGCCTGTGATGGGTTGCTGGCCTGTCACCGTAGCCGGGCTCCGTGTCATGGGAGCCACGTTTCTGTAATTGCACTCCCCTCGTTATGTAATCCCCACTCCATTGCATAATAGGGCTCGAAATACGACTGGCGCTCCCCTATCCTCGTTTCATTTTACAGGTGATCTAGTTTTGACCATTTAGTTTTTGAAAATGAGAATGGAGCTGATGGAGTGTCGGGGGCCAGGGTGTGCATTCCCCAGCACTGCAGGGCCAGGTTTGGGTGACTCCTGCCATGCCGTGGGCAGTCCTGGTGCCTGCAAGGAGCTGTCCTGAACAAATAGCAGTGGCTGTCACCAGCCAAATTCTGTAATTTCTGTAAGCAGCCTGCACTCTGGAATAGCATAAAATATTCAAGATGCTTGCTGTTAATCAGCAAGGCTGGAAGGGTGAGGTCCGCTCTCCACCGCTCTCCACCACCTCAGAACGACCCTGCCTGAGCAAATGGCAGCAGCCTGAGGCTGAGTGGGAGATGAGGCACTGCCACCGCTGGTGGGTCAATGGGACCTTCCAGAGAAATGTCACCGGTTCGCAGCACCATGATTTAGCATGAAATCACTGTGAATACTCCAGCCTGTGACGCATCCAAAAGTGCGCCTCGCTGGCATAGGCACCAGCGTGAGTGAGCAGGGCTGAATGTCTCACCAGCACACCTTCCTCCTTCTGGTGATTCAAGTGATAAAACTAAGGTGATTGATTTCATGCAATGTTTCTCATCAGTCCAATTTTGCTGAACTAACTGCAACACTGCAGTTCTCTGCTGGTTCTTCAGAGAGAAACACAGCACTTCTTGGTCTGTTATTAGAGCTAATAGTAACTATAAACATGTATGACCTTCTGCTTCTTGACAAAATGATCAAAAAGCAGATAAAACTAGCATTGAAAATACGTTTTCAGACAGTCAAGATTCTTGACAAATGCAGATGTTTTTAATGGATTTCACAGAACTTTGAGCAGAGTAAAAGAGAAATTGAGATAAGTTGTTCTGACATCTCATGGGATGTCACTCGGAAGTTGTGTCTGTAAGGAGACATAAGCATGCAATATAGAAATTAAGTTAGCACTTTTTCAATACTTTTCAGCATTGCCCTCATATGTGGGGAAACATGAGTCCAGGTTCCCAAACCTGAGCATGTGTCCCAGGGACTGGATTTAAAGCAGAGCATCTCTTTCTCTAGATTTAACCAAGAAGGAACCATATGCCTCAGGTGACCTTGCTTAAGAGATGTCCTACCTTATGGGATGCAAACCCTTGCTTCCTATCATGAATCTACTATTGCATTTTTAGATTTTTTTTCCATAAAGAGAAATGCTTAAAATGAGAGATTATTTTTCTTTCAATATAACAATTAAACCATCCAAAATTTACCTTTTCTTTTTCCAAGTTTTCAAGGAAAAAAATGTTAATTAACAAACAAGTTGGGGTTTGTTTGGTTGGTTGCTTCAGTTATTCAGCTGAGAAAATCAATTATTCACACAGCTCTAGTCAGTATCTTGAGGGGAATTCTCAGTACATCAAAGGCCGAAGACTGTTTATCTGTCTGGGATCCAGAATCTTATTTTAAAAAACTTGGTGTTGTCCTTAACTCAACTGTAGCCTTGCTTTTAAAGGGGTGACTTTGTACTTGCTTCCTGAACAGTCAGCTGCTCGCTGGCTCCTGTCATCACAGGCAAAAGCTTGGCCCTGCTGAACCAGCGATGCAGATGCAGTCGCTTGGAGCTGCTGCTTTGGAGCCAGGGTGCCAGCCAAGGAGGTGATGCTAATGAAGTAATTTAAATACCAGTTGTTTGTTGTCCTGAGGGCAACTGTTCAACATGCCTGTCTAGGCAGAGCTTTCCATATCTTGTCTGTCTGTCATCCGGGCCATGGAAGTGGCCCATTGAGTGTTATTCCTTTTTTAGCCCTTTAAAATGGTTTATTGATAATTTAAGAGAGAGGTTTAAAAATTAGCCCATTGGTCTCCACTTCCTCATAATGGTGTAATTGTTACAACAATATCGATAATTGAAGGAAGGGGGAACAGTGTGGGTCATGGGAGAGGACTGGAACAGCAGGAAGTTCATCAAGGCTCTCATTGAGTGACAACACACATGATTGAGACCAGTGCCCATGTTTCAGGGAGGAGCTGTCTGTCTCCTTTGAAAACGTGGTGGATGATGTGGTCCCAAAGGAAAAGGAGCAGACTGTTCAAAAGTGGGAGAAGATTTTGTGTCTTCTAGTAGACATATTGTTTCTCACTGGAGAAGAACGATTTGATGCTGGTTTGGTGGAAGTTTAAAAGAGGACAAAGCTATGTATGCCAGTGTCCAAATAATGCATCAGGAATTTTTTTCTTTTTTCGAGAGCAACAAACAGAGCTGCACCTGATGCCTTGGGGACTTTTGACTTAAGCTTGCAGTAGTGCTGACCAGTGCCTTGTCCTCTTTTTACGAGTCCCTTGTTCTCTCTGTGGAGGCTGGAGACAGAACTGCCAGCCAAAAGTAGCTGTCAGGTAACTGGTGACTCTGCAGATTATGTCATGGAAAAAGGTCTTCATTTTGAGGGAAGTACTCTCTTATTCTTCCAGTGAATAGAAGGAGCATTAAAATTTTTCCAGGATTCTTCCAGGGAATAGAAGTACCGTAAAAATTTTGCTAGGTCATACTAAAAGAGGAACAAGGAACCCCTAGTTCTGAGTATTCTTGCTATTGTGGGCTTCTGTATAATGATTTAAATAAAAATCAAAAGATAGTTTGTAGTTAAGCTTTAATTCTGTATCAGAAAAGTTCCTGAATTCAAATAAAAGTTGCTGGTATCGAGTACTTTGATCCCTCACATTGTAGCATTAGAACTACCACAGTGGAATCGTGTTCATTTACCTCAAATGGTATATGCCTTTTATTACTATTGAATGGATTTATCTTTTCATTTTAAAGATACGAATATCCCAGCTGACTTCTACAAGATTGAAACAGGAGAAATGGGCTTATTTTATGAAAAACAGCTACAGAAGGTAGCTGTTAATCATAGTCTAAATTACTCCCTCTTCATCCTTTTCAAACAAAAGTGTGAGCGAGCAGATAGCAGATGGGACTTGCACAGTGTCCAGGAGGTCAGCAGACTCTAGGTCTTTCAAATATGTATAGCAGAAATTAATTGCAAATCCATGGGTTTTCATACTCCAGATGCTGGGTCTGAGGACTGTAGCCATGAATAAATCAGCTAATCTCAAAAGCTGCAGAAAGGTACAGAGAACACAGTGGCCTCTGAATTATTTGGAGCCATTGTATCCTATTAGGGCCTTAAAAAATAAAACTGGTTTGGTTTTTGCTTTCGATTGGTTACCCGAGCAAATGATGACGGTTATCATCAAGGGAAGAAATGTTGCTTTAGGTCCATAGGTGAAAAACACATTGACTCATATACAGAGATGACAGAGGAGACAAAGATTGTGCTAAGGGGCTTGTTCCCCATTAAAAGGTATAAATGCTGGGCCAGAGAGGTAACAGAGTATTGTTTCGCTACAGAGGAAAAACAGATCTATTGGCCTTCTAGATGTCTCTTTTATTTCAATTGAGAAACCTAGGGTTGCCAAGCTGAAATTTAAGTGGGAGCATATATATTTGCTATGTTAAATGCTGGGCCTGATGAACAGGCTTGAAAAAATATTCTTCATGTGTACTCTGATATATTGCTGTTCTGACCATCCACTATTATTATGCAAATAAACTCTACTGAGAGGAATGAAGACACACAGATTCCAACTCATTGAAATAAGAAGCTATTTTAATTCTTTTAAAAAGCAGGGGGGACATAATCTCCATTTTCTTCCTTTGAAGCATAAAAATGAAAAT
The DNA here is from genome assembly GCF_001715985.3 of Manacus vitellinus. Taxonomy (NCBI): domain Eukaryota; kingdom Metazoa; phylum Chordata; class Aves; order Passeriformes; family Pipridae; genus Manacus; species Manacus vitellinus. The sequence continues at coordinate 12,705,419 of NW_021939256.1, forward strand.
TTTAAAATACTTTCAACTATCATCCTTAATGTTAAAATAGTCGTCAAATAAATTAAATCCCTAAATTGAAAAAAAACCTACTTATTTTAAAACATGCTTTTATGGAGGGAGAACTACTTCTTCCTGGCAATACTTGGCTGATCTCCTAAATAAGAATTTGAAAGAATTGCAGCTTTGGATTGTAAGAAAATTGCTCAAAAGAGCAAGGTTCTTCTTCCCTGAGTTATAAAAGAAGTGCTCATTTTCTTCAGTGGAAGTGTTCAGGCAGAGAGAACCATGTAGCACTGGGGTGTTTTGTCAGATACTGTATTGAACCTGAAGGATGATATCCTGGAGGAGTAACATAAGTAACCCACTTTCTATTGTGAGGAAGATTTACTCTTCCTTATACAGGCTAGCCTTGAAAATATGCAGCTTTCCGAGCATCTACACAATGCCCAGGGATTTCCATGCGTGACTGGAGACTTCCAGATTGAAGATTTGTAACTCCACGGTAATTCAGCTTCTCATATCCTGGGAGTGTCTTATTGCTAGGCATGATCCGAGGCATGTCCCCGTGTGGGCATCTGCTCTCACAAAGTGGGATGTTGGTTAAGTAACACAATATTGGCTGTGTTTCTTTTTCCCATCTAAGCTCCTTTGGGCTGGTGAGAGTCAGTGAAGAGCTCTTCTTTTCCTTGACATATTCAGTCCTTCACATACAGTTTCCAGTTTTCTCCCGTAAATATCAAAAAAGGTAGCACTGATGTTCAGTGCAAAAGGAGATGGGAGGTGGAAGGATTGCTGGGTGCAATTCCTCCGTGGTTAAACAGGGAGAACCTCAGAGACTGCAGTAGTTATGCTGACTAAATGGCTCAAAATGTGCCTTAAATTCAAGGTGCGCAGGATCCAGTTGTCGCACTTGTAAATGGAATAGCAGGTTTCATTGTATTTTTTGAAAGCATGGAGGCTGGTCTGAGTTGTATTCCATTGGTCATTTCTGGAGGGTGCTGAGCACTCCATGGTGTTGGTCTTTAACTCAGTCTGCAAACAGCAGTAACTGAGTAGATCCTGGAAGTCACAGGACAAGCTACACAGGAAGGATGTGGCACTGTTACCTAACCTGGCTGGCTGGTGAAACCAGCACTGCACTGGGAATTGAAAAAGCCTAAGCTAGGGAGAAGTGTGGGTGTACTTTGATGAAAATTAATTTGCAGTCCCTATCAGTCTGCACAGAACAGGTAAGTGGGCACCACACTTCAGATGTTCAGGTGATTCCTCTTCTGAAACAAGACCAAGGTACCAGTCTGATTTGCCCCATTCCAGTTAAAAGTCACACTGGGGAAGGATACATGAGGCATGCCTGTCCTCAGCCTCGTGTGGCAGATACATGGCTGTGTCATGCATTTGTGGAGTCTGTCCTTGGAATATGTCTTTTTTTATGTACTTCACAATTTTGTGTGTGTTGTTAAAATCGTTGATCCTCAGTGATTTAATCCCCTTCTGCACAGGCTCTCCAAAACCCCTAGAACTTCTGCAGTGACTCCTTGGTAGACTTACAAGTCAGTTACATCCCCAAAACTGCATTCGAATATGAATGAAAATAAACCCGAGGAAGGAAGACATAAGCCTGCATTATGAAGTGGCTCGGAGCTCAGATGCTTGTCACAGTCAGGCTTTATGAGCTGTGGAATGACTACATATTTCTCCTGTTTCTAGGTTTGAGTTACAAATGGTAACAAACCCTCAGCTGCAGTAAGAAGTGTAGGACTTGTTTCCATAATACATGTCCATATAAAAACCCTAAAGCATTGCAAAACAGAGGAAATTGATGTTACTAGTTTTACAAATTTTCTATGAATTTCTATAAATATAAAATTTTCTGTAAATTTGATAAGATTATTTCAATTAAAATATATCTAGGATTCTAAAAGTATTGGGGGGAGGAGGTTATTTCACAGTTAGAGCATTTGGTCTGAGAAAAGGTGATCTGAGTTAAGCTTCCAGATTTTGCCACTGACTTCAGGTGCAGCCATGGGCAAGTCATATAACTTCATTATATTTCTCTTTCCCACCTGTAAAATACAGATAACCCTCTTCCCAAAGGTCATTTGAGGATATGTACTTAAAGCACTTAAAAGTGGGGGCTCTTTGAGTAGATATCCGTGTGCATCAGTATGAAACATACCGCAGTCAAGAGATTGACACATTTGTATAAATAGCAAGGGAAAAGCACGTCAGCTTGTGACTCTGATCTTACTAAATTTGAGTTTAACTTGATTAAATGTTCCCAGAGGCAGCCTGCTTTTTACTACTGTTTTGTTCTTTTTTTGTTTTAGCATTGTAAAACTTTGGGAAATGTGGAGATAGACATTGTTGTCTGGACTGTGGTGCCTTTGCCTTTACAGCTTGTCACAAAGGATGATTTGCTTTGCTTTGGTTGGGTTTATAACCCTGACTGTGTTTGGCTTGGGTAACTTCAGGTTCGTGAGTGGAAGACTTGTGGACTTATGTAAAGAGTTGCTGTCATGTTCCCAGACTTCTCACCTGGACTGGCTCTCAGGAACTCTGCTGGTACATGATTCCACAGAAGGGTAGTCCAGGGAGCTCAGCAAAAGACTCAAAGAGAAAACATCCTGCTGTCACCTAGATTAGCAGGTGCCCACCTGGTGGCAGGGGACAGGGACTCTCTCTTTTGACAGAAGCCCACCATGTTGTAAGCCCTGGCACCTTCAGCTTGAGGCACCTTCTAAGAATGTAGCCAACCACCCATATTTTCTTGTTCTTTTGCCAACGCAGAGTTTGTTCCACCCATAAAATGCCGGAAGGGAGTTTCTTAACCCTTATCTGTGCTGAAGTCATGCTGCCAGCTCAGTGCTGAGACTTAGGGAAAGGTGAAGAAGAGCAGCGCAGTGCTCTGTAGCTGTCAAACAGAGATTGGGGCTGTAAGCATTTGTATCGATTAAGAGCTGTTGGCACTAGGCTGCACACAGACAAATGAGCATTAATGATTATTCAGCTGGAACTTGGATTTCGTTTTCCTGGACAAAGAACAGTCATACTCCCAGAAGGCACAATTTATAGGATGCTTTAAAGCCGGAACTCGCTAAGTTTTCACTTCTTTGTATGGATTATTCTTAAAAAGAAGAACAAAAAAGGCATGGAAATACTGCTTCAGAAATTACACATCTGAAGTAAAACATCCCATTTTTAATTCGCTTATGCTGTGACAGTAACGGTATTTGTCTGTATCAGTTTCTATACTGCTTTGTTTTAGCTATAGCTAATAATTATATATAGTGCAATATAAATTGTGTGCAGTTTTTGAGACATGATTAACTGTGCCACATCAGTACGTGAAGGAAAAAAATTATAAACCATGTAATTGGGGGGAGAGACTGTGTATATTGCACTCTAACAGTGATGTTGTGACACATTGCAATCATTGCACTGAGAGCATGACAGTAGCTCACTTTAGCATCGCTCTACTTTTGAATGCTTCTCTCAAGCCAGTGGAAATATTTTTCTCTGTAAACTTGTTTAAATATTCTAGGATAAGACTGCTTAAGCACTGGGTTCCTCTGTTACTTATCAGAAAAGATTTGAGTATGTTTGCATAGTATGTGGCTTCGAACAGTTGGGGCCCAAAGTCATTAGTCACTGGCACATTACGGAACATGTTACGTACCCAAAATTCATAGCATGCTTCAGTACATTGAAATCCAGAGTTTTTACATCATCCATGGAGAAGCCTGGGACAACAGACTTGGAAAATGGGCATGTCCTTGTGGATCTCTTTCCTGTCCTTGGGGGGATCACCACAGATGCTGTGTGTGGCACAGTGACTTCCTGCAGTCTTTTGTGTACTTCTCTCAACCTTTGCTTGTTTTCTGTCTCTTGACTTCTACCTAGAGGTAGGTCAGTAGAGCCTACTGTAGAGATCTGCTAAGAGATGGAGGCAGAAAATGGAGACTGTATCCATGCATCCTTAAGCTGGCTTACATGATGGGCCAAGTTTAGCCCCGTGTTCAGAAGGCAGGTATGATTTGCCCTTGGGAAACCAGCCTTGAGTTATTTGCATTGCCAGGATTAATGAAAGGTACACAGGGCTGAGGAGTTTGCGTTAAGAGCTGTGCTAGTAACGTGAAGGCTTGCCTGCTTCTGAGTCTCTTAGCTGTGCACTTGAAATGTATGCAGCTTTTTGTTAACTGGTCCAAGAAAAAAGGTCTGGATCTGACTAAAGGGTTGCTGTGACATCTGAGAGAGACGTAGCACAGGGGCTTATGTGGTTTCCGTGATAACATCAGTCCTGTAAGGGCTGATAGCTGTGTACAATAAATCTCTGAAAATTTGGGACCTAGTATAACAGGGAGTGGCATGAGGAGAGGATTGAACACAACCTGAAAGGGTTCAGGACCTGACTGTGCACTGCCACAGCTGACCTGTGTTGGCAGTTCAGCTCCAAGTGTCTAAGGTGGACTTAGAGACCACCATAGGCTCCTTCCAGCCAGCACTTTGGTGATTGTATTATCCTGTGAAAGGCTGACTTCCATTATATAGTCCTGTCCTTCCAGGTAGTGCCAACAGGACACGCATGGAAGCACACCTGGTGCTGTGTGCTGTGCTAAAATTGTTGGGTTTTGGTCTGGGAGCTACTATCTTTGATTTGACAAGAGAGCAAAATCCCTTTGTTACTGCCAAAGAAATCCTCCTGAGGCCGTCCATACTCTGGAAAGACCAGTAGAAATGTCAGGACTGTTTTTTATGACACACAGGCCAGACATGGGCAGATACGTGGTCGTAGTGGGATTACAGGGCTCGAGAGTTTCAGGTTTCGTATTTGGTATCTCTGTACAGGACTTAACTCTATCTTCGGACTGCCTTGTGACCTGGCGGTGTTGGGGAAGAATCAACATGGCATGTTGCTGATAATGGCACTGATAGACTTTAAAGAGCTATTGGATGTTGAGTTGAATATTTTTGTGGATGTGCTTCAGTGCCACAGAGTGTTCTGAAGGGGAGATGTGTTCGTGATTGTGCAAAAATGTAGAGACTACTGCAGCATCACTTAGAAATAGAAAAGCTCCCAGATTTGCCCACAGTGGTCCATATATGTAGATGTGTTGTGGTTTAACCGCAGCAGGCAACCAAGTGCCACACAGCCACTTGCTTACCCCATCCCCTACTTGGCCATGCTCCCTCCCAGCTTCTTGTGCACCTGCTCACTGGTTGAGCACAAGGCACTGAAAAGCCCTTGACTCAGCATCAACTAAAACATCAACTAAACATCAGTATGTTATCAACGTTATTCTCATACTAAATCCAAACCACTACTTCTGCTAGAAAGAAGATGAACTGTATTGCAACTGAAACCAGGACAGAGGGACAAATCATATGTGAGATTCACATTGGGTCTTTTGCTGAACATGGCAGGAGGGAGCGGTTGGTCTCTTGGTATGATCAGGATCCTGAGAAGGCTGCCCACAGCAGACTGTGTTCCAGGAGGTCTTTCTGCCCGCTATTATCAGGGTTATAGACTAGATCCTTATCAGCTGTTTGTTCAAGCTCATTAGTTTGGGCAAAGCCTGGATGAGTGGCATGCGATTGCTCACAGTGCCACACAGACTGGGCGCAGCAAGAGCATGAGCGAGGGAGGAGGCTGAGCACAGCACACGTCCCCCTGCATTTCAGCACGGCTGCATAAACCAGTTGGATGCTGTGGCATTGCTTTCACCTTTCATATGTTTCTAGCTTGTTAAAATTATATCTTGAAAAGTACACGAAGTCACAGCAGATGGCAAAATCTGAAATGTTCTCTCCAACTCTTTAATTAGGTTTTCAGTTATTCCTTTATGAAAGGCACTCTGTGAGTGCCTGAAGTATTGCAAGTATTTAAATAAGCTCCTGGTGCGACTTCTCAGAGCTGAAGTCGACATTGATATCTTTATGAAAGGCTTTCTTAGGTTTTCTCTGTTGTTTTTAATCTCTTGTGGAATGTTTTGATCTTGTTCCGATATCATTTTGCTATCTTTCCTTGATATGGCGCTGGACACATCAAAACATTGGCTGTGAAAATTATCTGTATTCCTTACCCCGACAGTAGTGACGCATGAGGTTTGGGCATTGGTCAAAATGCAGTTGTCTGCAACAGAGCTGTGGCCAGCACTATATTTACATACTGTATTTACCATTGTTATTGTGTTTGCAGAATGCAGCAGCTCGCAGGCTCCTGACCTGAGTTAAAATGACTGCATATTTAAGTAGCAGTCTGAAAATAAACTGTAGTCAGAGCTGGTAATGGTGCCTGTTAAAAGGTTTGACACTTTCTTTTATAATTGCATCCAAAATGACATTTTTTTACTTAAAGAGTTTTGTAGGAATGGCGAAAAGCTAAAATTCAGTAAGAGAGTAGATACCACCCAAGTATAGACTCAACAGCATCTGAATTCTGTCAGCTGAAATTCCACACTTCTTTCTTTTTACCCCAGGTTTACTTGAGGCACCAAATAGGGAAACTTTCAGTCCAGGAGGTTAAATATTATCCAAATTATAAACAGCTGGTAGGATATTGGTTAATAAGAGACAGGGCTGACCATGCCACCCATAGTTTCTGTATAAACATAGAAATACATGGATTACAGCAGGGTAGAATTAGCTGGTCTTTGATGGTGCGGTTTACATACAACCTGCATATGGTACCAGAATGGAAGCGGGTTTAATGATCCGTTGCATTAACAACAAAAAAGTATCAGAATAAACTCATGAAACAATGCTCATTTCATCTGCCATGGCTCCAGTAACATTTTAGATAATATGATATTCCCCACATTATTGCAACGCCAGAGAATTCTTACTGTCCTGCTTTGAAAGCTGTACGTAGCTGACACCAAACATGAGCAATAGCTGTTCACAATGCAAAGATTCCTTTTCTAGGTACAGCTTAATATTAATACTTTGTTAAAGCTGGGGAATATGTAGATCATACTGTCCTAGGTGCTATGCACATAATTCAGAAAGGCATCAGAACTTTAAATGATTAATAATGTGTAAAACATAGGAGATGGGAAATGGATCTGATCCAGAAATTTAGTAGAGTAAGTTTATATTTACTTTCAAAAGTATTTCTTTGTTGAGATTTTGAGGACAGCATTTCCTGTGCTGATTTAGTCTTCTGTTGCACTTTATCTTTTCCTATGTTTCTCTAAGTGTGCTTCCAGCAAAACCTCAGATTGGGAAGAAAATACAAAATGTGTTTTGTAACAACAAAAATACTTTCTGCAGTATCAATCATAATTATCAATTATGATTGATAATTATACATTATATAATTATGTATGATAATTATTCAGTAAGATTTAAAAAATACGTTACTCAGTCTTATTTAATTATTCCATTTGTCACCACTAAAAATGAGCATTTTCTAAGAAAATTTATGGTTGGGGTTAAATTGAGAACCATTCAGATCATCCTTATTTGGGACATATTAATTGCCAAATGAGTATGGGATGGAGAAAGTGTCTCGCTGTTTAGTCTATCAAAGAGAAAATACATTTCTAGTCTGTAAATGGGAAATAGAGAGAAAGGTGAGAAAAAGCATCGACAGGTAAAATAGCTATTTTTGAGAAAACTGGGTGGGTATAAATTGACTGTGAATCAATTGAGGTGGGAATTAGAGGCTGTTCCTAATCTTTGGTTAAGGTAGGCTCTAAAGGAGAACTCAAACTGCACTGAAAAATGATTTGTTAAAACAGGAGCAGGAAACAGCCTTTTTTCTCTCACGTATCCATAGTTTTGTTATAATAGAAGCGGCACTGAACACAAAAGAGCCTCTGTAATATTGTGACAGCTTTCTAGAAAGAAAGAGTTTGTCCACAATGCAGACTTATCTTACTCATTTTAGTCTGTAAAAATAACTTTGATGCTCCAAAGATAGATTTTGTTTTCTTTTTTCCCATTTTCCCCCTTTTTTTTCCCTCTATATACCTGATTATTTTCTCAGTATTTGTTGCATGCAATTGCAAATGAAGAATTTTTGGGTTAAATTCCAATTTGACAGTAAAATCAGAGAGGCAAAAGATGCCCCCCAATGCATCATTTTGAGCTATAGAATGGAAAAAAATGACAACATGCTAACTTGGTTCTTAATAATTATAACACTGTAATGTGATATCTGCTCATCAAATACCATTCATTATTAAAAAGGCTTTCGGTGCAGTCTGTCAAACAATTACTAAAATTATTAGACCAGTGAGTTTAATAAACTTCTATTTTGTGATAAATCCAATAAGCATAAATACTTTCAAGATATTTATTTAATTTTATTTATTTTAAGATATTTACTTTTGTAGAGTGGTATTAATCTGCAGCTATAATTCTTTCTTGTATCTCAGTTGGTAATTGACATAGACCAATATGAAAAATAAGGTAAGCTGTTAATAACTCAGTAAAAGTCTCTATTGTCAAACAAGGATTTGAAATTTTATACTGCTGTGCATTTAGAAGTAATATCTAATTGCAGAATAATAAAAATGCAGTGTATGTAAATGGATATATTTTCATTTATTGTCGAACTTGTCATGAAGGGGTAACAAACAAATCAGAATTTTTGATGTAAGTTGGAAGCAAGTTGGTTTAAGGCACTTCTGCTGTTCATTTCTCACGGGTCAGATTGGAGGAAGAAGAATGGAGTGTGTTTCGTAGGATGGATGTAATTTTTAGTGACAACTGTGCGTTGGCAGCGAGGGGCGAATACGGGCAGCCCTGAGATGCCAAGGCACCAGTTCTGTGCAGTAGCGGTGTGTGCCTCGCAGTCCCTGCCTGCACGGAAGTTCCCCCCGGCCATGCAGGGTGGGCATGGGGGTCCTCATGCCAAATACTTAATGGCAGAGGTCCCAGTGCAGCAGAGAGGGAGGCGAGCCCCGTGGCATGGCCACAGCAGCCGCCGCCGGTTGCTGCATGCAGGGCAGCACGCCAGCACAGGGGCTCGCCGGGAAGAAGTAGTCCAGCAGCTGTCTTTTTTTCTTCTTTTTTTTTTTTTTTTTAATTTTCCCCTTCACTGAATATAATTTTTAATCATCTCTAATAATGCATTTGTCTGCTCGCGTTTGGGAACTCTGCTTTCTGGTACCCGTAAGTGAATGCCTCTTGGCCTGATGCATTGAAAAGTTGAGCTGTGGTTTCCAGATGCGTGTTCACGTCTTTAATGAAGGTTTTCTTTTTTGTTTGGCGCAGGGCCGTATCTGCAGAAAAGCTGGCAAATCAAAAAAGTCATTCAGTCGAAAGGAAGCTGAAGCAACATTTAAGAGTTTGGTGAAGACCCATGAAAAATATGGGTGGGTCACCCCGCCCGTCTCTGATGGCTGATGTTAGCAACCTGCACTTGACAAAAATGCTGAAAAAAAGTACTGTGACATCTCCTCAGTGCTGTACACCGCCCATCCTTTTCTACTTCAGCTTCAGTTACATACCATGAATGTCAAGGAGACATCTAAGTTATTTATGAACAGATGTGTTTACAGAGGGAGAGAAAAAAAAATTGCTGTGTAGGATTATGTTTCAAGACTGGAGAATGGTCATCATTGAAGTCACTTGAGCGGATGCTGAAATTGCGTCATGTGCCCCCATACAGCCCACATTGTCTTCAGCTTCTTTCCATGACAGCAGCACCAAGGCAGTACTGGAAAGTCTATCCATTACTGCTCAGTTCATTTAAATGTAAATGAAACAGTTAATATTTAATAGGGAAGCAGTGCATTGCAGGTACATGTTTGCTGTGCTGTTTATCTTTGTCTCCTAGCAGGTCAACATAACTTGAAGATTTGTCTTTATGTGGAACTGTGGTCTGCTGTGACTAAATTTAGACCTCATTTGTGCTCTATATATGACCTTTAATTCATAAAATGAAACCAGAATTAAAATGCTGAAAGGTCCTAGTGTTGAAAAATTATTAAGTGGAATCACCCAACCGGTTACAATGTGCTCTCTGTGCTGATATTGTGATGTGCTGTTCAGAAATAAACCAGTGCAGTTAGCTGAAGGTTAGGTGGTTTTTTAAAACGCATCCGCACCAGGGCTCGAAGGGGTTGGTTGGTGGTAGCAGAACAATTATTACCCTGCCAGTACCTTCTGCAGTAGCATGTGGCCTGTCAGTTCTTCAAAACAGCAAAACAAACAAATGGAAATGGACAAAGCAACCTTAAAATTTTATCTGTTTAATTTTGAAATGATATGCCAGTAACAGTAAAAATTTTCAAGTCAAATGGAACATGGTTTGTAAGATGATTTGCATGACTGGAATTTTTCTTTTTTATTTTCACTCAATAGACATTGTATGTACTTAGAGCCCAGTATCTGAGAAAACCCACTGATGTATATAAATGTCCTATTATTTAATCATTAAAATTTAAGTTTTCTGGTAAACAAATTGAAAAAAAAAAACCAACTTTCTAAGGGACTCCATAAAAGCTGAAGGTAATGTTAAGAATGGTATAGAAAAGTATTAAAAAATGTGGATTCCGAATGGAAAATCATATTGGACACGTGCTGAATAAAATCACCAGTATCGTTTCTGTTGCCTCAGGAATTCAATCATTTTGGTCAGCTCTTGTATTTAAAGTTACAGGTTTTCTTTTGTGAGATTCTAAGCACCATATAGATATATGTGTTGTGATACTTTAATTGAAAGTAGGACAGTATCGATTGTAAGACTGATTTGGAGGAGAAGAGCAGTGTGTGTTTGGAAACACCATTGTATAGCGAACACAAGAACAAATCGAAATGGTTTACCAGTTTCTGTTTGTATTACAGCAACAGTGGGGACTATACTCTAGGGAGTTTGGGGGTCTGGAGTTTGATTTAAAACTACACACAGCATAGAAGAACAAAAGAGTCACAAAGGACAATGGAGTTCAAACACAAGCGAAGAAGCAGCAGAGCAAGTATTCGTGCAGTACTAGTACAAAACCACTGCTCAGTTAACCTACCAATGCTTTGTCAGCTAGATACAGAGAAAAATAATCAAAGCCTTCACGAAAACGAATATGCAAGTCAGAGCCACTCAGGTTTGTGGACATACCTGACTTCTTGCACTTCTAATCTCCCATCAGTAGTCTCTTCTCATTCTCCTCTGATCATTTGTGGTGCCCACCTGGTGTGCTCTCACTCAGTTATAAAAGCAAATGCTTTGTACCACAAATCTACCCAGATCTTGCTGTCATTTATCTCACCCTTTTATACAGGGAGACAATGCTATAATCTGTATATATATACCGTTCCCCTCAAACAGCATATCAGTTCTGTACATCCAGCACCAGAGTGTGTCTTTTGAGTGAGGAATAGCATTTCAAGTAATTTACTTACTCAATTTTTTATAAACTTTTTTTTTCTATCCCTTATGAAAAAGGAAATTAGTATGTTTAGTTAAGCATCAAATAATTTGCAATTCCTAGTGTGACTCCCTGGAGAACAAAGAGAGTGATCTAGCACTGGAAAGCATAAGGTTTGTTATTTCCTTTTGGAAGAGCTCTTCTCTCATCAGCACAGTGAAATTATGTTAAAACCAGCATGAAGGTGTGGTAAGTCTTTAGGGGGAATTATTTCTTTTTCTGCTGTTTTTTAACCTGTCTCTTTTTTCTGTCAGTGGGTTATTTTAAATCTTCCTGAGAACCATATCTTTAATATTTAATTAAAGGGTTAGCTAAAAGGAACGTAGTGGGTGGATTGCTACCACTTCCCTCAAACCTACTTATTATGTGTCTTCTTAAGTGTGCTTTAAATAGTTAGAGCAAACATCATAGCTAAAAATCACAGTTACTTTCTGGCTGTAGGAGGTTCTCTGCATCACTCAGCGTCTTGGAGCAGTAGGAGAGGCAAATCAAAAAACCTGGAGTGCTTTGAAGCAGTAGCAGAAGGGGAGCAGAACGCGTGTGATGATAAACTGCGGCAACAAATCATGCAAGGAAGAAAGAAGGCAAAGTACACTGCATGAACTAGGGCAGGATGAAGTTCCTGCTGCACCAAAAATAATACTGCTCCTATTGAAAAGACGATGGCTTATGGCAGGAGCAGCCTGTGCTGGGGGGGTGCAGGAAAAAGGGGACAGCGGGGAGTGCAGAAGCATTGTGCTTCTGAGAAGGGAGGGAGGGAGGGAGATGGCTAGGAATGCAGTTACTTAAGAGATCTATAAAGAGGGTTGATCTATTTTAGGGAAAATTAGTTCATGGTTTTTATCGTAACTGTATGCTAGACAGGTTCTACTTTCTTTGCAACAGACAAGCCTAAAATAAGTGAAGGAGAAAATTGGGAAAGGTGTATGAGAGAGGAAGGAAGAGAGGAAGACCTGAGAGAGAGAGAGAGAAGTATGGGCTAAAGAAGGTATAACTGGACAGGTAAAACACAGGACAAAAAAAGGCTGATGATGGAAGGGTATAAAATGAGGGGTCAGAGGAGAACAGCACAGCACCAGAAAAAGCAGTTTAGGTAGGACCTACTGTAGGAACTGATTGCAGAGCTGCTTCAGGTGCCTTTCTCTTGAGGGAGATACCATAAAAGAGATCCTATAATGTCCTTTTGGCTTGTATCACAGAAAGTGAGAAGTACTTTCTCCTTTTTCTGTCTTCTTTCTGGCAGCTCAGAAGAAAGATGCTAGGATTTGGAGCTGTGGTACGGAACTCAAATCAGGCCGTCACCTCGCTTCTGTGACTGAGAAATAAAGCCAAGTGTCATTCCCAAATCCTAAAGTCGAGGAGGCCAAAATTAAAACAGATTGGACAGTCATCTGCTTGGTCAGAGTTCCTCAGTATCAGAGAAGTGGGAGGATTTTTTTTTGCAGACAGTAAACGTCAATATCCCCCATTTATCCAATCAAAAATCTCTTTAGGACTTCTTGTAAAATTAGCAGTCAGTACGGTTCCTCCAGCTCTCATTAGACCCATTTTATCAGGAACGTTATTTTCCATCTGCTGTCCCCAGAACAGATGATTAATTTGAAACTAGCATCTGGGGAGGTGTGAAGCTGTATTGGGAACTTACTTCCAGGCTTCTTTAGAATATATCCTTTTGGAGTACCTTCTTTGAGCCTGAAAAAGCTACTTGACTGAATACAGGCATTGAACAAAGAATGATAAAGGAAGAAAACTCTCTCTAAATACCTAAATGCTGGAAGATTTCCACAAAGAACAGAACTGATGATTTATACAGGGGTATATTTTTGCGTCATTAGAAATTGGTCCTTAAAGTTCAACAGTCAGAAACTCACTCATCAGTCAAAAAGACCTTTTGAACTTGCATTGTTTTCTTTCCCAAACACAGCGTGTCTCCTTCATTCCAGCCTAAACTTCAGTCCTGAGCCTAGAGAAAAATCATAGGCATGGTCTGTTTATTTGTGCTATGACACTGTATTATATTTTTAAAAAGACTCACTTCATTATCCTTGTCCAAAGCAGTACCTAAGATCCTAAAACTAAACTTTTTGCCTAAACAGCAGGGTTAGGAAAAGCCTTTCTAGTATAACAAATACATGTGATATGACAATGTAATATATATATATACTTTTAGAAAACTCATTTAGAAAGACATTCAGAATCACAACTGTCAGCCAGGGACAGCTGTGATGGCCAGTGCTCTGATGTGCGTGCACTTTCCATTCCACAGGAACTTGCAATAGAGAGAAATCTATTCTTGATAGGCTGACTGTACAGAGAAAAATATCACAAAACTGAATAGCTTTGGGATTTAAATCTCACAGTTTTCTTCACCACATTTTAATTCATTTTTTTTTCCAAGATTTTCAGACACCCACATGGAGCCACAGTGTCTTCATTTTACACTGGGAGTGTGACCAGCATGGTTGCTTACATGACTCCAGTAAGGTGGTCTATTACAAACACGCTTCTTGTTGAAGTTTTTAGAGGATAACTGTGTTCCAGCTGAATGCCTGGGTGTGGAGCTTGGCGGATGTACTGAGGATTTACTTAGTAGTGTTACGTGGGCAGATGTGACGCATGCATAGGCATCCCAAAGCTTAGCTGAAATTACATGGGGAAGCATTTGCATGGAGTCAGTGTGAAAAGTTTGTCTCTTCCATGCAGTAGGTAACTTCTGGTGGAGAAGGTTCCTCTCAAACTGTATTATGATCTATATAGTAGAATTAAGTGGGCCAACCTGATGGTACAATATAATTTTCCAGTTATGTTTTCCCTCTCTGACAAGCACCAACCTATGCCTGCTACAGACATTACATGTCAGAAGATGATCAGTAATGATGCTGAAGTAAGACTTCTGGATATGTATCTCCTCTAGCCTTCCCAATGCATTCCTGAGGGGAAGATTTAGCCCTAAGTGAATGAGAGAGACAGAGAGGACTGTGCACAGGCACTGAGAGCATGTGCTGTGCTGCCCTGCAAAATGCCAGCTTTGGGAGGATGGGGGCAACAAGCCTCTGAGCTTACCTAGGCAATGTGCATCCTGTCTTGTTTTCATCAAATACTGACCTTGCAAATATTTTACAAACATGCATATTGCTTGGATTAAATCAAAGGGTTCAGTACACCTCTGACCTGAGTTCTTGTTTGCAGAGCAGATGGGTTACTAAATACACACTGTGGGTTTTTGTGTAAGTTAGCAACACATTTAAAGTTTTGCTTTGCTGGCTCCGAAGAATAAAGTGGCTGTCAAACTAGGTCTGAGGACAAGTAGGTTGGAAGTGAGTCACATGCTATTATCAGAACAGTTGGACTGGAGAAGTAGTTTCATCCTTACATCAGAGGATAGAGGTGAGGTACTGCAGTGAGAGCCACCAGAAGGACATTACATGAAGTTTTACACACAACCTGCCTCTGTTGTGTGTATGTACGTGTGTATTGCATATTACTTAATTGCATCCTCTTAAATGTATGTTGCTCTTCTTTGTAAATTTTACCCCTTTCATATCACTTCAAAGTTTTGCTGACATGCTAAGAAAACATTAAGCGAGTCATGTAAATTTACGTTTAAAGCCTTCATTTCAATCTGGAAGCATGCAAATGCCATGCTGACACCTGTCAAATTTCACCAGTAGCTTCCTCACAGAAGTAATGGACAAATCAGTGATGACGGTAGTTAAAACAAAAATAGAAACTCCGTAATTTGGATGTTTGACTTAGTCTTTTCCCTGATTACTTTGTCTTTCAGTTTGACTGACTGCAGATGAGAATGTCAAGCTAACAGCAGCAAAACTGTCATAGTGTTGTTTATTTATAACAGTTCCTTTTGTTCATGCTGCTAAATAAGGTGGCAATAAGTATTCATTGCAGTTGTGTTTCACCAAATGGGAATTCAGAGATAACTCCTCACACTCTGAAAACTTTGCATTTTATACTTAGTGTTTGCCACCACACACAGCATTCGTTATGTTTTGCTGTCAAATATTCTTGTATTTTCTTATTCAGCAACCTCCTGTGTTTTAAATTATTTGTGGTTCACTAACAGAGATATGCCAAGTATGTTGCAGGTCCTCTTGGCAAAATCAGTGAAATGTAACTGAACCAAATCTTGTTGCCTAGGTGATTTAGAGGAGTTCTCCACTTGCCAGTTGCATTATTGAGATCCGCAAATTTTTACTAAATATTCCCCTTCTGAACTTCCTCAACAAAACTAAGACTTCAAATTCAGCACAAAATCCATGCTGATATGGATTAGCATGTGTGTCGGGAACGAAAACAGATCATCCTTATGAGAAATTTAAACCATTTCTTCATTAACACCAGCATCATTTAGTTCTGAAAATGCATGGAAACAATACAAGCACAAGAAATGCCTTACACTGGATGAGGGGTTTATTATTTAAATAAATTATTTAATTTTTTATTATGCATTTTTATTTGATGGCATTTCTGACAGGGACTTTCCCCTGGAATATGTCACAGTACACTTCTTCTGCTCTGCATTTGATGTCCACACTGCTGCACAACAGATCCCAGTTTGGTCAGTACATGTGCTTCCCCTGCCCACCTTGCAGGGTCGAAGACTTTACAGGCAAGTGTGAGTACCTGGATTTGCCTTTCCTTCCCTGCTCCCTGGTATGCTTTACGTCACTGCACCTGAATAGGAAAGCCTTCTCTGATTGCACTTACTTTGACCCCATTTCTGAGATAAAATTGTATCGTCAAGTACCACTCCCTCACAAGGGCAGTCAGAGCACTTGGAAAAACAAAGAGATGGAACAAAGGACTCATGTATTCCAAGTGAGTAGCCCTACAGCACAGCTGGTAAGTTGCCGCAGTGAATAGTGCTGTGATTCAGCTCCCTTATCCTCTGCATCGTGCAAAATGGAGTCTTACTGGAAGTGTCGTCAGTTTGAATGTTAAGCATTGCGAGAGCAGTTTTGCTGCTCTCAGTGAGCAATAGTGGTGCCCAGTCTTAGCAGGGGTGTGCCAATAAGTGTATCTGTGTTGAGTTGCCGCTCCCCTCTCCTCCATCATCAAGGAAAAAAAAAATTACCCTCGTCCTGGCCTTCTGAACAGTTACTCTACAGGCACTCAGTTATTCCTGATGTATTTTTAAATTTTATATGCAGTTTATTTTATATTTAAAAATGGTTTTCTATATTATATATATTAAAATATTATTTATATTAAAATATACATATATATAAATACATAGAGGATAAACTTGGACCCAAATCAAGACTAAGGCTGAAAAAGACTATTCTGGTATTCTTTCCACCATTACACCCATAAGGTTTCCAAAAGCTGGAGCGCAACTGCTTAGACATCTTCTGCAGGACTTGGGGTATAAATAACAGCTTTATCTCAAGGCCATTTCTGCTCTTCTTTCTGTACTGGCAGTAATAAATGTAAAGGTCCCTGCCCATTGGAAATGACCTGAAGAGTCCATGTATTTCTTGACATGAATTTCACTGACAGGTGACATGATCCATTCGTTGCTAGCTGGAGCTATCTACAATTCATGCACCAGCTCTCAGAAAGTGACAGCTGGATGCTTCCCCGAGTACCCATGGTAAATTCTTTATGGGAAAAGCATAAATGTAACTAGGCAAACTGGGGTACGAGTGGTGAGGACCCACTGTGGTGAAGGTGGCAAAGGAGGAGGCAGAAACAGTCTCCACCAGTACAACTGCTGACTGTGTTCCTGGAAAAGCTTACAAGTTCTTTGGAAGGAAAAGAACCAGAAGTTATTGCAGCCTCCTGAAGAAGTTCCAGTTTATGCTGTTGATTTCTTTTGAAATCTTCTTTTGACAGAGAAGACCATTATTTTCTGCCAGTAAACAAAGCCAAACAAGGATGGATGAGAAGTCAAAGGTTTGACTTTTGAAAACTGAAACCTTTTGAAAAAGGTTTGACTTGGAAATTTGAAAGACTACCAAAAATTTCTTCTTTATACCTCTTTCTCCTACAGTACTTTACATGCCCCTAGCAGCTATTCAGTTAAATATGCCTTTCCACCTTCCCAGTGTTTTCCCAAGTGATTTGGAGTACATGTGGATCATACCCAAGGAGTCTCGTCAGTGACACCATCATGGGCCAGTACAGACTCCCTTTAAATATAAAAGTGCAAGTGCTGGTAGGAGAAAGAGCACTCACAACTGTTGGTGTATTCTCTCCCTCCTCAGCTAGCAGGCATCTGTAACTGCAGAGCTGTACTTGATTTCATGTGTTTTTAAGTAAGTTCTGTGCAATGTACCACCTGGAATGAGAGTGGGAAGTTGTCTTTAACAAGTAAATTGAAGTATTTGAAGTGTGTGTTTAGCTTAATGACCATAAATAAACATGCTGCAGCCTTTGTGTGGTTTAAAGTTACGATCTGCTGGATCAGGGCAATAGTAGAGAGCTAATGTATAAATCTGAGAGTAGACAGTCCTGGTTTATAACAAGGTCATCTCATCTCTGTCACTGAAATTAATTTCAATAAATAGATTGTCTCTTCAGGACACTTTTTCAAGTGATCTGAGATTTTGCCACATGACATATAACAATAGCTCTAATGTAATAGAGAAATTGAAGGACCATTTTGTTTCTCAATACCTACATCCCTTTGTCCTCTAATGCTGATGATGTTAAACAAATGGTGAAAGCTTAAGGATACCCATTAATTCATGAAAGTAAACAGCTGGCATATCCAGCTTAAACTACATGGGCAAAGCACCAAAGGTTTTTTAAACATTTGACCAGATTTTTCTCTACGTAAGTAGAAACTAGTAAAAGGATAGGACCTCCCTGTTTCTAATTAAAAAAAAATGTCTCCAAAGAATCCTTAGGAATGTCCTTAACTTCTTAAGGAGGTTAGGTTCACACTAAGGGCAAACAGCCTTTTTTAAACAGACCCGCCTGCCACTGTACATTACCTCCAGCTCCACAGACCTGTCCTGCCCCTGGTTCCCTGATAGACTCTGCCAAATCAAGAATACCATTGCTCAGTAGATGGCCACACTGGCAAAGTTTAGTCAACATCAGTAACATAAAGAGATTATCCTCTGTGATTCAAGGAGCTAGTCAAAATGTAATACTTTGTAGTCAAATATTTCAAATAAATTAAGTTCTTTCAATCTGGAAGATAAGCATTTAGGTATCTTCTCTAATTGAGTCATCTGCTAGTGCCTACGAATAAATCTACCAGATTCCTTGTGGTGAGGTAGAAATGGAGGGAGGAGAGCAGGGCAGGGTAAGGGGAGAGGAAAAGAAAGGAAAGTTAACATCAACCAACCTGCAAAGATGTTACCAAGCTAGATAAAGGGAGCAAATTCAGAGGATCAGCTACAAGAAAATGAATTCATCTGAGACAGAGAACCACGTGCATGTCACTCCTTCTGTACTCTCATTTTCTGTCAGTAAGGCAAACATCCATAAAAGGGAATCACACAATTAAATTTCAGTTCCTAGGAAATACCTTGCCTTCCCTTCATGCACCAGTTCCTTCCTTCCTGAGCAAGGTAACATTTTGCATTGAACCTGAGAAATAACTTAAAAGGAAGTTTCACCTTTTCAGAGACAATAGTAATTAAAGAAAAACCCAAACAAAACCCCATCCATTTTATCAACACTAGTCAGAAACATGCTTTTAACTCAAATAAAAATAACCTTTAACTTAGTGTTTAGGGACCCAGCTGTTTCAGAAAGTGGAAAGCGGCCTTGTGGAAATTGGTAAGAGTTGATGTCAACTTCAGTGTGATCCGTGTGTCATTTGGAGGATGTGATGGCTTCTCCAGGTTTCTCTGGATGCCACAGCACTAGGTGTCGCATTGAAGGATGCCAGAAGGCACCAGCACTGCCTCAGAGATGTGCACACCTGTAGGGAGCAACTGAAAAGGATAGTAATCACAAAATGGTGTGCATTAGAAGGGACCTTTAATAGGTCAGCTAGTCCAAGCCCCCTGCAATGAGCAGGGTCATCTTCAACTTGATCAGGTTACACAAAATCCAACCTGTCCTTCAGTGTTTCCAGGGATAGGGCATCCACAGCTGCTCTGGGCAACCTGTGCCAATGTTTCACCACCTTCATCATGAAAAAATTTCTTTGTCATATCTAGTCTGAATCAACTCTCTTTCAGTTCGAAGCCATTCCCCTGTGTCCTATCACTTTATGCTCTTGTGAAAAGTCCCTCTCCAGCTTTCTTGTTGGTACCCTTCAGGCACTGGAAAGCTGCCCTAAGGTCTCCCTGGAGCCTCCTCTTATCTTAGCCTTTCCTCACTGGAGAGGTGCTCCAGCCCTCTAATCATCTTGGTGGCCCTCCTCTGAACTAGCTTCAACAGGTCCACATTGTTCTTGTGCTGAGAACCCCAGAGCGGGATGCAGTACTCCAGGTAGGGTCTGACCAGAACAGAGCAGAGTTGCAGAATCACCTCCCTCACCCTGCTGGCCACGCTGCTTTTGATGCAGCCCAGTACACAACTGGCTTTTTGGGCTGTGAGCACACCTTGCCGGGTCATGTCCAGCTTTACATTCATCAAATCCTCTCAGTCTGCAGTTAGATTTTGTCTATTACTGCACCTGCTCAAAGCCGATCAAAAAGGAACCTTAGTTTTCATATTGCTACTCGTGGGGCAGCTTTGGCTACTTTAAGTTTAGTAACTTTATTGCCAGGATATTTGAAGACTCAGAACATGCTCTAGAAATATACAGGCTTTTCCTAAAAAATGACTGACAATATTTATCTTTTGTATCTCATAATCTTTCAATACTACTTGCAAATTCCAGTCCATGTGGAAAGTCCACTTGCAAAGTCCAGTTCATAACATGCAATAAAAACAACTGGGTTATGTTGCACTAGGCAATATTTGAACCAGGCATCTGGTTTGTATTTTTGATATAATATAGAAATGTTGAGATCAGTACAAATGAATTGTCCAGCCAAATGAGAAAGTCATCTAATTCTGTATCCTGATGGCTCAGAAGGGAGAGTCAGAATCTTGTCCTGGGGATCAGAATGATTCAGGCTGGAATGGAGATGATCTCATTCAACCCCTTGCTCCAAAAAAGACCAACTGGGACGTTAGATCATATTGCTCATATCTGAATCTCAGATATGAGGTGGATACCTCACCACCCCTCTGGGCAGCCTGTTCCAGTGCTTAGTCACCCTCTGGGGGGTTCACCTTTTCTTCCTGTCCGACTAGAAGGATGGCTGCTGGCTCTTGTCTTCTTTCATGAGAACCTCTGAGAGGGGCCTGCATTTGTGAGAAGCAAATAAAACCAGTTCAAAAAGAGAGAAAGGAATAGTTACATTTTCCCAGTTAGTGTCTCAAGGTGACATCTCAGTGTTTTAGTCTCCCGGAATCACTCACCAAGCAGAGGTCTCCCAAGACCTGCCTACAGCAGTGCCCAAATCTCACCACCATGGTATTCTCCATCTAAAATGCAAGTGTTTGAAGAGTTTTATCTTTTCCCTCCCGTTCTCTTTCCTTTGTATTGACTGTGGAGGGCCATTTGTCACGGTATCCTTCATTTACTTGTCTCTCATTAGGTTCTTCCTTTCTTGTTCAACTTGCCTTGTAATAGTCTCAGGTTTTTAACTAAAACAAATAGCCTTATAGTCTCCACAAATTTTGTTAAATCACTGTTCACATCCCTTTCCAAATGTCCAAGTATTTAATATGTTATACAGATCAACTGCCGAAGCTTAATGTTTTTAAACATTTTGACATTTCTGATCTCTTGCCACCCTGAAAATTGATTTCTCAGTCCTACTCTGTATGTGCAATCATGGGCAGATTTGTAGCCATAAGATTCTTTATAGCTGCTAAGCATTTTTATAGCTGCTAAGAAAGGACTTCATCCAAGCTTTTTGAGTTATTAATTACATTAAGTTGTCCTTTCTTTTTTTTTTAATTTTTAAATTTTTTTTATTTCAAATGATCAGTTAAACCTACTTGCCAGCTGCAGGCATAAGGTTTACTAACTCTTGATTCTGAGAATCACTCTGAAAGCTGTTTTTTTATAATCTGAAAAAAAAAAAGCCAACCAGAACAAACAGACACTCAGCATTTTGTGGCTCTGTAACCCTCTAGCACAAAATCAAGATTCAGTGAGAAATTAATTTTAATATGTAACAGATATTATTTTATAAATTATGTAATATTATTTATATAGACTGTATAATGCAATATTATACACATATTTTATACAATCTATAATGTAAACATGAAAACTGTTTACATTGTATTATACAATAAAACATAATAATTAAAAAAGGCTTCAGGGTGGCCAAATTGTGGCCTTCCAGTACATGAAGGGAGCCTACAAGAAAGACTGAGAGCAGGACAGGGTGACATGGTTTCAAACTGAAAGAGAGGTTAGGTTTAGGTAAGATATTAGGAAGAAATTCTTTACTGTGAGGGTTGCGAGACACTGGAACAGGTGAACAGCCTAGAGAAGTTGTGGATGTCCCATCCCTAGAAGTGTTCAAGGTCAGGGTGGATGGAGCTCTGAGCAGCCTGGTCTAGTGAAAGGTGTCCCTGCCCAGAGCAGGGTTGTTGGAAGTAGATGGTCTTTGGGGTGCCTTCCAACCCAGGCCATTCCATGATTCCCTGAATAATATGTGACATGGTATTATGTAATGTAATATGACATAACATATTAACATATAATTATATCCCATATGCATATTTTACATGTTTATATATATAAATATATAAAAATATATAGAGCATATAGTGAATGTAATATAATTTATAATATAAAATGCATATAACCAATAATCAGTAAAATTTAAAAATAATAAAGTATAAATTAAGCATAAACATTTAACATAAATTTAAACCACTAAAAGTAATCTCAGTATATATATTTAATAAACATTGAATATAGGGTATGCATTTTCACCATGTGTTATACACTATAACATAATTTCACTTGCAGCCATTCAGCATGAGGCTTATATCCCTTCCAAACTCTTGAACACAAACCAACTGAGCCTATTGGAACAGGCTGCTCTTTTATATGCCATTTTGGTTTGGTACCTACTATTTTGTTCACCAGTTTGTTCTGGTACTTCCTGTCCTCACAAGAGTTCATCATCATTCCCAAGCCCAGAACTGGCGTGTCTTCAATATTGTCTGCAGAGGCGGTTGCTGTTAAGAACGAACATCGCTTGCTAGCAATGGCCTTAATTGCTCCCTTCAAGCACTAGAGAGAGCTGCTCTTGTGTGGACACATTTCCCTCAGGAGCCGGAACCAGTAAGTGCATTGGTGCTTTATCATTTTGCTCATTCCTGGAAAGCTGCAGTTCCAGCTCTGAGCACACACACAATGCCCCAGGGACACTTTTTCCTTTTAATGTTGGATATTGGACATTCAGAATCTTTCTAACATCCCTCTGACCCACAGCCAGTCGCAATATCTTAATTTGCTTATTATTCCAAATGTTGCAGGATTCCTCTGTTTCCCAGCAGTCTTTCCTAGCTTCCTAAGTTTCAACTAGCACTCATCCTTTGCCCTCCCACTTGCCACCCCGTTCATCCCTTCTCCCTAAAGCTTCCCCTGTCTCAGAGCCTCTCCAGGGGCTTGCTGCCCATTTCACTTCTCTGCTGGGAAGCACATAGCCCTTTGTGAAGGAAAGGAAGAAGCAGACATGCAACATTTAAGAGCATATCTATGGCCAGGCCCCACAAGCTTTTCCCCTCTGCCAGGAAAGCACTGAAGGGGCGCAGGGCATATTGGAAAGAGTGGCTTTTATTTGGCGTTTGCACGGGTTCGGCTTGCCTACCTCTGACAAAATATTGCTCAGGCACTGTTCTCAGTATCCTGGGCTCCTCCAGACCCAGCCTACACCCTTCAGGGGTAGGGAGACAGAGGTTTTGAATGGTTTACTGAACAAGGTGACCCCCCTCCGAAGAACACTGACATAACGATCTTGTGAAGCTGCTATCACAGGCTGCATTTGCTTTGCCTTCTTTTGACAGGTTGTTTCTGGGTGTTCCTTACCTGTGCCATAATGTGAGAGCAATTTGTTGCTGGTAGCACACATCTTCCAGGCCTAAGGGAGTGAGCAGGTCCAGAGCCAGAGCCAGTCTTTCCACTGGTGATCTTCAAGCCCACTTGGGTCTGGAGGCAAATGGAGTGATTTCCAGTAAACACGATGCATTCGTTAGATTCCTGTTCTCAGATCTTGCTTAGAAACAATAGTTGGCATCTTTGCTTGGTGCCACCAGCCATAAACTCAGGTGTAGTCCTTACCAGCTGTTTGAGACTTTTTATAATCCTTTTATGATCAGCATCTGCTGTGCATGGTACGGCTCCTCCATTGGCAGTTTCAGCAGTAAGCCTGATAAAAGTTATTGTCCGTATACATCTCTCTACATTCCCTCTGTAAATCAAAGGTAATCTGTCGGTAATCACTCATCTCTGACTGAGACCTCTCTGTTGTCCCATGGATTGTAATTTTTCTTTTTGTGTGTTAAACACATATTTCAGTACAGCTATATAAAGCATTACTCCATGCAACACCCCAGATTTGGGGCAGAGTGGCTGGAAAGTGGCCCTGTGAAAAAGGACCAGGGGCTGTTGATCAACAGCCAGCTGACCATGAGCCAGCAGTGTGCCCAGGTGGCCAAAAAGATCAATGGCATCCTGGTCTGTATCAGAAGTAGTGTGGCCAGCGATAGTCCCCCTGTACTCGGCACTGGTGAGGTCACACCTCCAGTACTGCAGAAGTGCCCTCACTGGGGCCCTCACTACAAGAAGGTGCTGGAGAGTGTCCAGAGAAGGGCAATGAAGCTGGTGGAAAAATAGTAGAGCACAAGTCTTATGGGGAGCAGCTGAGGGAGCTGCATTTGTTTAGCCTGAAGAAAAGGAGGCTCAAGAGAGGCCTTATCGCTTTCTACAACACCTGAAAGGGGGTTGTAGCCAGGTGGGGGTCAGTCTCCTCTCCCAAGTAGCAAGCAATAGGGCAAGAGGAAATGGCCTTAAGTTATTCCACGGAAGGTTTAAAATCCCCAAAGAGCTGGCTGATGTCATCACAAAACCTCTCTTGATGATTTTTGAGCAGTCTTGGGAATTCAGGGAGCTCCGAGATGATTGGAAGCTGGCAAAAGTTGTTCTGATTATCAAGAAGGGCAAGAAGGAGGACCCCGAAAACTACAGGCCTGTCAGTCTCATTTCACTGCCTGGTAAAGTTATGCAGAAGATTATTCTGGGAGGTATTGAAAAACACCCAAAAGACAACCCAGTCACTGGTCACAGCCAGCACGGCTTCATGGAGGAAAGTCCTGCTTATCAAACCTGATTTCCTTCTATGACAAGGTAACCCACCCAGTTGATTAAGGGAAGCCAAGTGATGTAATCTTTTTGGATCTCAAGTAAAGCTTTTGATACTGTTACGGGATCCTTCTGGACAAAATGTCCAGCACACAGCTGGATAAACACATCATGAGATGGGTGAGCAATTGGCTCACGGGTCAAGCATAGACAGTAATAGTGAATGGAGTAACATCAGACTGGCAACCCATCACTAGTGGGTTTCCACAGGGCTCCATCCTGGGCCTTGTGCTCTTCAACATCTTCATAAATGACTTGGACGCAGGACTGGAAGGGATACTAAGCAAGTTTGCAGATGACACAAAACTGGGAGGAGCTGTTGACTCCGTCAAAGGCAGGGAGGCCCTGCAGAGAGACCTTGACAAATCAGAGGACTGGGCAATCAGCAACCATATGAAGTTCAACAAGGGAAAGTGCTGGATTCTGCACCTGGGATGGGGCAACCCTGGATGTACATACATACTGAGGAATGAGATTCTGGAAAGCAGTCCCACGGAAAGGGATCTAGGGGTCCTGGTCGATGGCAAGTTGAATATGTCTGCAGTGCCCTGGCAGCCAGGAGGGCCAACCATGTCCTGGGGGGCATCAGGCAAAGCATCGCCAGCCAGTTGAGGGAGTGCATTGTCTTGCTCTGTTCTGCAGTGGTGTGGCCTCAACTTGAATATTGTGTCCAGTTTTGGGCACCACAACATAAAAAAGACATTAAGCTGTTAGAGATTGTCCAAAGGAGGGTAATGAAGATGGTGAAGGGCTTTGAGGGGAAGCCGCATGAGAAGCAGCTGAGGGCACTTGGTCTGTTCAGCCTGGAGAAGAGGAGACTGGAGACCTCATTGCAGTCTACAACTTCCTTGTGAGGGGAAAAGGGGCAGGCACTGACCTCTTCTCTGTGGTGACCAGTGACAGAACCTGAGGGAATGGCCTGAAATTGTGTCAGGGGAGGTTTAGGTTTGATATTAGAAAGAGGTTCTTCACCCAGAGGGTGCCTGGATACTAGAACAGGCTCCCAAGGGAAGTGATCACAGCACCAAGCTTGACAGAGTTCAAGAAACATTTG
Source organism: Manacus vitellinus (assembly GCF_001715985.3). Classification (NCBI taxonomy): domain Eukaryota; kingdom Metazoa; phylum Chordata; class Aves; order Passeriformes; family Pipridae; genus Manacus; species Manacus vitellinus. Next base: position 12,731,199 of record NW_021939256.1, read on the forward strand.
GACAATGCTCTCAGGCACATGGTGTGATTCTCAGGGATGGCAAGGAGTTGGACTTGATGATTCTTGTGGGTCCCTTCCAACTTGTCATATTCTGTGATTCTGTGAAATTTCTTCACTGAAAGAGTTGTCAAACATTGGAAAGAGCTGCCCAGGGAAGTGGTAGAGTCACTGTCCCTGGAAGCGTTCAAAAAGTATGTGAATGTAGCACCTGGGAATATGGTTTAGTGGTGAACACAGTGGAGCTTATGTTGACAGTTGGACTCAGTGATCTTAGTGGTCTTTTCCAACTTGAATGATTTCATGATTCTATGAAAGGGCCAGCTGTCTTTTTTTTTTTTTTTTGCCATATTTTGCTGCATGCCCTCCCTGCATGAGCAGGTTAAGCACTGGAGCAGCTGCCCAGCAAGACAGTGCCCTGGGACATTCACAAGATGCACCTGGACCCTGAAGAACCAGGGAAGTTGGTCCTTCATGGTGCAGGGGGCTCACTGCACAACCTCCCCAAGTCCCTTCCAACCCAATCGGTTCTACTCTCTCCATGGTCCCACACGCTTGGTTTAGAGGACAGAGTTGATTTGAAACACAGCCTTTCTTGCCTCAGAGCACAGCCCGGAAATTAATCTAGAGAGATGGAAAATGACATCATTTTTTGTAGAACACTTGCATGATACAAAGAATATATCAGGAAAATACCCTGTTTCATTATGTTTACCTTTTCAGATTAAATCTGATTTAATGTGCTTTTCTATAAACTTCAGGAAAGAATTGGGCTGAGTTCAGGTCTCCTTTCAATGCAGTTCACAGAGGTCAACAGCATTACCCTGTTATCGCAGCACTGTACCAAGGCAACCTGGAGTACAAAATGTTAATGTTATTTCCTGTGCTCAGACTCACCATTTGTATTACATTATCCCTCGTATTTCTTCTCCAAGGGAACGGCAGTCTCTGTAATAGCATGATCAGAGGTCTCGTATTATTTTAACCTGGCAAATCCTTTTGTATGACATCAGTTCTTAACAAAGCATGTCACTTCCATGATCTGTTGCAATTTGTCATAGGAAAACATTAAAGAGTTAGTTCTTACTTGAGGGTTTTGAGTGAGGTATTATGTGAGTTTTCTCAAACAGTGGATGTAGATCCAAATCCTATTTGGATGTGAAAAGCAGAATAACTGGATTCTCCATAGGAAGCAAATAAATTGTTCATCAGTTGTGATGTCTGCTTTTGTTATTTGACACACTTTTCCTAGGTTTTTCTTTTCTCACCTTTTTTTTCCAGTGTTGCTTGAAAAGGCTTTGCTTAAAATAAAAACATCAAACAACTTTTTTATCAGAAAGAAGAGATTGGCTAATACCAGAAGCCATTCAGTTAAACACTGAAGTCCCATCCAGAGGGAAGTAAAGTTCAGTTGGCTTAATGTTGTCTCTGACTGTCTTTAAGATGTTCTAGAGCATCAGAAATATCTCCATGGGATGGGATGACCTTCTGTGGGACATACTGGCAGCCCATCAGCACATGCACGCATTACTTCTCTTCACAGAACATTTCTTTTTGAGATGGTCTCATAAGCCATCTAGAACAAAGCAAACCACTTGCCTGCTATCAACACCTTCCCCTAGTATTTCTTCCCTAGAGAGGAACTTCCCAACTTTCTTGGAACATACTGTAGTCCCAACAGGACAAGTGTCTCACAGGTATCATTCCATTCATATTGTCACTTCCTTTTTGAGACAACAGAGAAACTGAATATCCTGCACCCCCTGATTTTGCCACATACCAATTAGCACTGTCTTAACATACCCCCCTGGTCAAAGTTCAGGCCTGGGCACAGCCTGGGCTGGGGCTTATTTGTGGGGGTGGCCATCTCTCGGCCAAAGGTAAAGGGACCATGGGTTTTCCTGTGCTGTCCAGTAACCAGATAATCCTGCCTTAATATAATTTTATTTTTCTTTTAGGAAATGAAAATGTTCTAAAACTGCTCAGATCTGCCCTTTTCTATCTGAAATTCACAGTCATTATGTACAACTCATCCTCTGCCTCCAGAGACAATGTAACATTTACAGCTGAACGTATGACTTAATGGAAATGGGAACAACTCAGATCTGTAGATGCCTCACATTACTCATGTACTGCAGTGGCTTTCAGCCAGGAATACAGCATTTTGAAACACAGGACACAATTCAGCAGCCTTGTACCTTCTGTAGTGTTCATTAAGTAATGGTGTGGCATAGTGGTACAAAACACCAAGGTGGAGGGAGGCTTGTTTCTGCTACAGCAATCTAACATTAACAACTTCATCAGCAGTTTCAACTCTTTTATCCTCTAATTTATGATACAGTTGAATTAACAATGAAGTTATTCCTACCTCATTTGGGTAGATTCCACTGAACTAACTAGAATTACAGAAAATGAAAAGGACTAGCAATACTAATCTGCTGAACATAGTCAGCAGGGGATCCAGTAACTGTGTTGTTAGACCATTGCAGGCTCATTTAACTCGAGTCAGACATGTACATGTGCTTCCGTATTAGCTAAATGCAATACTTCCATGTCTGGGTAGCCAGAGGGTGGGTGAAGGTGTACTAAGCAAAAGACTCTTGGGGGGTCTGTGGTTGTCTGTACATCACTGACATCACCCAGGAAGTTATCCTAGAATCAGAAAAAGACTAAGGTTTGAATCTGCTCTGGAGGTGAGCTAGTCCAACTCCCTCCTCAAAGCAGAGCCTGCTTCCTGCCTAGATCAGCTTGCTCAGGGCCTCACTCAGACAAGTTCTGAAGATCACTCTGGGCCACTGGCCACAGTGCTCAGCTCTTTTTGTGGGAAATAGTTTTTTCCTTATGTCCCACTGGAGTCTCCCCTGCCACATCTTTGTATCCTTTGCTGTGAGTCCCATCACTTTGCCCTGAAAAGTAGCTTTGTCTTTTCTAAGCCACCTGTTATTTACTGAAAGAGAGCAATTAGATGTCACCTACCACTTCTTCTCCAGGCTCAACTAACCCATTTCTCCCAACCTCTTCTTGCAGGCCATGTGCTCCAGCCTCCTAGCCACATCAGTGATCCTTCACTGTGGACTTTTAAGCAATAAAAGGACTCATAAAAAATACTGTAAACTTTTCCTGTTTGCTAAAGTAAGTATAAAAGAATACATAGATATAAGGAAGAAATATGTGCAAAATGAGATTCAACTGCACAAGAGAATCTCAGGATAACAAGATATCATTCTCTGCACCTTCTTGAATGGCCCAAAGAAAACACTGATAAATACATTAAAGAAAAAAGATTTAGCAGATGATTTTAAGCTTAATTACTTGTTATTTCTTTTGAACCTGTGTTCTCTATACAGTAATTAATGTATCTAAACCAATGACCTGGCCCTTTAAAAAAAAAGGAGGCTGTTCATGCACATAATATCAATGAAAAAAAGGTCTCAGGGACAAGAGCAAAAACAGAGTAATGAAGTAAGTTGCACCAAACAAAATAAATTAGACATCTTCAAATTAGACAAGCCTGATAAACATCAGCTAAGGATACCCAGAGAAGTGGCTTTCACTGTCCCAGAAGACTTAGCAGTCATCTGAGAAACTGAGTTACGGGAGATTAGAAAAGAGCAGATGTCTTTAAAAGGCTGAGAGATGCTGGGAAATAATGGGACAATCAGATTAACTTCAAGGTTGTCAATCTGCCACCTTTCACAAGCTCTAAATTATTTTCACCAATAAAAAATATAAATCCAGATAACCTAAGCTGATTTTGCAGCAACCAATTTAAATTCTGCTGTACCCCACCATGAAATATATCACTAAGGTTTAAAAGAACAATATTTCTAAGGTGAAGACCATTTCAGATCAGCTGAGTGCACTTGTCTCTCTACACTCAGATTCAGAGCTATGAAATAAGACATAGAAACATATAAAAAATAAGCATACTATAAACTCCCCTATGCAAATGACAAGTTTAAAAACCAGAACAGACTCACTGAGACTGCAAAACTCAAGATGGAATTAAAACATCCAGAGGAGCAATCAAAGCTACAGAAGAGAAGTAGGAATGTCCAACCCTTTTGAAAAATGGGTGATTGGTTTCTCTTTGTTCTTGTACACAGTCATTTGAGAAGGTGTCAGCTCACTGTTTAAGTGGATTCTTGCTTAAATCCTATAAGCACTAAGAATCACAGAATGGTTTGGGTTGGAAGGGACTTTAAAGATCATCTACTTCAAGTGCCCCTTCCAAGGGTAGGGATACCTTCCAGTAGACCAGGTTGATCAAAGCCCTGTCCAACCTGGCCTTGAACACTTCCAGGGACGGGAATCCACAACTTCTCTGGGAAACCTGTTCCTGTGCCTCACCACCCTCACAGTGAGGAATTTTTTTCTAATATCCAATCTAAACCCACCATCTCAGTTTGAAGCCATTCCTGCTTGTCCTATTACTACATGCCCTTATAAAAAGTCCCTCTCCAAGCCCTCTTTAGGTACTGGAAGGTGCTCTAAGGTCTCCCTGAAGCTTTCTCTTCTCCAGGCTGAACAACCCCAGCTCTCTCTGCCTCTGTTCATAGGAGAGGTGCTCCAGCCCTCTGATCATTTTCATGGCCCTCCTCTGGACTCACTCCAACAAGTTCACGTCCTTCTCGTGTTGGGGGTCCCAGAGCTGGATGCAGAACTCCAGGTGGGGTCTCACAAGAGCAGAGTAGAGTAGAGGAGGAGAATCACCTCCCTGGACCTGCTGGTCACATTAAAGACAGAAGAAGGTTTCTTCAGAAAAGGTGGAGACCTGATTACAGGTCAGTAACATGCAGTTCTGGGAGAAGGTGAAAGCTCAAATATCTCCTCTTTCTCCACAGTTTAGAGAGGTTTTTCATCAGTGATAGGTACCCTGTTGCAAATAGAGACCTGTTAGACTTACGAGGGCCTTACACTGAATGGTGCTCAAACTCTGGCCACGATGGCCATCCAGAGGCCTCAGCAACAGACCAAACCTAAGAAAACATATCTTCACCCATCCCTCTATCATAGTTATCCTTTCAATTAGTAATTTTTTTTCTACATTGGATTCAACCCTCCTTCGGATCAGAAACTCCATTACCTGAAATCCTAACCTGCAGGTTTAAGAGGATTTCAAGCTGTGGCAAAGAACTCCCCATGGGAAACCTAGACAAGACCTCAGAGGTGGGGATGAGCAGGAGTTTGCACTGCTGTGTCACCAGTACTCTGACAGTGTCCCCAGGAGTGGACTCATTATACACCAACCCAGACAGCAGGATTCAATGCACTCCAGCACTCCTTCCCTGCAGGACATATGTGCGTAGGCAGTGGACAAAGCTTGGTGCTTCAGGCTGTTTCTTTTTGTACCATGATGCAGTTTCTGCCCTTTGGGTCCCTTCTGTACTGCCAGCAGAGCTAAGAAACATGTTGTCTGTCTCCATAGCCCGAATTCCTAAAACAGTGTAAGTATTGGTTCACTGAGGCATTCCTATAAGCTGCAGTCCTCTTCCACATGAAGCAGTTTGTATTTTTGGTCCAAAAAGAAGGTACATATTTTTGCATTAAAGACCATCCCATATTAAACATGATATTTTTTAAATCACCATTCAAAGTATTTCACATTACCATCACGAGTGTGTCACCACATAAAAAGCCCTTAAGCAATGATTACTGAAAAATCTTAGCATTTTATTTTCTTTCTTAATTCACGGGATATTTGCACAGAGCTAGTTGTATCTTCTTGTTTGGTAAATCTGCACATTTTGCACAGCTGCACAGATTTTGGGTTTTTTTAAACATCAAGAGAAAGGCTATTTGAAAAATTAGGGTATGAAAATTAAGTTACAAGGCAGAGAAACCCACCAAGATTATTCTAGACTAAATACAGCGCCATAAACTTCTTGAAATTCAAAACTGTCATGAAGTAGCCAGGGGGTTAAGGGTGGTAGCTATTCCCCTCCATTTGTTGCTTGTGAGACTGTATCTGCAGTATTGAGTCCAGTCTGGGTTCCCCATTAGAAGATCTGCCAACAAACTGGAGAGGCCCACCAAGATGCTTAGGAAGCCCAGAGTATGACCAGTGAGGGGAAGAGACAGCTGGGTTTGGGTAGCTGAGAGAGAAGACTGTCAGGGGGGTTTCATCTGCACTCCTCAGCACTGGTTGCAGAGAAGATGGAGCCAAACTGTTCTCAAGGGTACATAGTGGTAGGGCAAGAGGCAACTGGCAGCAGCTGAAGCAGGGAATACTCCATCTGGACATATGGAAGAATTTCTTCCCCATGAGAACAGTTAAGGATAAGCTTGTCCAGAGCAGTGGTTGAAGTGCCATCCTCAAAAGACTTTCAAGGTTGATCTGGACAAACCTTGGAACAAACTGGCCTAGACTTGAACTTAGCCCTGCTTTGAGGAGTTTGGATTAGGTGACCTCCAAAGGCCCCTTCCAACCTAAATCCTTCTGGTTTCTGTGCTTTTATAATCAGAAAAACTCTCAGTGACTGTCTCCTGATGCGCTCTCTGTCCTCAGCTGCTCTGTCTTAAAGGTCTTCATCTACAAGCTCAGACTGCCTCACTTCTCCATGGCAAGTGTGTGGAACCTACAAGACTGCCTAATTAAACGTACATTCCTGCCACATTTCAAAAACAGCTGCTGAGAACCATCCTTCAGTTAGCTCACCTTGAGTCATTTGAGTTACCCACCACCTGGCTTTACATGCCATGCATCTGCATCCAGCACCAGGGGTGTTACTGAAGAGCTTCTGCCCTGTCCTCCCTTACTTCTGTCTTTTTCTTTGGGTTTCTTTCGTGAAGAAACTAACCAAATGCTGATATATTAGTAAGTGGGTTTTAAAAGAATTTTAGGAAACTTTAATTATGCTAGTTGTCATTACATTTGTATTTCTTATTTACCATGTTACAACAGTGTTAAGTTCACAGTGCTATTTGCTACCATGCAGGACCTGGAATTTCGTTCCCCAGGAGATTTTGCATTTGTAAAAATTCAGATGGTGGAGAATGAAGAGTTGAAAATGCAAAGTTTCCTACGGGGGTAAAATGGCTTTAAAAATCACTTCGAACAACTGAAACAGATGTTTTTACAATTTCAGGCTGTTTCCAACTCCCTCTTCACTGCCCTAAAGTATCTAGCTGAAAATATGGGCACACAGCTGGACAGTGTACCAGACTAACAGCTGGTGAAGGAGACATTCAGACCTACAAGGCCAGGAAATCCCGGTAACACAATGTTCAGGGTATCACCTTGTTGCACAAGTTAGCTGGTGAATTTGAAGCCTAAAAAGCCACGGAAAATAGGAGTTTAGGGGGTGGCTCTCAGATAGATAGATTTCTAGGTTGACGAGCCCTGGAAAAGATTCAGGGGAGGCTGCCAAAAGTCTGATTGCTGTGTTCCTACGGACACTTTTTTCCCCTCCCATAAGCTGGTATTTTCCAGGCAACAGGCATTCTGTAAGAGCATTTTGTGGACAGATATTTAATTATTTAAATATTAGAAATAAAATGCTGTTCTCTCTTTGGTGCTCGGTCATCCTGCTCATCAGCATTTTGAGATGAAATTCCTCTCCCATGACCTAGTCATAATGACACAACTAGCTCAGGGTCCCTTCAGATCGGCCAAGGACTTGCAGACTCCTAGAAAACTAACTGAGGTGTGATACAATTCAACCTGGTAGCTACTGGTTAAGGTCGAACTAAAAAAAAGAATTGCAGAAGGACCTTACAAGACTGAGCAACTGGATGATAAAACAGCAAATGAAACTCAATGCAGATAAAAGTGATTAATGTGGGGAAAAATAATGTTAGCATCATATGTAAAACAACAGGTTCTCAATTGCCACTCGGAACATAATAACGAGTTTATGACAGGCAATTCCACTGAAACATCAGCTTGATATTTAGTAGCATTAAAAAACATCAACCAGAGGACTTGGAGGACAGAACAGCGAGCACACGCTTCCATAAATGCCACATCCTAAGCATCATGTGCAGTTCTGGTTCCTCTCCCTGGAAGAGGACATAAAAACTGAGAAAGCTCAGAAACACGTGGTAAAGATCATGAAAAGTTAGGAGTAATCTTCATAGAGGGAACAAAAAAGTAAGCTAGGACCCTCCAGCCTGGAAAAAAGATGACTGGTAAAGGATATGACAGAAGATAAAACCACGAGGGTCCTGACCAAGCTAGTCAGCAATCTGTTGCTTGTTGTCAGTTTCAATGCAAGAAATGGGGATCACTGAACAAAACTATCAGGAGCTAAAATAATACTTCATACGACAGGTAGGATTTTCAGGATCCCTGTGATAGGAGGTTATGAGTTCTTAAAGTTCACTTGGTCTCAAGAAGCAAATTAATAGAGGAGAAATACACAAGCGACCATTAAACCCAAAAACTTCATCTCTGGTCCAACAAGTCCCTGAGGTCTGGAAGAATATTCTGGGCAAGGATTGTTGTACATTTACCCCATTCTTACATAAAGTGGACCGTTGTTTTGGCCACTGTTCATATCTGTTCTCCCTGTGAGAACAGGCAAGAGTCCATTGCTAACATACCTGAAAGCCTTTGAGCTACACAAAAAGAGAACTAGGGAGAAGTCTGTAATTTCAAAGGATGACAAACAGAAAATGGGAAGAGGCAAAACATCAGAAATATAAGGAGGTACTAAGGTGAGGCAGAAATGTACAGGCACATTCCCAAGTGATGGTTCGGTGACAAAGCGCCTGGAATTACCCATCCTGCCAAAGCCACACACAGATAACTCTTTTAAAGAAAAAATTTGGCTACACAGGCAAACACCTATGTAGCTAACCGTTTGCTTAAATTTTAACTGAATAGAAATACCAAGCAAGAAACTTAAAATTGTAACTTGAGCAGCCACACCCTAAGAAGAAAACCAGATTTTGGTCAAAAACAGTACTAAGATTTAAGAAACACAGAGCAACAAATTAAACAATAATTAAATACAACCATGTATTTGGTACACGGATGAGTGGTAGATGTGCAAAATCCACCTGGAGGGGAAAAGGTGCAGGGTACATACCTAGGTGAGCATTTGATGCAGCAAGGTACACGCAGCGTGGGTCCCTCCAAAAGGGGCCTGTGCTGGGCATGGGCAGCGTGGTGGTGCCTCCCACCCCTGTGCCGGCTGCAGATCACCCTGCAACATGTGCCAACAAACCTTCCTGAGCGCCAGCTGTGAAGCTGACTGGCAAGAACATGCGGTGGCGCGAGCATGCCAGCCAACTTTATTGGGACATTTGTTGGGGATAACAGAACTGCTGTTGTATCTGCGCCGCTTTGCTGGGGGTTGTTTACAAGACTTGTCCTGGAGGGAGAGAGCAGGGAGAGACAGTGTGCAGAGTTCAGCTCTGGCAGCAATGCAGCACGAGCATGCCACTGATTGTTTTCTGGGTTGGAGTTTTCCCACTGGAAGAAAGAAATGCACTGATTTCCCTTTGCTGCAGCCTCAAAAAGGGGTTGTTACATGCGCTATATTGCTTTCTTTTAATGCTAAATCTAAATTTGAAATTCATAGGCAGGAATTTTTCAAGGTGTCCGTATACTTTGAGAAGCCTCACTGACATTTAATAGGATTTAGACATTTAAAAAAAAAAAAAACAAACACCCCAGTGGCACTAGGCTATGGTATATTAACTTTGCAGTAAACTAAAGTAAGAAAATTCTAACAAATTTCCAAAAGTAACGAATTACTAACATTAGGTAAATGTTGAAGAAAAGCATTCCATGTGCATTCCCTCTTTATCTTTCTAGCTTTTTCAGTCAACAGATTTTCTAGTTGTTCCTGAGGACATCTCTGAGCAGAACATCATCAGACTATTCATTTAGAAGCATGAGTTTTTTTCAATTTTCCCCTCTATCACAGATAAACCCCTCTGCCATCAGTGCACCAGTTTAGAAACATCCTGTGTTTCTAAAAACCAGCGATGTTAACTAAAGAAATCTCACAACATTTAATAGGGACTACTTACAAGGATGGACTGCATAATAACTTTAAACTTAAGACTTTTGCATTTTCAGACTTACCATGACTGCACATCAATTCTGTCTTCTTTTTAAATTATTTGCAGCAATCCACATTCAAAATCATCAGAGCAGAAATTCGGCCACCTGAGCATCAGACTTGCAGTAGCACAGAGCTCAGCAGAGACAGACAAACAAAACACACTCCATTTCATCAGGCTCCCAGCCTGGGAAGCTAGGACAGTGTTTTCAGCCACTACCCAGACAGATTTGGGCATCTTCCTTTCTGGCTATCAAGGTAAGAGTAACTGGGACAGAGCAACTGGTGCAAACAAACTCACACTATTAAAAAAATCCCAAACCAATAAATCTGCAATCCCTGGATTTGGTTGGAGATACAGAGTAAAACTGCTGAATAGCACAAGAAAATTAGACCCTGAGTTTCTTGGCTGAAATCTCCCTCCTGCACTTGACAGGAAAAAAAAACCTCCAAGAAACCAAGAGCAAAGCAAAATTTCATGGATAAGGAAGGAAAATGGGACTACGCAGAAGATTTAAAATGATGCAGATGTGGGCTCTTAGTCTATTACAAGTCTAAGTTATACCCAATTTCAGTCAGTTTATGATCGAAGAACCTACTTTTCTTTAGCACCCAGATAAAAGCTTCCTACTCTCATTTTAGTCTGCCAGTGGTAAACTCAGTCAAAAATAATGATCAGGACTGTTAATTTTCTAGTTTGCTTTCTGCTGATTTAATTGTTCGGATTGTCTGTATCAACAAGTATTCTTATCAGCTTAACTTGTAATAAACTCATATTAGCCGAGTCACTGACTGAAAGGAAGCTTAAACTGCTGCTCAGGAACATCAGTTGATACAGTAACAGCAGGCATAATTAAAAACAAATTTTAGTTTCTTCACATAAGTTTTAATACTTGACCTTTTGATAATTTATACAAATCATCAGAGCATAAAGATCAGATGGATTCAAAACATCCTCAGGGCTGAGCACTGCAGACTACAATGAGGACTTAAAAAAACCGACACTGGTCTTCTACCCTTCTTCCATTTCAATATGTCAGAGTAAATGCAAAGACACAAAAATGTTTCATGCTTGAAGTTAAAAGTTGCTAGAATTTTTTTCCTCATATACTTTAAGAGTTAAAAATTATACTTTACATACACATCCATTCAAAAGAAAATTCCGCTATGCTGCTCTTCAGCCTAAGGAGCTGCCCAAAAAGAACCTGGCCCATCACAGTTCCCAATTCAAAGAACAAACTCAAACCTTAGCAAAATACAAGGGCAAGAACTCACTTTTTATTAACCTATTTTATGGACTCTCATGAGGAAAATGAGTCCTGCCAATGGTTCTTCACTGCATGAGACTAATATCTCATCAGAGGACACAGCATTATTTCACTTTTATGTCTGTCCCTCAAGAATACTCCCTTTGATGAAGTAGTTCAAGGGCAAGCATCAGAAAGTCTGTTGTAGCAAGGTACAGCAAATGCATCCACATTAGGACTCCATCAGTAAAACTACACATGGTAAAATTCATTTTGACAAGCAAAACAAATATTTGCATCACAATGGCTCTAGAGGATAGTACCTTGTACCACTGGTCACTTTCCTTTCAGGTCAACTTGATACAAGCAGAGAGTACCGCTGAAACTAATCCACAAAGGATGGAATTTATATTTGAAGATTCTGAGGTAGCCAGCCTTTTTTTTTTCCTAGTCAGATTAAGTAATTAACCTTTTGAACCTACATAACCTCTTGTAAACCTCTACTATACAACATATATACCACCACATTTTTTTTAAACTATTACTTCAGCTATAAACAAGTATCTTGGAAAAAGCAGATATGACTCTCGCTTGAAAAACTGACAGAGAAACAGATGACCCCCAGTAGATCCGGAGGGTGGTCACAGATTCTTACCAGGCACATTTCAAGAGAGGAGTTCAAGGCATGTTCAGCACACCTGAAGATCTAGTTAACAACATTTACTAGTTGTGTCTGTCAAGCAATTAATCACTCTCAAGAAGAATCTCAGACATCAGTTTCCAGCAAAATGCATTCTGCTTTTTTTTTTCCAGGATGCTGTATATGGTTTTGTTTTGAACAACTGTTAACCAGACTAGTAGCCAGATATGCCACATGCACATTTGTATGCATACTCATGCTGATTCTCTTATCCATTAAAGAGCCTGCAGAAGTAGTAATCGGATTGGGTGTAGGTGGGGTAATAATTTTTTTTGGAACTTATGTACTTTGAATGAAATTCCAGGCTTTTCTTGTGAAGGAATTGACTAGTTACACAGGCAGTCCATTTGTTCCATTTAAAATATGGGCTTTAGATTTTACTGGTGCTGGTCCTTTGCCAGCAACAGACACGCAAACCCACCACTAGTAGGGAGTTTAAAATGGTAAAAAGAAGACACACTCGAAATCTCTTTACAGCTTTCATTTAAAATATAAAATAGGTGAAACTTCAAAAGAGGAACATCCCATTCCAACCGAAATTTTAAAATACAGTTTCATGCTAAAAGCAAAAGTTGTATACGAGCCTCGTGGAAGCTACCAAGCAATACAAAAGAAACCTAATCTTTCACAGTACTTGTATCCGTGCCTTTGCTTTCCTTGCTTATGTGAGTGGTGGCATTTTTACTGGATTGATCTAAATCCTCAGTTTTATTTTCTGTTTCCATAGCACTGCTTTCCACAGGACTCTGGGAAGATTCTTCACCTATTTCTGCTTCCATTTTTGTGACTAAATCGTGTTCTTTATCTTCCACATCCATTCCATCCTCTGTTTGCGCCAGCTTATGTTGAACTTCTTCCTCAGTTTTGTTTTCCAATTCCTCCTCTTTCTTCTTTGCTTTAAACACTTCAACTCCCATCATCCTCAGGTAATGAAGTCTCTCATTCTTGGGCACAAAGGCACGGAGTGACGTCTTTCCTTGCCAACCACACAGCACTATTGGACACTGAAGATCATCAGGTTTTCTACAAACAAGTAGTTACTTTCAGTCAATTATGAGAAAGTTAATCTTCAAAACATCATTTTATAGCCATACCCCAATAAATAAGTGCACAAGACAAAAAAAAAACCAAAAAAACAGCTCAATGCTATTAAATTTCTCAAACAAAATAATTTTCTGCCTCTGGTTTCAGAACTAATACAAGCAAGATGAAAGCTTATATTTAAGAAGTTCTCAAGAGTTTTGTCCACAAAAGGCACTTTGTCCACACAAAGAAACAATGAAAAGTAATATTTTCCATTCCAGTGCTGAACTTTACAGGGAATCAAACAAATAAATCACATGCAGTGAACTGTGGATGTCTGGCAGAACTATCAGGTCTCCTTTATAAAGCTACATAGTACACTTGTTTTAAGAATACACAGGCAAGACAGCTTCTCTGTCAGTCTCTGTATCCTATCTGGCTTTACTGTTGACCTCATTGCATCTCTATGCCTCTACTTCTGTTTTTGCTGAGTGAGAATAAATTCTTGTGCAAGTCTTTAAAGTGCATAAGTGGAAAGCAACACATCTACTTACTCAGGGTTCGGGTCATACTTCAGAACTACACTTCCCATTGCTGCAGGGAGGGAGGGTGGGGAAAACAAAAACAAAACATGTGTTACTTGGTACAATGTTAAGTGATTGTCATCTGAAAATGTTCAAGAAAACAAGTTTTCAGACAGTCACACAGCATGAGATGGCTAGCAGTTATCTACATCAATACACTGAACTATAGACAATACCAGGTTTTATTCCCTTTTTTTCAGACCGATGTATTTCTATAGTTACAGAAGCAACTGCCAAGCCTGTCTCCTCCAAATGCCAAACAAACAAATTAAAATACAAAACCCACATAATGGATTAATTTACTCAGTGAACCTAGCAAGGAACTTCTACTTAATTAAAATGAACATAAGAGTATGCCAGCTCGAACTTTAGAAAAATTTTTCATCCCATTTTGTCTCATCAAATACTGAAGAACAAGGATCAGCAATGAGTTGAAAATAAAACAACATAAATAAAAGGCTGAAAACTCATCTTCATTTCTTCAAGCATCTAGTGAAGAGGAAATAAAAATTTAATACGAGTAGACATTGCTGCTCATATTTAACAAAACAGAATCTGAATAACTATATTTGATACATAAGATCGTGACATGCAACTGCAGATGACAAAGTTTCAGCTGGAGCATTAATAGGCATAAAGATCAGAAGCGTATCTAAAATCTTTGTTCATCAGATATTTTAAATGCGGCCTCACGGCACTGCTTCACAGAAGTCACAAGTCTGGCAACTCCTCTGTTCTCTGAAGCTCATAAATCTTAAAGGCTGCAACCAAAAAGGACTGAAATTTCTAGTAGCGCACTAGGTTTCAGTAATGCTTACTTACCTAACAAGTATATTCAAGATAAATTTAGTCAAAATTTTTAGCAAACACAGTTTACGTCACAGGATTTTCACAGTCCTCTGTGTAACGTATAAAAATAATTTTGTCACAAAACAAATTATAAGACTTACCCATGTCTTTGACTTTCTTCTGTGTTTCACTGCTAAATTTAGTTAAGAATGGATTTTCCTGGGTTAGCAGAATTTTAACATCTTCTATGCAAACATTTATAATCCTCGCATTAATGAATGGGTACAGAGTATAAATTCCCTGTTTAATAAATAAATACAATTATTTCAAAATGCAACTTTTACTTTGTGAAGGAAAAGCGTTAAAAATAGTATGTCCTTTACCTAATATTAGAAAACAATTTTCACATTTTAAACCATACTGAAAATGCAAATTGTCACTAATCTGACAAAGTTAATGCCAGCTGTGTTATAGGCTCCAGAGGAAACCAAAATATCTCCTCGGAAAATACAATGCTACGTAATTACCTCTTGTGCTAATCGGAATGCACATCCAAACTGTTCACCATCACTGTTGCGAGACCAGACTTTTATCCCTGTGTTAATAACCTGCAAACAGCAAGGCCAATAAGCGTCATTAAGGAGCATAAATTCTAAATTACCACTCTGAACTTTGTTTTTCATCAACTGTTTGACTAAAAGGAGGAAGAAGGGATAATTCTGCTGTAATGTTTGTTCATTCGCATTGGACGCTGAATTAATGTGAAAATTCATCCAAGGGAAAAAGGATCTCCCACTACAGAAATGTAGTGCCCTATCAACATAAAACGCCTTTTACTCCTTTCCATATTGAAAACTGAACAGTGTGAGGAAGTGGCAGTTTTAAAATTAGGGCAATGAACTATTAATATCTAATTTTTATTTTAGTTTGAGTAAGAATTTTCTGTGTGATTTTCGGAAAGTCAAGCAAGGACAATAAAAAATGTACATGGCATTAATATTAGGACACTATATCCTTTGTGGTACTCAAAGTCTCACTATCTGACGCGGTGCACCAATTTCTTAAAATTTTGTCAATTGTGTAGCCATTTCCTGCAAGGGGGATAAAAGAATAATTATTTATCCATCTTAACGATCTGTTGTAAAGATGTACTGAATATCCTCAGCAATTTTCAAGATCTGACTGGACCCAGACTGTATCTGATCTAGCTTTGAAGTCAGCTCTCTTTGATGCAAGAAGGAAGCTGGACTAGATGACCTCATTCCAACTTAAAT
Organism: Manacus vitellinus; assembly: GCF_001715985.3. Taxonomy (NCBI): domain Eukaryota; kingdom Metazoa; phylum Chordata; class Aves; order Passeriformes; family Pipridae; genus Manacus; species Manacus vitellinus. The sequence continues at coordinate 12,746,826 of NW_021939256.1, forward strand.
CACTCAATGACTTGAAAGACAAGTCTTTAGTATTTGCAAGACATTTACCATAGGGAATCCTATAAAAACATTTTTTCCCCTCTAATTCACAAAAATTTATTATTCCATAATCATTCAGCTTAACAACCTTTCAAAATGTTCAGTTGTTGAAAGTACTTCAAAACAGTGTCCTCATATAATGCAGCCAGCTAATAATTCAGCTGAAGGTATCTTATTTTTGGTAGGCTTTCAGAGCTCTTAATAATTTTATAATTAAGGGGTTCATAAATACAACAGCATCAATGTAAACTTGTGAAGTTACCTGAAGACTGCATAAAAATGCAGTACACAATGGTACACACAGAGTAGTTATATATATTCCCTCTCTTTACTTTTAAGTTCCCTTTCATCCACCGAAAATTTACCAATTTTAATCCTGAAGGCTGTTATTTACCTCTCAGAGTCAAATCTTCACCTCTAATAGAGGAGGGATGGAGAGGAAAACACTAATCCAGACTAAAAAAAAGCCTGTCAAGAGGGCTAATGCTCTATATAAACAGCAAGCTTGGCGATAAAGTTCAAGGAGATACCCACTAATGCTTATAACCTCCCTTGTGAAAACCTGGAGACGAACCGTACCTTCATCTTCTCACTGTTGTTCAGAAGCACATTCCTTAGCTCCTTAGAAACCATGTACAGTTGTCTCTTCTTTCCTTCTTGAGTTCGAGTCAGTAAATTCATCTTGGGAAATGATGGGTCCAATGCATAAAACTTCCTGTAGCCATAATGCTTGCTTTGATTAACTGAGCAATGAAATCACATACTCAAAATGCACAGGTTAGCCCACTTCCTCTGGCTATCTCTGCAAACACTTAGCACTTTGGCTCCAGAACACAAAGATTAAACTTTCTAAGCTGTATGACATCAGAAAAGACAAGCTGTCATAGACACCAAGATGTACTTGAAAATTTCCAGTGCAAACTCCAGTTGGTTATTTTCATTTAAGAAGTGTTTAAATGTTGAGGAGAGGAGCCCCTGATGTAAAATTAGGCAAAAATCTTTACACGTGATCAACCAGACCCATCTTTTGTGATGAACTGAACTACTAATATTCCCAAATTACTAGGAATCTTACTGCCAAACCAGAAACATTTTTTTCTTACTGGATAGGAAGGAACAATGGATCATCTTCAGGGAGAAAGACAAAAGGGTCTTCTTTAAAACCAAACAACTTCATTTTTTTAGATGGTGGTGGTCTAAAAAGAAAATAACATTACACTGTCAATTTTAGTAAAAGTACTCGGCTTCAAATCAGTATATTCAGTTCATTTACTCAACACTTGCTTTGTGGTAACAACAGTATGCCAAACAGAATATGGGCATTTTCCCATGCTTCACTAGGACAACACTACCCACAATATAACTTCTTAAAATGAGGATGCAAAAGAAGTGCTTTAAAACAGAAACCACAAAACCAAGTAAACAGAGATTTCTGACAGTGATTGTGAAGACAATAAAGATCTTCCAAATGTTAAGTTCTGAAAGTTTTTTTTCCTTAACAGAGACTTTGCAAATGTTAATAAGAAAACTGGTTAGTTTCCAAACTTGCTGAAATACAAGACAGAAAACATGGAAATGCAGGACAACTGAATGAATTCATTAATTCTTCTTGATCAACTTCTAAATGAGTCCAGTAACAAAAGAACTATAGAATACTCAGCAATTACAAAGCTGTCACAGGACAAATACTTACCCACATACTCCTTCCTTTTTGCTTTGCTCAGTGCCCAAATTCTGCAATCCTTCCATTTTCTTAGACTCTTCATTTACAGCAAGTATTGGTTCTTCAGTAATACAGTCAGAACCATTATCTGAATTAGTTGCTGTCACTTCAGTATCTCCTGTTCTTTGTGGTAACTTCTGATGAACCTATTTCAGATTAAATTACTTTCAACAAAGCAAAGTAGAATCTTTGTGGTAACTTCTGATGAACCTATTTCAGATTAAATTACTTTCAACAAAGCAAAGTAGAATCTAACTTGTAACAGAAGGCACCTATGTTCTCTCTTTGCGTGTGCTTAATTCTTGTCAATTTGTATGCAAGTGCTTAAACAGATCCATTCAGAGAGTTAATCTGATTACTAGGTCAAGATACCACTATATAAATTGCATTTACCTCTAGTACTCATCTGGACAGTTTCGTACCAACTGTCCAAGAAAGCTATTTTTGTACCATTTACAAAATCACGTTCAAGCACTCAGAGAAGACTACTTTAGGACAGGCTCTGCTGTTTTCCTTCTAGCACTCAAAGTGACACATGCATCCTACTGCTGCACACCTTCCAGGAGAGTGCTACAATGTTCAACTTAGAACAGAATAAACTACTTAGATGACACTTGCTTCTGAATAAATGCTTCTTCCCTATTGCCACAAACATTTTACTCGTAAGCTGTTCTAATTAAGCAAATCAAACGAACAAAAACATCTAAAGGAGCTTATTCACACAAGACGTTTTTCTCATAGACGTGACAATCTAAGAGATCAAATAAATCACGCCAACTTAAAATCCTGTTGACAGGATTTTAAAGACAATTGACAACAAATGGATTAAAGTCAGATGGCTGAAGCTGCTGCTCCTAACAGTTTTACATCCACTCCCCCTGCTGCTGATCTGCTAGACTAATCTGTTAGTGAATCACCCCTGAGCAACCAGCCACAGAGTAAGATAAACTGAAATAAGAATCAGCTTACAACACAGCAGAAAAAAGTCTTCAGCAGGGGGACCACACACACTGAAGGAACTGACAGCTTTAGCAATCTAATATAATCTGTTTCTGTAATTCTTTCAAAGTCTTAATTTTAGGTTCAAGCTTTATCTTACTATTTTATTATAATTTCAAAATCCCCTCTCTTTTTTTCTATTTTAGAAGTTGTCATTTTTTTAAGTACTTAAGGGATTTAGGAATTTATTTTTAACTGACACACTGAGCTATAACTGAAAGGCAGATACAAAATAGTTATAGTATGTTTTCTATTATGTGTAATATTTAAAACAAAATCTGAAACATTATTAATAATTAACATTTTAGATGTTTTAGAAAAAGTTACCTTAGGCTGACGTTTATTCCATGGCATGGGAGACTTTTTTATTAACACAGCCACAAAGAAACCGCCTGTGTTCTGGTGATGTGGCAATATCCTAAGACTAGAGAGAAAAGAAAAAAAATGTTGAAGTGTATTCATGTCTGCATTCAGGCTCTCACAAAATACTAGAAGTGTCACATTTATAATCATTTTCAGGATAGGCTAAGTATTCCTAGTAGGATTGTGCAGATTTAATTTATCAAACTAGAAACAGGATCTAAAGTAGAGCATTCTGGCAAAATTACTTGCATCAGTGCAACACATTCATTTCACAGTTCACATCCGAGCTTTAATGACTCATTTCTAAACAATATTTTTAGAATAGCTATGGAAAGCCTTTCATAGCAAGTAAATCACACTGCTGAAGTTTTACATACTTTTCCAGTAATTTTGGCTATGCATCTCTACTGGATGCAAAGAATTAGACCTTTTTGTGTGAGTAGTTATTCCTCAGAAGCAACATGCAATAATTTCTCTGAATTCACTGGACTTTAAATAGTCTACTGCCATTACATAGGAAGCAATCAAAATATACTCAGACCTATTCAAACAGGTCTATACTGCAATACATTCCTAATCCGACCTAATTATAATTTGCCCACCATCATACATGTTAATCATAAAAATCCTCATAAGATCTACTCTGGGAAAACTTACCAACGCTCTAGATTCATTGCCTTTAGCTTCTCTTCATCTTTTACTGGAAACATAGTGGGACGTATCTGTGTTTGTCTATTTGAAGGCACATCTTTCCACTCTTCAAACCACTGTCCATCTTTCAGCATTACCTGTAAAGAACATAGGTCACCATTTTATAAATTTTAATTATAACACTTCCAAACCAAGGTTTCGATGCCAAAAAGAGAAATTATTTTCTGGTATAGAAAAGGACTACTGCTGTCCAGTAGAGATTAGAACTGAGGAATCCCAATTTCATTATGTAAGAAAGATGCAAGAGTGCAATACAACAGCTTGGTAATCATAGAGCCCCATGACACAGGCGTGCATAGGTCATTGATAGAGATGTTTTCAAGGAAAGCTGCTGAAGAACCATGTCTCTCATTAATTTTCTAGTGTCTGTAACTTGACCCAGAACTCAGAACACATCTGTAAATCCACTTTTACACTGTGTAGACCTAACATCACCTCATTCTGGCTAGAAGTCAAAGCTTTTGATGGACTGTTGAGATACAAGCAGAAGGTTAGAGCCACAAATCTTGTAGGAAGGCATTCTGAATGCTCTTTAAGAAAGAAAACCAAAGTGAAAAAATAAGTCAGGGAAAATCTCACTTCAGAGCTCTAGATGCCTGGTTTTGTATCGGCTGTAAGGAAGTTCACATCTGGGTACACATGGGGTAAATGCAAAAAGTTAATATCTGAAATGAAGGTCCATTTTTGTCATTAAGGCAACAAAATAAAATAAAGAAGTTGCAGAGATGGTGACTTCAGGACTGGCAAGTATGATGAAGTGGTTTCATACATCCCACTGTGATTGTCTTGAAAGTTTAAGAAAGTTTAAATTAGTGTTCTACTGGAAGCAGAAATGTAATATTTACCTAGATTACCATTTCCCTAAGAACTTTAGAACACAGATTTCAGCATCATGAAGTGTGGCATTTCTCAGCCACTGATTAGATCACATCTGATCATAAAATATTGTGCATTTGCACATTCTTGAAATAGAAATTACTGCATTTCCAGAATTATTATTTCAAGCCAAAATATGCTACATGTCATAGTCCTAGATGGAGACAAGACAGACTGTACTTCTTTGGAAGTCACAACTGAAGCTTGAGAAAAAACAAACAATGAGACTGATAAATAACTGTAGTCCAAACAAGTCTAGAACTATTTTGGATTTACCAGAATAACTGCCCAACAGCCCTGCACTGTTCAGTTTTGGCATATCAGCCTAACTGGTAGACTGGTGTGACTGGTACAATGAGAAAGCACCAAAGAACACACTGCACATTTTACTAGCCATGTGCTAGGGTAGAACACGGAGTGAAAGTGCTGTAGATTATACATCTGGAGTTAGAAAGGTCTCTTCTTTCAAGACTGAAATAATTCACTGGAGTTCACTCATCATCTGGCTTCAGGAGAGAGTACTGATTGCTACTTCTAAGCACCTAAGTGTCCCTCAAACAAAACCCTATTTCTATGTTGCTGTTTCCAGAGATTTACAGCCAACTGATGCTCAAGAATATTCCATGTTATCAGTCATAGAGCTCCCAAGTGAACAGATGTTTCACCAGGGAATAAAAGAACATCAGCAATAAAAGTAAAAACAGTACCAAAGCAAGAAAATACATTCAATGACAAGCTAGCCAATAAGGTCTGCAAAAATACAGTAGAAGCAAATAAGGACTGAAGAAAGTCTTGCAAACTTTCAACAGATTTTATTAGCCTAGCTTCTAAAATACGTTTAGGAGATTTATATTTCAACTGCAGAGAAATAAATGCAACAAGGAATACAAAATACTCTTAGTGATCATTATATATATAAACACATATATATATTAGCTTTACATAGAACCCAAAAAAAAAGGTAAAATTAAGATTACAGAGCCACAGTTATGCATTTTACATTTATTCTTCAGGTACAAGCATAGTGTAAACTTTTGGAATTGTAAGAAGAAGGAAATCAGCTAGTTTCTCAGCTGGATTTCCAATGGCAGAACATAAGCAAATCTTTATTCCACGTATCTTGTTCATTAGTCTGCACACAGCCATAAACTTGCAGCCTGTCATTGCAAGAGACTAGTGAGATGGTAAGACAGAACAAGCAATGGCACTGCAAAGGCACACACTCACAACTAAAATTTAATCAGTTTCTTTCCCTGCTACCAGGACGGCCTTCTACTCTTCTTGAGTATACTCTTAACAGGAAGCTGAAGCAGCTTCGGGTTTTTTTGCCCTTCCCTACTAGTCTGTTTCCAGACCTGAAGTCACACAAGACATAGAACAAAATACAGGATTCTATTAATATTTTAGGATTAGTCACATCACTGCAGGCTTTATAGCTAATTTCCCTAATGGGTTTCACAGGTTTTACTTCCAAATGATTCAAATGGACCAGCTGAAGAACTGCAGAATCTAACATTCACAGACTCTAAAGACCGAGGAGAATGGATAACTTTAAAAGCGGCTGAAATTATATTGCCATCTACAGGCCACATGCACACAACAGGAAAGGGAATTATAACACTAAAGTATAGGAGAGAGATCAAAGAAAGGTAGAGGTAAGAGAATAGCAGACGAAGAGACAAGAACTTACTATCAGAAAGACTTTTAGCTCTCTCCCCTAAACATCAAATCACTGGCATTAATCCAGCTCAACTTAACATTGTAAAATGCTACACTTCAAAATTTCCCTAACTTAGCACTCTACCACAGACCAAGAACTTCAAAAAACTATCAGTTTAAGTACCTTCCATTTTGTAATTCCCGGCATCCTCTTCAAGCCTGGTAACTCAGAAGAGACATCCGCAAGTTCTAAGGCACCTGAAATCCCAAGAATATAAATGGTCTTGAAAATAGAATTGAAGAGTTGTGTTGCTAATTAACTTTTATGAAAATAGTTTTCCTTCAAGTTTTAAGACCATTTTAAGAACACTGTTTTTTAAAACTTTCAAGAAACAAAATGATATACAGCTACTATCACGTAAATTAACAAAGATGGTAAGAACTGTTAATAATAACTATATAAGTTTGCAACTTATCAATTAACCAAAATATAACAGTTCAATATTTTTTGTAGCAACTGCATAGAGTAGTGCTCTATGACTTCTATCATTAAATAACAGTGTTCTAGGCAAAGTCATCATCTAAGTTTTTATTCTCATTTACTTAGTATTTCAATTTACCATACTGTTTAAGTATTTTTCAGGGAATAACTCTTGGGATAACAAAGCCTTCTAAAAGGCCTGCTATGTTTTCATTTTATGGACTTAACATCTCAATATATTCCAGTGTGAAAGGAAAGAGAATTTATTATTTTTTAAATTGAAAGGAAAATTCCAAAAACTGTTTAACAGTAAGGTAAGTACTATCAAAGTAACAGGACAAAAGACTATGTGTCTAAAATATGTCAAATTACTACAAGAGATATTAGAGTATAACTTAATCTACTGAATTAAAGGTTTAAAGTGCCCCAAGTCCAGAAAGAATGATATAAAAATTCACTGTTTAAAAAGGTGATCTCTCCAGAGATTAATAACTTTAAAATTTCTTTTTTGTGATTCTGAATACTTAAGTTTTTAACAGTCAGGTAGGCTTTTTCCTCATGCCGAACACAATTTATCAACCACTTCTACATGACTAACCATTGACTCTTACAGTGACATTTAAGCAAATCTTTTAAATAAATGAAAAAGTGATATGTGAATTCATAGACAAATTCAAAGATGACATTTCAAATGTGATTAAGCTTGATATTTGCATCCGTCCTTTGAGTAGTCCTGTCCCTCTACAGCATTACTTCAGCTGATGCCTCAAGACTACATTAGACTGATAAGGCACTAAAGAGTCCATTAGAAGTAGCACAATTTCCATTAGTTTCTAAATGGTACAAAAGTGCCCTTTCCTTACTCCCTCAGCCATAAGGGGAAAGCAGTCTCATCTGCTCTACAGGTAGCAGTTAACACTACTTTAGAAAGCACCAACAATCTTCTGGACTGACCTCAGTGAATTCTTGAGGTCCAGTGCCCCTTGCAGACCACTGCACTACCTCACCCTTCTTTAGCTACACCTGTGTTCAAGTTCCAAGGGTAACATTCACTTGTTGGGGACACATCATAGCCTCCAGGTACACTTCAAAATACCTCCACTGGGCCAAGACTAGATCTTAATGGAACAGCCAGTCAAGACCCTTCTTTCCAAGTACTGAATTTGCCCCAGATACTGCAATTGCTGGCCTCTGTTAACATCCATACTGCTTCATGCCCCTATCCAAACTAGTCGTTAACTTTAACATTGGTTTACTACAACCTTCAATAAGCCAAGCCTAATATAATATACTGGAAACACATCCATGCCTACCAAAGAAACTACCTCTAAATAAAAATGTCATTTGAGTGGAAATTAAATAGTCAGTTCCTAATTAATCTGCAAGCACTTTAGCTAAACTGCTGTTTCTGAGACAATGAAATTCCATGCACAGTTTGGGGCCAGAATACTGACTGGCCAGAATACTGACATTACACAAAACAGGTTACCAACTTCCAGAATAAGCTCAGGTCCAGGAGCAATACAGTTGTTTCTGCTCTGTAAAAGGCTCAATTTAACACAAAGCCAGTGGAAATTTTCATGCCAAATTTCATTAGATATCTCCAAATTTCAGGCTACTGATTCGGAAAAAACAGGATCCACCAGCTACTAAATGGGCTACTAAACTCTACTATCACAAAGTAATGCAGTGTAGCTTCTCAGTCAGTCTCAATTTTTCCACCTTTTGTTACCTCGGCCATCATATGCAAGTCAAAAATGTAAAAAAACCCATGAATTTAAAGACATTAAAATTTCAATCATGTCAAAATGTGGGTCAAAGGATGCAAACTAGAAGCGTATTACCCACGCTAAGCTTATCACTAGTACCATAACACCCATATCTTTTTTTTGCGCTGAGGGGAAAAAAAAAGTTCCGTACTCCATCCAAACTCACATTCTCACCTTGACTTTTTTCCAGCAGAGATGCGATCACAGCTTCATTTTCGATAGGATTCAATGAACACGTAGAATACACCATTCTCCCACCTTCTGCCAGCTGTTCAACACCACGGGTTGCAATTCTCAGCTGCAATCTAACAGAACACTTTTGGTCTAGCCAGTTGTCATTCAGGAACCCGAAAGAAGCTATACTGCAGACATACAACTCTCCATGGACTAAGCCAGTACTTAGGGAGTTCCACAGCTGTCACCAGTACACAAATTAAAGTCAGTTTCAAACTTTATCAGCTTAGTGCAGTCTATACTGCAGACACACTCACAATTACACCTATTAAATTAGAACAGCAATTAGGTCAAACATAAACAATGATCCAGGATAGCTTTTAACATAGCATTCTGTATTTTGTTCTTTCTAGTGCCCCATCAAGTTTATTATCAAGTACTCAACACTAGAAAAATAACACCCCAAAACATGACTCTTCTCAGAAATTCAGAGTCAAAATAAGCAGTAATCTGACTATTATGTTATGAACAACACATCCTAGGTAGCAATGGCCTTCTGAGAAAGGTATCATTGAGCTGGATGACAGCTTAGACCTCTACCTCCACACTTACAACTAAAAGAAAATCTGCAACTATGAATGAATTACCAAGCAGTCATAGGTCAGCTGAGTCACAGTAATCAATGGTACCCCCAGTGTGTTAAAAATACACAGTGAAATGTTCTAAGCTTTGTCATCTGTGTTTCAATCTGCATTTTATCATGTGCCTGCACTAGCCTAAGTACTCATTCATCATCAGTTAACATAAATCAATCTCAGGTAACTGAAATTGTTTATGTATGATGTCTATTATCCTAAAGACTTTAAAATATTACTAGCAAATTTTACAAGTTATTGTATTTTCCAAGAGTATTTGGAACGCTAAGAATCCCAACCAAATGATTTCTTCTGCTTTATTAGCTACCCTGTCTAAATCAATTCAATGAACATTAATATGTCAGATATTCATAAGAATACAAGCAATTTGGATTCACACGCTCCATTCACATCCGAAACCCTACACTTCCTCTGAATAGCACATAACTCTTGATTTGAGAGAAAAGTGAGTCTTCTTTGTCTCTGCTTTGTCATGTATTAACATGTGAATGCATGCAGATGTTGAAGATATGGGGAAAGGAAGAGAGAGAAATGAAAGAAGTGCAGATGTGTAAAATAAGCATTTTTACCCGTGGAGCTGCAAACTGTTTTGTGTTGTCCACTTCTTCCATACATCAATGTTTTTCCTCATGGTTCCATCTCCGCTGCAACAGAGGTTGAGTAGATTTGTATTATTTGTGTGTAAAACTCTTTTCATATCCAAGTCATTTATAGCAGAATATTTTTTACAGTCCTCTCACGTTAACTAGTTTTCTAACACTGTATTCTTTGTTTCCTCACTGTCTTCGTGTTTCAGTATCCTGAGTTTAAGTTCAAAATTTGAAGCCCTTTAACTGACCATATTTAAGGACCATCTGGAATGAAAAAAGTTCACCTTGATTCAGTATCCTCACATCTAAGACAACTTAAGGCATTTGCTTGTTTTGGAAGTTACTATAAATCATAACTCAAAAAGCATGATTTGGTAACACAAAAAAACTTAGCACGGCACTTAGTGCAGTAACGTTCATGTATTCAAGTTTACATGCCAGATACCTGCAGGGGACGTCACATAAAATCCTGTCATAGAAGAGGATCTCTTTTCTTCCATCAACATCTATTTGTAGGTTAGGAATGCTGGAGGCATCATGATTTACCACCATGATGCACGGACTGTTTAATCTCTTAGCCTGATGAACCAGCAAATAGCAGCGCTTGTTGTCGACATCATTAGCAATTACGAAACCCTCTGGAACATAAAACAGTGGGAAGATGCTTTACTATTCAACATCTAAGTAATTTTACATAGTTTATTGCCTTATGTTCAAAGTTGTATAAACCTTTCAGTAGAGATTTTTACTTAAAAGGCTGCTCATGAATAGAGGAGCCCTTACTGAGCATAAAATAACTTAAAGGTATGTTGAAGTTTAACTGATGTGCCATAGTCTCTAGAGTTCTAGCTTCCATCTAGCAGCAGTAAGACACAGCCAAAGGCTCTTCAACTTTTCAAAGTAAAACCCCTGTAACAGAGAAAACCCCCACTATCACCAATCTCTACATCAGCAAAGTTTCAGTAGAATGCAGAAAGAATCCACACACTCCCACAACTTTATATTTCAGTGGACAGTATTTTCTGTGAGCATCTAACCAAGAGTAAAGATTCTGAAACTTACAAAGAAGATAAATATCACAACTACTTTAAGTCTAAAACAGCTTAATCCAGTGTTTGCAGGATATCGCTAAACCACAGGGGCTCATGGGCCATCATCTACCAGGTAAATCTCATTTATATACAAGAATTAAGCTCTAATCACAGGTGCTGTACTCTGAACTGCAAAGATATATATATACAAATATATATCTCATCTCTCTCCTTCACGTCAAGGAAGCCCATGAAGTTTCAAAGCAAAGGTGAGGAACCTTTATCTTTTACAAGAAAAAGCAGAAATTCCAAGTCACAAAAGTTTTTAGTAGTTTTCCAGACTTACTGGGAAAAGGAACATTCATGTCTGCATGCAACATTTCAATGAGTTGTGCCGTCTTAGATCCAGGTGCAGCACACATATCTAGAATCTACAAACACCAGAAAGTTAAAAAAGTCCTGTTTTGTATTTTTCAAGTACTCGAGAAATTTACTATGTGTTCTTGTTTAAACTAAGTATTTTTGCACATAGAGAATTGATTGTTCTGAACACAAAGTTTCTGATTGTTTGAAAACAAAGTACAGTCCTGATCTTTGTATGCTTTACCTTTGAGAGTCTAAAATATAAAAGGACTTTACATTGTAGGGAACAAATACATCAGATGAAACAGAATTTGAAAGACGAACCTGAACACAGATATAGGGGTATGGTCCTTTTATTAGCAATTCCAACTGAAGTTAACTGGAACTTTACACATACACACACATATTGAGAGCAAAGTTACAATCAAGAGCAAGTAGTACTCTTCTTTAAACTATTAGTAAATCATTCAGAGACAGCTGATTATATAGATTTTATAAAAATGAGTTGCTATCCCTCCCCACACATTTGCATTTTAATGCAAAAAATCAAGGCAGCATAATCTCTTGTTTCTCTTTCTTGAAGAAGCACTTGGGAAGTTTTTTAACTGCCCTGAGGCAGTTGAACAGAACAGCACCAACATCAACAGACATGAACACCTAAATTCTAGTATATTTCTCCTTCCTGGTTCATCAGGAACTTGGCTTGTGATCAAGTCATTTGTAGTCACTTTCACAGCAAATCAATTGATATTTAATACTGTTCTCTTAAGTAAGGAAGCTTAGAGTCTTTCCTCTTGCCTAGTTACAGATTTTCAGAAACACATGTCTATCTCCCGGATCTTTGGCTCTGTTAAAAATTAGACGAAACCATGCAACAGGATAAAGGATGGGAAGGGATCTGCTCAGATCCTCATGCAAGACCCTGGCATGAACAAGACTAAACTAGAAGACAGCCCCCAGAGAAAAGCAAAGAGAGCTCCAAAGAGCACATAGTAAAGTGCTAACCCATCATGAAATGCACTCAGTACAATGACATCATATGTGCTCTTTAAAGTAACAGTTGTGATGCTATTGTTTTCTAGTTTTGCAGGTAATATGAAAAGATAATGAAGAATATACAAAGCTAAACGTGCTCTAAAACTTGCCACCAAAATGATGGTGAGGAAAACTAAATTGTGAAAAATAGATTTAAAATGAACACAGACATGGAGAGGCTTGACAGTCACTAAGTTGATCCTTGTACAACATGGAATCAGCACATAAGACATTATGTACAGAACATGCTGGTTTAAGCATAAAAAGTAACCTGCAGTTCTGGTCATAACAAGCAGCTCAGAAACTAAGACACTAAGGACCAGAAAAAGTCCTAAATGACAAGAGTTGCTGTCATTGTTACAGCAGTTATTTGCTGTCTTGGCACAAGACAGGATAAAGAATCTATTCTAAGCCTGACTTATGAGCAAACCTGTGAAATCTTACACTCATTTCTGGAAAATGCCTGCTGAAATACAGTCACCCAAGTTAAATATTCAATGTAAAATCCGTATACTGCTGGCTTAGCATATACAATGTGTGTGCAAAAATATTCCCACAGTTTGTGTTTTACATTAAGTTGAACATGTTCACTACCTGCTCAACTCCAGACAAAACTGAAAATGACACATCAGGACTGAGTCTTTCAATTCATTATTCACTTAAGAGAGATGAGAAGACCTTGACTCACATCAGTCCTGTGACATACATTGGGTTGGGGTGAAAGCAGGAGAAGATAAGATGAAACACTACATATGCTAGGTAATGTTAATATAAAAACAAGTAGTTACAAACTAGGCTTTAAAACATGTCGGAAGTTTGAAAAACTTAAAATTTTAAGATATGTCATGAAAACTTAAGAAAGAACACAACATGACTGCTTAAGGTAACAAGGCAACTAGCTAATTAATTTAAGAGATCAAGAGAATAAGCCACCTGACAGATTTAGTCTGCAAGCAAGCATAAAGTATGAAAACATCACAGAAGTTAGAATAGAAAGTTTGCTACCAGATATCCCCATTCCTACAGTCCGCTATTGGAAAATATCATGGGCATTCCTTAGACACCTCCGTTAAAGTTAGCACCCTATAGTGTTCAGCCATCACCAGTACTGTGTTTCAATTCACCCAAATTATTTTGCCTAACACATTTATAGAGCAGAAATTTGCAACTTCTTCAAAAGGCATAGAGGAGTGAAATCTATCTGGTAGAGAACATTATCATTTGAATCTGGAAAATTACATCTGGTTCACAGTGTGATGGAGAGCAGGAAGTTAAAAACAGTCATCTTACTTTAAAAGTACGTTGAAACATGAATATGTAACTCAAATGCAGCTGAACACATTTACACTTTGAAAATAAGACTATGCAACTACTTAAAACCTAAGTGTTTCTTAAAGGGTAGTACATACAGCTGAAAAAGCAGATGTTCACTGTGTTTGTGATATGAACGCTAGTTGAGTATTGCTGTTGATGTGCAGAAAGCCTAAAACACACCAACACAAAACAGAACTGTGTATCAGCATTGATACTGCTGTTGCGATGTGTAGTTTAATCTAACTAAGTTCAGGGAAAAAGCTTTAGTACACATTATATTCTAGTTACCTTATGATGAGGGCTAACATTAAGCAGCAGAGGTGGGATCATACTAACAGCCTCCTGACGACTGATATTTCCCTTGAAAGGAAAAAAGAAATTAAATATGTTTTTATTCACAAAACAATGCACTTCTTTTGCAATAAAATTTTTAAATCACTATGTAGTAAAATAAGAAAGCAGTCAGAAACACACTACTATAAATCTAGGTTTAAATTTTACTAGAATTTAACAAAAAAAGCAATCACAGTATTCACACAAGTGTATTTTCTGATAATTGCATATTTACTCCAATTGTATTAATTCTACAGATGTAGTTTCTGCTCAAAAGAGATGAGAAACTGGCTTCAACCAAGTGACAAACTCCCATCGCTTAAGCTAAGTCTTGTCATGCACACACATGCACTTTTTACCAGATTTAAACATCTGGTTTCTAACAGCAACTAATTATTTTACAGGGACTCGTTTTAGCATCGCCAAACAACCACAAAAAAACTGCAATTAGTTTAGGAAAAATACGTGTAGCTGCGGTTATGCACCAGAGTTGTGGGATGAATCACAGTCAACAGCAACATAAAATCCAGATTCTTCTGAGTTACTCAACTTTTGAGAGAAAAGGTAAAGTCTCACTCTCTCATAATGTAATTCAATAAAGCACTGTTCAGGACATGAAAGAAAAAAATCAAAATCTATCCAAAACTTACACACTCTGTCTCGCTAACCAGAAATTGATGAAACTTTTCCAGTTGTGGGGACTTGCGTAAGATTTTTCTACTCAAGTTAGTGTGCCAGGCTAACTCTTCCGGATACCTGGTGGAAAAGAGACAGGAAAAGGGCAGAAGCAGAATAAAGAGAGCAACACACCAGGCAGGATGTCAGGAAGGGTGCCTTAACTCGCCTCCAGACCACTCACCAGCTCAGCGACTGTGGCATCTCGACTTTTTGACCATCCACCTCCAGGTTCTGCAGCTCCCTGAAGTATTTTTCCTTCAAGCAGTGGAGAATCTCTTTGGCATGGCTGCATGCGACAGACGTGCAGAGGGACATCGGATGGAGAACCACAGAACCACGGGATGGTTTACACTGGAAGGGACCCCTAAGGATCACCTAGTTCCAGCCCCCCTGCGGCGGGCGGGGACGCGTCCCAGTGGAGCAGCTGGCTCAGGCACCCCTTCTCCCGGACAGCATCCCGCCCCCGCGGTGCCCGGGGCAGGTCCCCAGGGCAGCAGCCCCAGCCCTACCTGCGGTAGCCCGTGATGCGCAGCGTGGCGGGCAGCGGCTCCC
>NW_021939256.1:12763286-12796709 GCF_001715985.3 Manacus vitellinus
TGCTGCCTCCAGACCGAAGGGGTTGAGGTGCTCCAGTTAATTAGCTCTTGTTATTTAATATCACAATCACTGAAGTCTCTCGGGCTTCGCTGCGTTAGGATGTCGTGCGTTGTTGCGGGCGCTGGGCGCGGAGCCGTGGCGGAGCGGTGCCGGCTGCCGTGTGTCGCTGCGCTGTGCGAGGCGGTGCTCGGGCGTGCAAACGCGATGTTCGATGCTCCCTCGGCTGCTGCTCCATCCCTGCGCTGCAGCTGTACCTCGGGTGGCGACCCCCGTGTCAGCAAGGGCTGGATCAGACTGCCTGAAGGGACCTAGTGTTGAAAACAAGGGAAGTTCAGCACTCTGTACTCATATAATTTTAATGCTGTGAAACAGTGGCTATTTTCAGTTATGTTTCTTAACGCGGTCTTTCAACATAGTGTTCGTTGAAGGAGTTGGACTGGATGAGGGTTTTCTCCAGCTCAGGATATTCAATGATTCATTAAAATACTAGCAAATCTTAGGCCGAGTGCTCCATGTTGCCCTGTAGTCAATTTGGGTATTTAGTAAAACTTCTTGGAGAAGGCAGCTTTGCTGGAGCTCAGGTAAGATTTTGCTGTTCTCTTCAAGTTACGGACAGTGTCTACTGGTCATACTCTACGAGCAATTTTGCAACATTACTAATACAGGAGCAATAGATTTGTCAGGTTATGTTAAGCTCCATATGTGGCTGATACACTGTTGTTTTCTGGTGCTGAATGAGAGAGGCTGGTGCTTTTGACTGAAAGTATTCCACATCCTCACAACGGAGAAGGATGCAACGTGATTGGCCTGGTGGCTGGTTTTGAAAACCCAGGACTGTGTCTTTGCTCCTTTTTCTGTTAAGAGTAAAGATAATAGCTTTCGCACGGGATCTTAACTCATCCCTGATGTCTGGAAATAGCTAGGAACATGAGACAAAGGTTTGTAGAGCAAGCTGCACTTTGCTGCAGTTTGTTTTTTCAGTTGCTTGTTGCGACTGCCGGACTAAGGGACTCTTCTGTAAGTGAGTGTAGACTGGAAGAGACCTCTGTTTTCCAGTTCCTTTTGTTGTAACGTAGCATGCTTTAAATAATCCTATTAATGAATTTGTTACTCTTTCTTGAAAGCTGTTATGGTTGTGCTTCCTTTGGAAAGACTACTTTGAAGCACTAGTCCTTGGGTAGATGGAAAACACGTGAAAAATGCTCAGGCTTCAGCAATCCTCATCCTGTTTCACTACAGATTGTAATTAAATCAATAGGCAATTGGGAGTTGGCTTGTTGCACCAGAAAGGTCACAAGAACATTCACATTCACCTGATCTTGTTTAGAGCTTGTTGGTTTATTCCCATAATCCTCCAGGAAAAGCAATCAAGATTCCTTTCCCAAATGGGATGGCAGTTGTGGGTTCGTCATGTGTTTAGCCGGCATCATAGGGTAGACCAAAATCGTAGAGGTGAAGCAATTAAGGTTTTAAAGTGACTTTTAAGGTAGGGAGGAAACTGAGCTCAATTAGGTTAATTTTAAGGGCATTGCCTTTCCCCCCCTAGAAGTGCTGGGGGATTTGGTGTAGGGATTGTGAGACTTGGCTCATTTCAGAAAGCTTGATGATACTACTGAGGATTTAGGAACAAAGGAGGATAAAAATAGGCTGTGCTTAACATCAGTTACCTTTACTCCTCTCATCAAAGTAATTGCCTTGGATACAAAGTTCAAAATTTCTGTCATACAGAGAGAAAGGTCTGATCTTGTAATTCCAGTTAGGCAACAAAATGATGTTTGGGTGTTAAAGCAAGTGCAACTGTCCTTTAGAACAGGGACCAAAGCCTCTAATGCTGAGAATTTGAAAAGTAGGATAGTGTGGGCTATGGATTACAGTTTTTGGACTTCAAAATTCTCTCTTTGGTTTGTTAATACAATAAATTTTCGTTCCTTATTTGCTACAGGGCACTCATATTTCCTCTTCTGATCCGTGAAGGAAAACCAACACCATTTGTCACTTTTGTGTTAGCACTTCTGTTCTGCATTTTCAATGGATACTTGCAGGGCCGAAGCTTAAGCAACTATGCAACTTACCCTCCGGGCTGGTTGAGAGATCCACGCTTCATTACAGGTGAGTCAAATAATGTTACGAAAACTTAAGGTGTAATTTTCCTTTGTCTTCACAGCTTTTAATTGTAATTTTATTGTATCTTCAATGCCATTTTGTAAGTATTCTCATAGGTATTTCTCTTATTGGTGTATCTGGAAGCCTTTAACTTTTTTTTACTTTAGAACTGTGAACTGACATTTCTTTCCACAATATCAGTGCTGGGTGAGCTGACTGTCATCTTTACTCTTTAACACCAAAATAAATATTGTTATGTATTTTTTTCAATGTAGAAACTTGAAGCCTCACATGGAACCAGCAGCATGCATGTTTAGAACAAACAAAGTAGTTTTTCTATGTAACATGTAGATCAAACTGGAGTAAAAATCTAGTGAGGGTGATTGCTAACTACTGAGATACCACTGCTAATGCCAGAAGATCTTGATATCAGGATGTTTACAAGTGATACACACACACACACGCATCAGCACGCCCGCCCTTGTAATAAGGGTGAGCTTTGTCAAAGGATGAAACTGGCCTACAAGGAACCGGATGGAGGGATTGATCATTCACTCCCGATCTGGAAGGGAGGTTACATTTATTTATAGTTGAAGTCATGGATATGATGAAAAGGCTAAGATGCCTAGTGACAAAATACTGTCACCGTATTTTTTTGTTTCCTAAGCATCTACTTTTGTTGACCATCAAAATCATAGTATCATTTTCTAATGAAATCTTTACCGAAAGATCTCTTTCATCTGAAGATAAATCAGAATATTTTGCCTCATCAGTCAAAGGTGGAGAACTGGGCTGTGTAGATCCTTGATCTGAAGAAGTACCCTTCTTGTTTGTATTCTGTAGCCAGAGCAAGTTAGTGTTTCTCCAGGATTTCTCAAGCCTTTTATAACAAGAAAAAGAAGGTTTTGTCCTTATTACAGTGTTATTGTGGATAACAGTGGAGGACCACTGTGCTAAATGCTATCATGACTATAAGATTGAAGAAACTTAAATCAAAGGAGATTCTCTTGCCAAGATTAGGAGGCAGTACTGCTTGTGCAATAAAACTTGAGAAATTGAGGTGCAAGGGAATGACTTCAGTGGGTGCTAGGCACTTGGATATACTTGAAATTTTCTTGGTAGTTTCAAATTTCCAGTCTCCTTAAACTGGGATCCAGCAAAAAAATTGGTTAAAAGATCTGTTCATCAAAACTGTTGAAGGCTCTGATGCCTAGTTTAGTACATTAATCAAAAGATATCTCAATACAGTGCTGTGAACAAATTATGATTAAGAAGCCATAAATCAATTGTTCTTTACTGAAAGATCTTTTAAAAAAAATCAAGTTAATAAGACTCTTATTCATATTTCCTTGGTTTATTTTTTTTGAGTTTATCGAGGATTTCTGAAAGATGCATATGTATAAATTATAATAGTTAGCTTCCTCTGACTTCAGTTATGAATACTTCGGTGTGTGAGTTAGTTTGATTTGTATTTGTGGGGTTTTTATTATGGTTTTATTTTGATTGTTTGCTTTTTGTGCAGGTAATACCAGTCTGGAATATATGCTTATATATATTTCCAGTACTGCTAAACATAAATGAAGTGTTGCTTTTGTGATTATTATAATTCAAACTATTGCTTTAAAAAGCAATCCTAACCCTAAGTTTTCCTAAAAACTAAGAAAGCCAAGATTCCTGGTACACATAGCAACCATTTTCATGGTATGACTACTGCTGATTTTTTTGAGAGTGTTAGTACAACAAATCTTTATATAAAATTTGGCTGTGAAAGAGCCAAACTGCAGACTTGTTTTTTATTTTATTCCTGTAACTAGAGTACCTTTTGGGATTTTTTTTTTAATGTTGTTTTGTAGTACACATCAACATAATTGGATCTTAGCAATTTATAATTGCTATTTGGTATTCATCCCAGCTGGGTACCTCCAAATATCTGCAGTTTATGCTTGTGGCTTTGGTCAACTCAAATGCCAAAGTGGCTGTACTCCCTGAACAACTGGACTATTATGTTCTAGTTTTTCCAAAACATCTGGCAGTGTCTTTAAGCCTCCGTTTAAAATTACTAGAAAAAGTTACTAGAATATTAGCAAACAACAACAGCAAGAAAGCATATTTGCTGAGGGCTAGCAAGATGTTTCTTAAGCTGTATGGAGTTACATGTGGAAGATAAATGAGAGAGTGTCTAAAAGTAGCAGCCAGCCATGGTTCAACAGCCAGAAGCTGAAATGAGATAAATTTGCAGCGAAGACAGAAATTTGGAAAAGTCAGGCTGATTAACCGTCATGGCAAGAGGTTTCAAACAACTGCTGTGTTCTGTCTGGAGCCTTATTACAGTTTGATTGTTTTCAGGCATTTAGGAGTTAACTCTGGAAATGCAATAGCTTATATCTACACCAGCAGTTGATTTAGATCAGGAACGTAACTTTGATGTGATTCCCTCATGGTTTCTCTGGACTGTGTGTTGGTTTGGTTCAGAGCAGTGAACACAGCTGTTTTCAGAGGAAATGGGAATGTTCTGCCTCAAATGCAGCACCATGAGTTTGCAAACCTATGTGGGAACAACTTCATAATCTTTCAGCATGTACCTTACACGTGTGCCAACAAACAGCTTGTGAACTTACCAAGAGAGCCCGTGATACCCTGAAGCAGTGAATGCTGCAAAAAGGGACACATACACCTGTGTGCTTCACCCTGGTGTTCTTTCCTAATCTGTCTGTGCTTCTAGTTGGAAACTCCTTCCTTCCTTTGCTTGCTTTAGGTTCTTCAAACTCTTCGCAATATACCATGTGTCTTTTCTTACTCCTTTAAACCCCATTCAGCTACCTACTTCGAATGTTGGTGGCTACCCCTTCTGTGCATCAAAAACTTTCCGCAGTAGCAGTTCTACAAAGCAGAGCAGCACCTGTAACTCAGAAGGTTCAGGTGACTGAACCTCATCTGTTGCATGAAGCTTTTTGTCTGACAGTCAGGCAACCAAGCACATGTGCCACCTCTGCTCTTTTCACAGAACAGACATGAAGAGCGCATGTGCATTGTCCATATCTGCATATGATCACGAGCGCGTGCGCGTTGTCCATATCTGGGTATGATCACGTAGTCAAGGGATGTCTAGATATCATCTCATAGCCTGGGGATGTAGATTAGCCTGTGTCTCTCCTAGTATCTACAGACATCTGTATATTATAGATTATCATGTGCATTGTTGGAAAGTAACCACAGAGTCTGAGATGAGGCACTGGTTCACCTGAAATGTTTATTTGATGTTCTCAGTGCAGCTGTAGAAACTGGCCTCCTGATGTGCCTGCACAGCATCTTCCACTGCATATTCTTGAAACTTGGAGAGGGAAGGTGAGCCAGATAGCAGCTACCCTCCTGTCACTCTGGAATAGCCTGCAGCACAACAGTAGGTCTTTTTGTGTGAAATTCTACGTGGGCAAGCACACAATGCTCTTCTGTTGCACCAGGTTGTCTGCTAGTGTAGACCTAGTTACTGTCCTCCTTACGCAAGTGTTCACCTAGTACGTGCACAAGCCTTCATCTCCAGGTTTATCCTGATGAAGGAAAAAGCCTCTTAATTGTCTCTTGAGGTCATGCGTGTTGTGTGGTGTATCCTGTGGATCTGAAAATCTGATGTAATATGCAGTGGCTCCCTTCCTGTTTACGTGTCCATGTTTCCCTGTGCTGGTAGCCAAGTCATGCGAATTGTGGGGCAGAACCAGCTCTTGGTTTTGTAGAGTCCTAGGACTCTGCTGTGCTGGGAATCTGAGGATTAGGACAGGGGAGGAGCGCCAAGCCTGACAGCTCAAGAAACATTTGGACAGTACTCTCAGGCACATGGGGATGGTCCTGTGCAGGGCTGAGATTTGAGCCTGATGATCCTTGTGGGTCCCTTCCAACTTGACATGTTCAGTGATTGCCCACAGAGTATGGGTGCAGGGAACATGGTTATGCAGTGCCTTAGAGGAAAGGGGGTCTTGAAATTGAAGAGGTGTTTTGTGAAAATAGCCTACATTTGTTGGTTTGTTGTCCACAAAGAGATGTGATTGTTTCCTTCTGCCATTTTGCAGTTTTCAAGTCAGAGAGGTAAAAATGTGCAGGATCAAACTCATCTTCTGTAGTAATTTGACATTTCTAAAGCAAGCTCCGGCCTTTCTACATTGTCGGAAGAGTTCATATACTAATTTACAAGCAGATGCACAGGAAACATTCACTAAAATTATAGTATATCTAATATATAATAAATCATAGTATTGTAGATATATAGTATAAACTATAGTATATCTAATAATAAAATATAGTATATCTAATCTGTCATGATGTATTTACATTGATTATATAGTTGATAAGTAAAATTTTATTTCAAAAGGCACTTTACGTATAGCATCTGCACACCTTGATTGCTAATAGAAACTTGCTGTGCTGTATAAAGAAAAGGTTAACAAACATGCTTATTCACAGGACTAAATTCTGCTATTAGTTTTACAGTGTAAGCAGATAGTAACAAGTTAATCAAACAACTTTTTTTATTTGTATGGGCAAATAATGGAGAGAGCTTTCACGCAGACACCTCAGTTTTTTTACAGAGCAGTCATTTCCTCCCAATACATGTGGAAGCAGACAGCTAGGCCCTTTAAGCTCACAAGGGCTTGAGAGAAGAAAACTGCCTAACAGCTTGTAAGTGGACCTTGCTTCTCAGACATCTGTAGCTTCACTGGGAAAGGTAGCTTAAGTCTTGGTGGAGTGTGCTCTGACAATCTACCAGTCTTGCAATGTGGCCTTATACACTTGGACATACAGTTAGTGCTTTTGCTGAGATGATCACGCTCCTGAATTTCTCTATATTGAAAAAGAGCCACCTGAAAGACTGAAGTTGTGGGTGCAAAAAGGCAAAGGTTTCTTTATCTGGCACGTGAAGTGACTTTGTCCTAGAAAATACTGACGTATTCTTGGTAATTTAAGTAAAACTGGTAACTTTGGAGGTGGCTTTAAAACAACACTGAATCTATCTTCAAACCCCAAATCTGCTCCTAGTAGCAAGGAAGGCTACCTTCAAAGGAAGATACCATAGATAACATATTGCCAAAGGGTGAAAATAAGGAATTTCAATCCTAAATTCCTTTTGATTTATCCCATAGTTATGGCAACAAGGCATAAGGATGCCGAATGTGACAACAGTCTCAGTTTCTATGAAAGCCTGCTGTAAATGGCTAAACCATTTTGCTGAATGACACAAGTAAATGGTACATTAACTCCTTCATGATTTTATTCCTTTTGTTTCACAAAATTCTGTTGCAGAAATTCTGGTATGTTATCAGCAAAAATAGAAAAGGAGAGTGGGGCTAAAATGTGTCCCTTTGGGAAGAATGAGAATGGCTGTTTCTTTCAGTGTTTAAAGTGTTAGCGTATTTGTTTTTCTATGTGGAAGTTAGAGAATTACACGCATTACATCTGCATATGTGCCTGTGCATACATTTATATAAGTCTAGAAACATAAGAATAAGCTTCATACTTGTGGTACTATTTCCTGTCAAGGGAGCTCTCGATTACTGTGAGCTCTGCTGACTGAAAAGCTCAGTCTGTCACCAGAGTTGTTTATACTGCTTACATTACTACTGCTTTAAGCTGATATGCCTAACATGTGATACATGTCTAGTTTTTTTGAAAGGGTGCTTTCACTCAGTGTACTAAAGATATACTTTTAATATTTCTTTTCAGGTTTTATAGGGTGGTTGCTTGGCATGGCAATTAATATTCATTCTGATCATATTCTCAGAAATCTGAGAAAACCGGGGGAAACTGGTTACAAGATACCAAGAGGTAAGTAAAAAATGGTACAGAGATTAAAATGGCAAAAGTAGTATCTCTCATATGAGAAGTGGTAAAGAAAGCTGGGACTGAAGAAGAGGCTCATTTTATTTTTTTCCTCTTAAGCCAAATATTGTATGGAGTCTGTTTCATGATATCACATGGCCTGTGCAACTCTTTGGACTTCTTAAACCAACTTTGGCTGTATTTTTAAAAAGGGGTATAAATGTCACAGCATTCCACAACTTTTCTGAGAATCAGCAGGAGGATGGAGAAAGAAGACCTAAATTATCAACCCAGTGTTGAGGCAGGAGGGGAATGCAGAAAGTACTCAATGGCTGACCCATCTAACGTCCCATGTGTGAAGAGAGAGGTACCTTAGGTAATCAGAGAGCAGCAACTACTGTGGAAAGGGAGACACAGTAAAAGGAGGACAGAAATCCAAACAAAGTAGGGCACTATGAATTCTGGCCTTCATGGGAAACTGGAGAATATGAAAGATTTTTCTTATGGAGCCTATTGAAGTGTTAAAGTTTATTGATGCTTTTGGAAACATTAGACTCTTTCAGATACATTACAGTCACTGAAAGAAGAAAAATAATACTATCTCTGAATTTTGTTTCTCTGGTTTTTTTTGTTAGTTGTTGCTTTTTCTTGGTTGTTAAGGTTTTTTTAAATATGACTGGAAGAATTAAGATATATAAGGCAGTAGACTGTTTTTCACTCAGAAGATAACTTATAATTTTAATAGATGTAAATCCAAGTGCTCATGTAAAAAATGAATATGAACATACTGTACTGTGTTCAGTGCACAAAAAAGTTCTGAAGTAAATAAGATGTCATTTGCTGTGAGATCAGGGGGAGCTGGTCTTTTTGATGTTGCTTATCCAGTTTAAGTGCTAAAAATTCACCTCTCTTTTGTTAAGAGGGTAGAGCAATTAAAGCAAGGTCAAAACATGTTATTTATTACAGTTGCCAAATACTTGTTTGTTTAGTTCCACTGGTAAAACGCATACTGAGATGTTATCGATTTCTATGCTGACTTTGGAATTGGGGTGAAAGTTCTTATTTTATAAATTCCTGACATGTGAGTACCAATTGTTTATCCATAATTGTCTGTACAACAGATTTAATGCAGACTGCCAGTTACTTTTTTCACTGAGTATCAGGGCTGAAGCAGTAGACCTCATGAGGAATGGGAACAAAAGGGC
Source organism: Manacus vitellinus (assembly GCF_001715985.3). NCBI lineage: Eukaryota > Metazoa > Chordata > Aves > Passeriformes > Pipridae > Manacus > Manacus vitellinus. Next base: position 12,772,403 of record NW_021939256.1, read on the forward strand.
AACACATTTTAAGCTAGAGAATAAATTTGGGACATTACTTCATAATAATATTAATATTGTTCATAATTAAGTTAATTTCTGAAGTACTTAAAGAAATGAAACATTGTAGGCTAACTAACCCTGTGAGTATTTTCTGAGACTCAAGGGGAGCATGTCCTCTATATTTACATATTAAAAAAAAGGTTTACGATCAAAGAGACAGTTTGATGTCACTGTTAAGTAACTATTTACAAAGGCACGTACTTGCTTCTGATACTAGTAAATCTGCTTTTCTTTCATTATTTAAAGAGGAAAAATGGACCTGGAGAAGGTCTGTCCTAGAAAGAGGCCTGAAGTGATCCTTCATAGCACAGCTTGAACTGAAAAACACTGCTTCCACTGCCTTTAAAATTATATAGAGACATTGGTGATGTAGCTCTTATTTGATGTACAGTAAAAGATAGCACTGGACATATTGATTAAGGTGCTTTTGAAATAACTCTGTCCTGCTTTCAGGAGGAATGTTTGAGTATGTCAGTGGAGCCAACTTTTTTGGAGAGATCCTGGAGTGGTTTGGCTTTGCCCTTGCCTGTGGCACCACTGAAAGCCTTGCATTTGCATTGTGTACTCTTTTCATCTTGGGTTCAAGGGCAAGGCAACACCATCAGTAAGTGGTTTTTGTCTTATAATTTCTGTTGTCTCTACCACACTGCATTTACATTTCACAAATTATGTCTCATCCCATAGCAATGTTGCAGAGCAAGTCTTGGGAAAGAGACTGCTGCTGTAGGGGAGAATATGATAGAGAATACTCTTGAGAAGAATAAGCACTGCAGAATTTCAGCAGAATAGTACTGAGCATAAACACACATGATGTACAATGAGGTGGTCAAAATAATGTTTAAATGAAGGTAGTTCATCCTGAATCTGTAAAAATTATGGACAAGTTTGGTAGTATTGTCTTAAATAATCACATACTCTATTTTCCCTTGCTGCTTGAACTGGTTTCTACAATATTAAAATTTTGAAAATCACTCTAAAGTAGCCTTTAGTAGGCACGCTTTATAGCCAAGTCTCTATCATATTGTCTATGATCAAGTGAATGGACAATAAGAAAACAGTTCTAGTACATAATAGTAAAGTCTCTGCTCTAAACAGTCTGACTACTAATGTACTGTATTCATAATGTAGCTTTCTTGTTAAAGGACCATAGTTTGTGGAGAGTAGTCTCTTGATTCTCTTTAAGGAATAGCATGTTTAAAGGAATTTGAACATGTTAATCTTATTTTGGTTATTCTCAGCTTCCTGCTTTGGTTCTCATGCTGAAACTTAGTGGCATAACAGGAAACAAGCCTGAATATATGGAGAGAAATAGGTTGAAAAAAATGCCATTGCTGACTGTCTGTGGGGGCAGCCATGGGTACGTCTAGTGGAGTCCTGAAAATTTCCACAAACAGGTTTTCCTGCACCTTGTCTGTAGGGTGTTCTAGGTCTGTATTACCCTCCCAATTAACAAAGTTTTTTGTACTGTCCAACCTGAACCTTCCTGACCTGTCACCTGTTGACCATCTTTTCTTACTTTATCACCTGCTATTAGTGAGTAGAGTTGCAGAGTATCTTGGGTTAGGAGGAGTATCTGAAGGTTGTCCAGTCAGCTGGTGTGACCTACAACTGCCCTTTTGCCCAGGGCCTCATCCAGTTGAGTTCTGAGTGTCTTCAAGGGTGGAGGCTTCAGCACATCTCTGGCAAAGTGCTGAAACAGGATTTTCCTTATTCTCATGGGGAATAGGGTTCTTCCTTATGACCAGTTGGAATATTCCATGTTGCAACCTTTATCTCCTGGTGTGTGCCTCCAGGAAAGGTATGGCTTTGCCTTCTCTTTAATATCACAATAGGTGATGGAAGAATGCAATTAGATGTGCCTCTTTGCTTCTTTTCTAGGCTGAACAAACCTAGTAATGCTCTTAATGTCTCCTCTTATATGTTCCAGCTATGAGTTGTCTTACTGACCATCTGCTGGATTTTTCTCCACTTTGTGGATATTGTTGTTGCACAGGAAGCCAACAACTGGAGGCAGTAATGCAGATGCATGCTCTCAGCTGCTAAATGGTGCACAGAATAAGCCCTTCCTTTGACTTAGTGGCTCTGTACTTGTTAAGGCAGGCCAATGTGCACTTGGCCTTCATCATTGCAGGGATGCATTATTGACTCATCCTTCTCTTGTCACCAGGATGTCCATGTCCCTTTGTGCACAACTGCTATCTAGCCAGGCAGTCTCCACCCTGCACTTTTGCTTGGGGCCACTGCATTCCAGCTGCAAGAGTTGGCATTTCAGTTATAACTTTGCTCCGTTGTCTTAATTCCCCTTCCATGACCTGTAGGCAGCACCTGTAGGTAGCAGTAACAGGGCCCCTTAGTCTCCTCCTTGCCAGGCTAAGCAATGCCAGGTTCCTCAGTGTGTCTTTATATATTATGCTCTTCAGGTTCAAATTCCATTTTTCGTTTCCATCAATCCTAAACCTTGGTGGCACTCTTTCAGACCATTAGGAAAACCTAAATGTTGTTAAAGGAAGTAATTTGCACTAATGGAAAGGTGCGTAAAAACAAAAGAGGGATACAAGAAGAAAACCCAAAACAAATAAAAATAACAAATCCATGTAAGTGAAGAAATGTTTTAGTGCAGTCCGTTTAGTTTAAGAAACTTAGAATAAATTACTGAAACGGGAAAATAGTGTAATGATGATATTCCACAGCTGCAGGTTATTGTGCATTGCATGTTTTGTCCTCTGCTTATTCCAGCTTTGATCTTGGAATTAGCTATTGATAATATGCATATCTGCACCTTTGAGAAGCCGGGTGAAGTTAATTCTTTTATTTCAGAGGAGCGGAAGAATAAGTATTTGAAAATGGGAGTAAATGTGTTTGTTATCCAAGGCGAAAAGACAAATAATAACATTTAATAGTGCTACGTATTTCTTCTTTGTTAATTGTCTGGATTTGAAAATACTGATGTCTTTGAAAGGTATTAGCAGTAAGGCTGGTGTAATGTTTGTCATGTTCTGTTTGATTATCCAAATCCTTTGGAACTGAAGATGTTTCTATGCAGAGTCATTACTATGTGAAGTAACCCGTGCTTCTGTGTGAAGTCATTAGGCAATTACATGGTTTTAGTTTAATTTCTTCCCCCTCTAGTTCTGAAATGCAAATACTCAGGATGCATAACAACATACATTTTCAAAGAACAGGTTATTCCTTCCCTGACTGCTCTCACCACATCTGTAGGTTTGATTTCCCATTGCTGGCAGAACAACTTAGTTTTTTTGGAGTTGATGATTAGATGTTGTTAGGATGAGTGTAGTAAATGCCATTTTTCTATCCAGAGTAGTTCTAAAGGCATATTTTTTGTTTGTAGACAGAAAATATATGGATTAAATTGAACACATTGTACAATCACTTAATGTCCTCAACAGCATTTGGAAGACTCTATACTCATCAGATTTCTGTCTTTGTTTTACAGATGGTACCTTGAGAAATTTGAAGACTACCCAAAGGACAGAAAAATTGTGATACCATTTTTGTACTGAGCTGTGCTTTTAACACTGTCTGAGATGGATGCTTTTAGTAACAGCTAACATTTTACAGGTGGTGGCAAGTTAAAAACATACTCTCATCCTCACTGTGACAAAGCCTTTCCATCGATGCTGCTATTACTTACTTCTTTTTCCTCTTAATGGTAACCAAGAATCTGATGGACATGGTGAATAGGAACAGAAATGCTTTTCCAGCAGTGAAGCACCTTCATGAACACCTTAGGCAGTGAGTCTGACTGCCTGTGCAGGCTTCTGCTGTTTCCACTCAATCTAGTCACGCTGTCATGAGGATTGTGCTGTGAGCCCAGTCACTCTCACTGCAGTCTGGATGGTGTGTTCTGCCTATTGTTTGCCAGCATATGCAAATAGGGTTGATTTTACTTTTTCTTCCTTGCCTTTCTAATCCTTTCTTCCCTCCACCTGCATTTTCAGGAGATCTGATGATGCAGACCAAGGAATTAAATGAATATAGTTGCTGTTAGGTGAGAGGCAATGTTCCTCCTCTTTGCACTCTTTCATATGGATATTGTATAGATAATTCTATACAGGATACTGTGTAGATAATATTTAATACTATTTACATAAAAGTTGTAGGGTTATCTTCCCCAAATAATAGATTAATATTGTCATCTACCTCTTAAAATTGATAGCTCTCTCAATATGCAATATGTCTTCTCATTCTAAACTGTTTTTGGAAGGCATTCTTTACTTAGGATACTTAGGCCAGTCTAGCACTATTAAAAAATGTGTAATATTTTCTAACTCACTTTATAAAAAAACCTTGAGATTTTTACAAAATTTTCTTATTATGTTGTTTTAAAAAATCAAGTGTTTTTCTTCTTCTGTGGATAACATTCTAGAAAATTTTATATTCTGGAATATTTTGTGTTGCATGTCATGTTAATGTCAGTGCTCATACTCCAACATTTTACTCATTAAGGACTTCAGAATGCTTTTAAGAACATGATGCAATTCCAAGCATACAGACTTCCAAGTTTCAGGCACATCTGTGTGCTTTGCATGATTGTGATAATAAAGAATTTTTTAGAATTCTTAAGAAAAAAACCTCAACAGAAACTAATTTAAAAAAAAAATCCAACAAAAAAGAAAACAAAATAACAACCAAATTATAGCAATTAAAAAAAACCACCCAAAAAACCCTAACAAAACAAACAGATGAACAACACAGGAAAAAAAACTTCCACAAAATCAAAAAATTCTACTGCTAATGTAATGTGGAAATAAATGAAAATCAGACTTTTGACATGTGTCTTCTGATCTCTTTGCTCTTTATGTTGGATTATGTTCTTCAAAGCAAGTTGGTAATAGAATTTTGCCAGATACTGCAATACCATACTGGAAAACTCAGTAAGATTTGTCTAAAGCTCAAAATTCTTTCTTTGCTGTTGAATTACACTGCTGTAGTAATCAAGGTAATGTATCGGATGAAATTTACCTTTAAAATTTTAGAGATTAGTTTTCTAACTTACCTAGAGCTGAGCCCTCGGACTGCCAGTTGCTCCTTGTAATGTTGACTGGGAGGATGATTGTCCTGCTCTCAGCCAGTATGCAAAAAGTCCATCTTTGGGAGAACACAGGAATACCTTGGTGTCAGTGTCATTGCTTGATTCTCAAATTGTTTAATAATTCCTTTAGTGTTTACATGTTTCTTCAGTGTTTTACAGGAAGTTTGAGGCTTTCCCTGTTGTTTTTGTTATCACACTATAATTTAGCACTTTGATCATAGATGTTTTGATGAACACTCAGTCATGATGTTCCCTGGACAGAGAAAGGATAGTGAGGAGGATGATTTACTCCTCAATGCTAAAATGGAGTTAGGGGACAATAAAAATTCAATAGGATCACTTAAAGCATATTCTTAAGAGAATTTTAGAAACCTAGTCATATATCAACATATTTCTAAACACTGTCACATCGCTGTAGCAGTTTTTTTAAATTTTGCTGTGTAAATCATCTAGCTATCAAAATCTATTTTAGTTGAAAAAAAGACAAAGAGCATTATCTACTCAAAGTGTTTAATTACTTCCATAGTTTATAGTGAATTAGTATCTTGTACCTTCAGGGATATTTGTTAAAAAACCACTAATGAGACAACCAACCATCACTAATGGACAACTAACCAACCTCAAACAATCTGGCTGCAGCACTTTAGTCTCTAATATATTTATTTTTTTTTCCTTTTATGAAAAGGCAAAGCTTCTTTTAGTTGTAAACAGCAAGAGAAAGGTCTCCGTGTTCAGTATGTCTCCTCCTAATTAAACTCTCTAGCTCTCTATGGTCAGTAGTCTTATCATAGTTCACAGAAAATTTGTACTGATGCCTCAGTTTTGTTCTGCTGCTATGCTGCTAAATACTTCTCTTGGCTAAAAGTTCAGCTCCTTTGCTCACATAATGTTAATTTATGATTTGCCTTTAGTGGGACGGGGTTCTGAAATGTGATGGTCAGACAGCTTATCCTTGTTCCCTCTCTTCTTACAGAAAAGGAAAAGCTAAGGTCTATGGGATATGAATGTCAGTGTGTTTAGAAATTCTAGCCAATTGGATTAACAACAACAAAATCAAACCAGAATGCTTCATTCTTTGTGTGATTATATTTATTATTATCACCATACTTCTAGAACCTTCCATAAGTAAAGTGCAGATTTTATTTGAGGCAGTTTATTAGAGCACAATCTTAGAGGAGCAACTGAGGAAGCTGGTGTTGTTTAACCTGGAGAAAAGGAGGTTAGGGGGAATCTTAATGCTCTCTGCAACTATGTGAAAGGAGGTTGTAGCAAGGTGGGGATGTTGGGATCTTCTCCCAGATAACAAGTAACAGAATGAGATGAAATAGTCTCATATTGTGCTGGGGAGGTTTAGATTGGATATTAGGAAAAATTTCTTCATTCAAATGGAAGCATTGGAACGGGCTATTCAGGGAAGTGGTGGAGCCACTGTCTCTGGAGATATTTAAAATATATGCAGTTGTGGCAATTTAGGGATATGATTTAGTAGTGGACTTGGCAGTGCTGGGTTAGAGGCTGGACTGAGTGATCTTAGGGTTCTTTTCAACCAAAATGACTCTGTGATTCTTGCATTTCAAGACCCAGGTACATTGGCAAATGATCAACTTGGTCAAATGCTAGAACTGCCTTTTGTTTAAACAATATCCCACTTATTTGTCATACTTCACTTGTGATCCCTTCCCTTTTTAGCAGCTTTGACAGAATTTTTCTGTTGGAAAATATCTAATACTGAAAAATTTTTCTTAAGAATATGTAGTGTGAAAATAAACTCTGTTCAGCCCATTCCAGAGGGAGAAAACACGCATGCTTGCTATTGGGTTATAATATCTGTAGTGACTTTTTTATTTTTTTTTTTTGTAGAGATACTTCTAGTCAGATTGCCTACATCTTTCCCTAAAATTCCCTACTAATAAAATATGATTTGTGGTGTCTTGCTTGAATACTATTTTTTTTTTCTTGTTAGTAATCCTTGCTTTAACTTGTGGAGGTTGATCAAGGCTTTTGTACCAGCAGTTTCACTATCCCAGTTGAGATCTTGGGGACTGTAATAATAAGGTTGGATTAGAATTCCCTAGATGCGTATGTGAACTATACAAGACGCACTCAAAGCAATTATTAAACGTTACAAAATAAATTTGTCTAGTCATACATTCATTATTATCTAAAGGAGAGTATGTAGCTGACATGTTCTACACTTGAAGTTAGAGCAAAGATTAAGAGAAGCAGAGGATACTTGTTTGGGTTCTTCTCCTGCTTCTAGGTCACTCTTAAAAGAGCTGTAGCACCTGCTTTTTAACTATTTAATTGTGGTTCAGCACAATATTATCTTTCTGTGGAGTGAAGATAATGTATGCATGATTTGTCCATATAAACTTGTATTCTACCACTGGTCACAAAATCCCGAGTGCCTACCACAGAGTTTTTATAGCCTGTTTGTGAAACAGCTCTAATAGGCACCTGTTTGTGATTGAAATATATTAGTAATTTTGGTATAAGACTGTCCTAGCCTGTTCTATGCTATTAAGTTTTACCAATAATAGTTGCAGTTGTTGGGGAAGCCTTTCAGATGTACATCAGTCTTATGAAGACAGCAGACTGCTGGGTAAAATTGCACCACTTTTTGCAGTGATGCAACATTTATCATCATCCCTGTGCCCCTGCAAAAATTGTGGAAATTAGTGTTGCAAGACAACTAAGGGGTAAAGCCTAAAACAAGGTTTGCATCTGAGAGAGTTGCACAACTGAAGGTTGCTCTTATACTCCTTAAAATAACATGTTTGTACATCCCTTGCTTTGTTTACCATGTTTGCTTAAAACTCAAAGCTGATACATGATGCTTTGTTGTGTACAAGTGGATAGTGGAAGCAGTAGGTTATTTGTTTGCAGAGTTGAAGGAAAACCTATGTAACAATTGATACAACATTTGGTGTAATGTTTCTCTGAAGATGATGCATTACCAACGTGCTAGCAAGAGCTTCTCAGTGGTGTTGTTTGTCCCTACTCCCTAATATTTGCAGCCTCTTGTTTTGGAAATACCTGTCCAGTTTCTGAGAGAATACAAGTGGCTGGATCTGAAGAGAGCACTAGCAAAGCCACATGTTCCAGCTGCTCTGGGTGGGTGCACTCCATTTCTCTTGAACTATTGAAAGAGGAAACCACTGCAAACTTAGTTATAAACTTCTGCCAGAAAAGAAAGAGCCGTGTGATCTGTGAACCAGGGTTCAAACATTGATCAGCACTGTCAAGACTAAAGGCCAGTCAAACGTTAGCTAGGAAAACCTACCCCAGGTACCTGCTATTATTGTGTCCTGCTGTTTGCTGCATTGGTTAGGGATTAAATCTTTTTAATCTATGTCAGTGTATTGGTGAACAGTCCAAGAGGCTTCTAGCTATGCCCCTTGCTCCATGTGTTGTGCTTGCTGGAGGAGACCAACCAGATGCTGTGCAAAGCCAGGGTTCTGCCAATGTGCAAGGAAACCCTGTGACAAAGCAGCCCAGTGCAATAGCACAGATTCAGAATTTTAATGTTTTGTGAGGGCAAATATGTTTCCTCTTTCATTCCCTGCCTGTCTCTTTTGAAAATGGTGGTGGTATTGGAACAGGAGAACTGACTTGAAAGTCCCAAATAGTATTGTGGAAGTGTTCAAGCATTAAAGGAGAGTTATCAGTATATACTAACATCAGTAACCAAAGATGGAAATAGTGCTTATTATGCTTCAAATAATCCTTGCAGATTTTACTAGTACTCAGAACTGAAGAGCAATAGATTAAGTGTAATATTTAGCCTAAAACAGTGCAGTATATGATCATTACTGATAGAATAAAGTAATACTAGGAAAATTAGAAAATACGAATAGCTATACAGACAGCATACCTCAGTGTAGTCTTATGAATAGAAAGCTAAATGACCAAGAAAAAATGAGCTGTTTTCATGAGCAAAAAGAAAACTAGTTTGTTGATGAACAATATAATTTTTGTTAATATTAAATTGAGATAAGGTGATAGATTTGACAGCTTAGTGATAATTTCATACTTGTCATTTAAACAGTAGAAGAGAAATCTGGTGCTACACATTGAACCTGCTTTCACCCAGATTCCCATCTGAAGACACTCAAACCCCTCCTTGAAATACAATCTCTAGGAGCGGATAAATTAGTTAAGGGGTGGTTTTGAGTTTTTGCCATAATAGTTTAATTCACACTAAGTGTTCTTAGAGAAGTTTTTCTGTAGCATTATTCCTTGACATAACTTTTATATATTTTTCTTTTTTTTTTTTTTTTAAATAATCCATCCACTTTCTAATAAAACTAGATCTAAAAAAGTCAGGTTCCATTCAAAATTGCTATACCTATGATATGTGATTCTCTCAGTTCTCAATTTGTTACTTCCTCTGCTCACTGAGGTCTGGTGTCCTCACTAGCTACCATGTGGCTTTTGCTGGTAGAAGAGTTTTTTTTCCTTTTGTAAGTTAGTCTTTACAACTCACTGCTTTGTTGATTTGTTGTCCTTTAAAATCTTGGTTAAAGTATCTACTTTTGTCTTGATGCCAGGTGGCCACCAAAGTAACTCTATCACTCCCCTCCTCAGCTGGGCAGGAGGGAGAAAACATAGAATTTTAAGTTGAAGGAGACCCATTGGGATCTTCAAGTCCAACTCCTGGCCCTGCACAGGACCATCCCCAAGAGTCACATCATGTGCCTGAGAGTATCATCCAAACACTTCTTGAACTCTGTCAGGCTTGGTGCTGTGACCACTTCCCTGAGGAGCCCGTTCCAGTGCCTGACTACCCTGTGGGTGAAGAACCTTTCCCTGATATCCACCCTAAACCTCCCCTGACACAGCTTCATGCCATTCCCTCAGGTCCTGTCACTGCTCACGAGAGTGAAGAGATCAGTAACCACAGGCTCGTGGGTCGAGATAGGGGCAGGGAGAGATCAATTACCTGTTACTGTCATAGGCAAAACAGACTCAACTTGGCAAATTAGTTAATTTATCACCAATCAAATCAGAGTAGGATTATAAGAATAAACCCCAGAACTTAAAAACATCTTCCCCTTACCCCTCTCCCTTCTTCCTGGGCTCAAATTCTCTCCCAGTTTTCCCTCCCTCTTCCCTTTCGGCAGCGTAGAGAGATGGGGAATGGGAGCTGTGGTCAGTTCATGACAGTGTCTCTGCTGCTCCTTCCTCCTCGAGGGGGGACTCCTCATGCTCCTCCCCAACTCTAGCATGGGGTCCCTCCCATGGGAAAGTCCTCCATGAACTTCTCTGGTGTGGGTCCCTCCCATTGGCTGCAGTTCTTCATGAATTGCTTCAGTGTGGGTCCCACCCACGAATTGCAGTCCTTCAGGAACAGGCTGCTCCAGTGTGGGTCACCTGTGGTGTCACAAGTCCTGTCAGCAAATTTGCTCCCACATGGGCTCTTCGCTCCATGGGTTCGCAGGCATTGGCTTTGTTGGACAAGGGGGACCCTTCTGGCAGCTTCCCACAGAAGCCACCCCTGTAGCCCCCCCATTACCTTGCCACGTAAACCCAATACAAAGTTTGAATTTATAAAATTTAAAAATAAAACAATTACATGGCACTTGTAGGAAAAGTCTTTTGTCAATTGCTTTAAGCAGTTTTCCTAAACTATTATGCAATGCCTTGGAAGGTAGACATTTCAGACTTCCATGAATAATATGCTATAATTGCTACTTTTAAAAGGATTACTACTAAAAGTCCATAAAAACAAAGTAAGAGTACTTTGTTACCTAATTCTTCACACCAGATGAATTGTCATTGCAACAGCTTTTAATTGCAATTCAAAGTAGACAAAACAGGTGACTCCTTTACAGATGCAACCCCATCTGCTACTGTGACTAAGCCTCAGAGATTTTCTTGAATATTCACATTTCTGAATCAGATAAAAAAAGGCTAAATTACAAGTAACACTGCAGATAATAAACCATGCCTTATTTTTCATTGAGTAATAATGTCATCATCTACCACTTGGTGTCTGCATTATCACTAGGCTAATTAGAAACATGAACTGATTATCTAACATTTTCTTACATATAAAATCCAGTCAAACACTGTTCCCCATTGTCTTATTGTGGCACTGCACAGATGTGGGCTTACTGGATACCTATTGTACCATAGTTTCCAGTCCCCCCTAAGCACTGCCTAGTGCAGAAATTGCTAGTCATACTATCAATTTAAAGGACAGTCCCCTCCTCTAGTTCAGGGATGCTGGAAGCAGACAAGAACACACCCCCAAACACACACACACGTACGTTACCAGCACAGGTCTGCACCAACCATCTGTGTCTGTGTTGCACAATGTGTAGAACAAGAAGAGATGTTAACCTTCCTGCTCTTGATCCTCTTTATCCTCCACCCCCAATGTGGTAGCCCTCAGTAAGCTGTTCTATCCTCCATAAACTTACTGATAACTAGACCAGTTCCTTGCCAGCACCTAGGGCATAGACCCCCCACCTGGTATCACAATGCTCAGCCAAGTAGGCCAGGAAAGACGGAAACCCATGTGGAGAATTTTGAAATTCAGCCTTTCAAAGGCTTACAAGTTTGTTTTGGTTTGGAATTTTTTTGTGTGTTACTGGGAAATATGGCAATACAAATGTACAAGGTGGATCCCTCCAGCAGCTGGGCTCAGGCACCCCATCTGCCCAGTACCTGCCCCTGGATCGCAGTCTCCCAAGTCACTGGCACCTGGATGTACAAGCCTCTGAGTCTGCAGCCCCACTGCCATTGCTGTTAACAGCCCCTCACTTCCTCACAGCCATACACACACATGTGGAGACATGGTATGAATCCACCCTTAACTGTGCTTAGACATGGAGGGCATCCAGCAGGAGGCCCTGAATCCTCACCCTCCACAGCTGACAGCACTTGGACACGCACAACTCTGAGAGGCCTGCAGCTCCATCCCAGCTGCTGGTATATCTGGTTGGTTCTCTGCTCAGATTTTCTCTAAACACCTTCAGTTAAAACAAACAAACAAAAAGAACCCAACACCCAAGGGAAAAAAAAAAACTATTCAATGATTTATTCATGTAACATATTTTTACACATAGTGAATTTATGGACTATCTCATGAACTGATCACGAGAGGGGGTACTGGATACCAGATACTTGAAAGCCATTTGTTGTGCTCAGTCATCTCTAATGTTCCTTGTTTCTTGCCTAACAAGATCTAACTTTTATAACATATTTTTCCCTGAACTAATTTTCTCTTAGCAAAATATATTTCCCTTAGCAATCTGAAATGACTACATAAATACAAAATCTACTCTACAACCACTTGCAAAAACAGAATTCCTGTCTGATGTTCACAGAAGGAATTTAACTTCTCTATCTACTTCCCACAAGTGAAGTACTCACATGTAAAAATAGCTATGATGCAGGCTGGCCCATACATGTGCAGGCTGAGCAAAGGGGCCTTCCAAGCCTCAGCAGAAAGCAAAGTAAGTGAGACTGTGGCCAGCTAGGAAAAGCAAGCTTCTTTAAGTCACTCACATGACTTCATATTAGTATGTCATTGCTAGTCTCATTAGAATGACAGCATTAGTCCCTACTTGGAAAAAAACTATGGAGAAAGGATTGCTTACCAAAGCAGACTTTTACTTTGTTAGAGGTTTTTTTGTCTGTTTTGTTTTGGTTTTGGTGGTTTTTTTGTTTGTTCATTTTTCTTGGTTGATTGATTTTAGCTTTTGTTTTGTTTTGGGTTTTTTTTTTGGGGGGGGGAGTTTGTTGGTTTTTTTTAAATAATATTAGGTCTCTTTAACACAGAATTGTTTGTGCTGGTGAATTTTAGGCAAAGCACTGTTTGAAGGAGGAGCAGAAAGGGAAATGCTGATACTGACAAGAGGAAAAGTTGGGTTCTACCTTTATTAGTGATTTGCAACTTAAATATGTTCTAAAGTAGATGATTGTAGAATAAGATGTAGGGGAAAACACAAAATACTGTTTATACCAATCGTTCTCCATAACACTGTATTTTTCAGCCTAGGTGAGTATGAGCATTTTCAACAGCAGTCTTTGAATGGGCTTTCATTTTAAGTAAATCACTTTTCTTAGACTCTCTCCTGCAAGGATTTGGAATGGATACTAGTGAAGTCTACAGGTAATTTCGGTCTGCAGGAACAAGGTCCCATATCTTTGTTAACTGCTGTACAGATCCTCCAGAGAAATGTACTGCCTTTGCCTACTCTGCTCCAACATCAAGGCCAGCTGTTTGGCAGCAAGGCTGGGCATTCAGCCAGAGCTCTACTTGATCTAGAAAAGGTTTTATCTTTCCTAATGTATACTGTAAATATTTTGTTCTAGCAGATCTGATTTGAAACTTTACTGGGTGATTGATGAGATCTGTCCTGAGACATCACAGACTGTTTCTTCTTCCTTGTGGGTAACTGCAGATGTAATTTCTGTGGGATCAAAACATTTTGTCCATAACTCTTACTGGCTTCCATGTGGCCCAAAGGAGAGAGTTCAAACTGAATGAGTTTGAATCAGGCCCAGCAAAGAATTATGTCATGCAGTAAAAATGTCGAGAAATTGTTCTTAGCAGCTGTGGAGAAAGCTGAGGCAGAGCTGTCTATCCTATAAATGGCACAGTCGAGGTCAAACTACTTCCACCCTGTCTCCTAGCCCTACGCCAGAGCCATTGCTAGTCACAACAGATGGCTTCCAGGCCAGCACCAGGCAATAGGATCCTAATGGCAAGGCCAAGTAGCGCATTGTGCACAGTAACCTCTCTTCAATAAGAAACGTATTACACAGAGCAAGGAAAGGATTTTACTTGTCACAAGGATACTGAAAGTAGAAAACAGCAGGAAGAAACACAGGGGAAAAGGTGAGAAAGGCAGCTTCCACATCCTCAGAACAGATCTTTGTAGGTTTTCCTGTCCACTTGTAACACATCCGGTTCGAGGGAAGACTCAAGGGGTCTGCACCTCACAGCCAAGAGTCAGCCATAGATTTACGGAATTACTAGAACACTGGATAGTGTAGGGTATAGATTGATACTGTGTAGGGTTCTCATAGGTAAGTTAAGAAAGAGAATGATTAAGAGAGGGTCCCCACTAGAAGCACAGAGGGACTGGTCAATCTATACAAACAAGGAGCTGGAGGAGGATGACTGATGGCTAACTCCCTGATACAGCATCCTGTGAGAACACTACTATGAGAAAGGATTACCTCTGGACCTCTGGTATGACTTACACCATCAACAAGGGAAAGAATAACAGAAGCATTTGAAAGAGAATGGCAGCAAAGTTGTCAGAGAAGCACTTTTCAACCACTAAATGATATATGTGTACAATCGGAAAGGGCAGTAGCATGGCTTTATGCTAAGAATCACTTCTGTAGAGTTGTCTGTATGGCCAGTCTGATTAACTCATGGTAGGTGAACTGAGCGAATAAGATGCAGAGACTGCACAAGAGTTATTCATTCAATACATTTTGTTTCTCCCACCATGCAAGACTCATTGGCAGTACCAATCTTAACTTCCTGCACTGGTAGCCACATGGCTTAACTGGCTTCTGAGAATTTTCCACAGTCCTAAAAAGCTTGACGTTTACATTGTATTAATGTCTGTCACTTTCGGAGTACATGCTCAAGAGATCATTTCCATCCAACACAAACAGGTATTGTGGACCATGTCTGACACCATCTCATGAGGAACCACCTGGGATAAACTTCATAGCTATCACCAGGCAACTCTGAATGAGAAAACAGCTACAGCTTGGTGATGAAAAGAGCCTCTCCAGGTCCCAGCAGGCAGGCGTAGAGCCACAAGCACATGTCTTGGGTCCAAATTAACTTGTTTCCAATGAGTCCATGCATCCTTCCTACCATATTAGAAGAAAAAGACAGCTGAAGTTTTGTGTTTCTCTAAGCAGAATGAATACTCTGTCTGCCTGCTCAATGGCATCAGTCAATACCACACCATGAGTTCTGTCGGAGACTTTGCAAGAAAAGAGTATCCCCTTGCAAGCTTCCTCTGTCAAGCAACTATGACAAAGATCTTCCAGTTAAGAGCTGTAGTACTGGAGGCCTGTTCCAAGGCAGGCTCCTGGCTGCAGGGCTGTCAGGCTTCTCACTCAGCTGGGAAGTACAAGAATCATCAGCAAACTGTCTGGACACCAGGACTCAGTGGAGAGGATCACCAGCCTGTAAGGCCTCCCTTGTGGCCTCACAGGAACCTAGAGTTGATTCCTGGCTTCTGAATGCTTTAAGCCAGTGGTAGATTTGAGGCCTGGCAAAAAGTAAAGCTGCCCCATCACAAAGCTACATGAGTGTTCAGTTTGGCACATGGCAGCAGGAATGGCAGCCTCTCCTTGCTCTGGTGCATAACCTGCCTGGAGGAGTAGCAGCTATTCTGCTAGCTCAACCTAAACACAGTAACCACAGGCAAGTAGAAATCCCAATCTGTTTCAATGCTAACATTTCACTCCTCTTTCCTCATGCCTTTTTTGCTCTCACCACAGTAAATGTGTTTCTTCATGGACGCCTACACTGTCATCACTCTGACAGTTTTCCTGGACCCCTGGCCAACACCTGCATCTGTCCACTCTACTTCCTTTGCTCTCCTTATTCCTAGTTCAAGTCTCTTTTTACAGCAAATTAAATTTTCAGCCATGCTCTCTTACTGATGTGTGCTTTTCCTATCCTTCTTCTTATTATCACTCTAAAGGACCTGCTAAACCATATTATTCTTTCTTATCAGTCCCTATCTAATCTATCCTACAGCTGCTGCACATCATTGTTAGCTAGAAACCCTGCCAAAAAATCTTGCTCTCCTTTGATCTTCTGTACTCCTCTGCTCACTTATCAGTGGCCCAATGTGAATATGGCTCAGGTTAGGACTTTTATACTGGCATCAAGCTGTTTCTTTTCTGGAAATCTCCTTCCTGAGATGTCCAAGTAATTTAGCTGTGGTCCAAGAACAGTTAAAAATAATAGCTCTGAAGGTGGAGATGCAGGACATAGATACATTTAAGGAGAGGGAGGTGCACTGCAACAGAGCAGTTTCTATTTGAAGAGCAAATGCATGTGGGTATGTGCCTGTGCTGCCTATGGATGAGGACCAGTGGGCAGGAAAAAACAATAAAAAATACTTAGGCAGATGACCACACAAGATATATTAGCTCCTAGAAATCTGTACAAGATCAAATATGGCTTTGATCTAGCATGAAAGCTAATAAAAGTGAGCTACATCTTTCATGACACCTGGTGCAACTTTAATTCTACCCACAGTTGTTCTGCTATGCATAAATGATTCTTCCAGGTTTAGTATAGAAGCAGCTCGTTCCCTATCTGATGCCATGTTAACATGGTAGATGAGGGTTCCAGGGCACATCCTTACTAAGCAAATTTTACATCAGCTTTCTCACAGCTTGTCCCATATGTCTTAGCACTGTTTTTTTTTATAGTATCTTGCTCTCCCTGGCAGAAAGCTTACATTCAACAGATCTGAAGGAAAGCATTTTTATTCTAATACTGTTCCTAGGAGGAATGATGCATTATTTATAGATTCTTCTCCTAGCAAACAGTCTAGTCAGATGTACTTTTTCCTTCTTATTTAGAGCACATGCAATCACACTATGAGTTCGGATCCCTTCTCCTTGCCAGGATTCACACAACAGGTTCTGCATTCCCCCAGCTATCCTCTACACAGCAGCCTGGAAAATGACAACTTAAAGGTGATCCCAGGACCACCTAGATTGCAAACACAAGTGAGGGAGGAATCCTGACCAGTTCATTCCCAGGAAATTTCATGAGAGTCTCCTTAATATATTCTCTCAACCTGTCATTCAAGAACAAGTGACCCTTCTGACAAAAGCAACTCTCTGCAGTGGTCTGCATTACCCAGGAGAGGAAGACAGAGCATCTGATTTCATATAACTCTTCAGATCCCACTTAAAAAATCTTTTAAAAGCTTTATAGATATTCAGCATAAACTTCATTTGTTTATTATCCTTCTTACAGAGTACTTTCTACAGCTAAAATTATTCTTAAAAACCCCTCTGTGCTTGTTATCACAATTTCATTTCCATGTCTAAATAAGCCTTTGAAGAAAGAAAGTCTGTAAGATTTAATTGTCTTCAATTAGGTGTTACTGCTGGCAAAACATTCTCTCTTAAGAAAAGTGACAAGTCTCAAAGGCAGCATTCCTTATCATTGAGTTAAAAAACAAACCTTCCAAAATCTGTATGCTTCCAAACCTTCTCTAGATGAGGAAGAGAAACAAAATAGAACACAAGAATAACTTTAAAATTTTCATAGACTATCCTTGATGACATAGAACAATTAGATAATTAATGTCACAGAATACTTTAAAAATATGCTGTGTTAAGGATTTAACTGCTGTGTAATAAGCTAAGATAAATATTCATAATAAAGCAGCCTTTTGAAAGTAATCCCTATCAGAGTCCCAAATATATCACTGGAAATAGAATGTGGGAATGTCAAGGTGACACATTAACTTTGCTCCTGTTGTTGTGCTGCACATCTACACAATGCACACAGTGATGCAAGGTCTGCAAGGCAGAGTTCCCACCAGAAGTGTTGACACACATCCGGCAGTGTGAGGCAAGAATCACACCCGGCTGTCCATGCACCCTCTGTCCCTACGCTGCCACTCTGAATGCAAATATAATTAAACAGCTTGTGAACCACCACCCACGCTTTCTCCATTTACTACACAGCTATTTTATGTAGGCAGCTAGAAGAGTATTTTCATGCACATGAACATGCCTGGCTGGAAGCTGCAGCTGTTCGGCTGTTGATTTATCATGTGTTCAGCTTCTCTGACATAGGGCTGGCAATCCTTGTAAGAGTAGGGAAGACGGGGGTGGGAAGAGGAGGTGGCTGGTGGTTGACAGCTGTTTCAGCCTCTGCACTTTAATTGGCTCTGAATATGTCTTCACACCCTAAATTTGGCTGACACTTAGTGTACATCAGAAGAGGACACAGAGCCTTGAAGAGAGGAAGGACTAAGCCAAGTAGAACATTTAAGGGAGAAAATACATGATTTAAGCCTGTTCAGGGTTACTCATGACAGGCCTTCTTTAATGGGAAACACAAACCATTTTGAAGAACATAAAAGCCCATATTTCCAGAGGACAGATTACAAGAATGCCCCAAATCCCACTTTGTAAGAACCAGAAACTCCTGTTCTGAATTTCTACTTGTCTCCCTATCAGCTACATTTGAGAAGTGCAAACTGTATCTCCACTCTCCTGTTCAGGAATGTATTTACTGAAAAAAAGGGTGACAACAGTGCAGCTAAGGAAACTGTCTGCTCTTTATCTTCTCCCCAACACTGTCTCCTGGTGACTAGCACACTCTGAAGGTCACTTGTTAGAGATGCACCTCGTTCAGCTGGACAGCTGTTCTCTCACACTCTCATCCAGCTTGAGACCGTGGTTTGTTCAGTTTTTCACTCTTCCTGCCTTCATCAGATACAAGTCTGGTCAGATATACTGCTGAATTTTACTCTCTGTGCCTTCTCCATCCTATCACAGAATCACAGAATATTCTGAGTTGGAAGGGACCCACAAGAATCGTCAAGTCCAGCTCTTAAGTGAATGGCTATGGGCCACAAAGGCTGTGAAGGAGATCAGATCTGGTCAGCATGAAGGAGGTGATGCATCAGAGGCTTTTAGCCTGATTGTGGGTGGCCAGAATGAAGGCCATATGGGCCAAAATCCTGGAGATGTCCTGGAGAGAACTGTTGAAGAACCTGTTGGTCACCTCTCATTTGCTGTGTTGCCCCGGTGGAATTACACCTGTGGCAATTCCCATCTTCAGAGAAAAGAACCGAGGTTGCATCGCTCAGGTATGCTGTATTTGCATCTCATCATTTCGAGGGGTGTGAACTGAGCCATAATAAAGGTATGAGACACTATCTGCCTTTATCTGTGTTACTGAGTTCAGAGTGTTCCTTATAAAAATATATTAATAGCAAGCACTGGGCAACACTGGCATGTATATATCTCACTTATGTATTCAACTTAATTGCCATTATTTACCAATACATATGAACTATTCACAGAATTGGCATTGCAGCCATCAGATATCAGTTATTGACTACAAAGTTGCCAAAGACTCCGGCACTGTCAGTGTTGCCAAATCAAAGATGTACGTGCTGAAGCTAAAACTGAAATATAATCTTCATTCAAGAGGGAGCTGTGGTTGTGTTCTCTGTGACAAGCAGACAGATTAAAACACTTTATAACAGATTAATTAAATGACTTCAGGAGTAATGAGACTACATTTTTTAGTCATTGGTTCTATGACTTCAACATTAAATACTACCTTAAAGAAACTGAAGTCAGGAAAAGGACATTGTGTTACTTGCATTAGATAGGCAATGCTAGTAATGACACCTTTTCATATGACATTAATAATTTGAATCAAATATTTGAACTTCCCTATGGCAAACAAGGTGTTATGTCTCCTGAGGTAAGGATCACAGAATCACCTGGGCTGGAAAAGACCTCCGAGATCGGGTCCTACAACCAAACACCATCATGTCAACAAGACCATGGCACTAAGTGCCATGTCCAGTCTTTTCTTAAAAACCTCCAGGGACAGTGACTCCACCACTTCCTTTGGCAGCCTATTCCAATGTTTAATCATCCCTTCTGTGAAGAAATTCCTCCTAATGTCGAACCTAAACCTCCTCTAGTGCAGCTTAAGACTATGTCCTCTTGTCCTGCCACTTGTTGCCTGGGAGAAGAGATTGAGCCCCACCTGGCTACAACCTCCCTTCTGGTAGTTGTAGAGGGTGATGAGCTTACCCCTGAGCCTCCTCTTCTCCAGGCTAAACAACCACAGCTCCCTCAGCTTCTCCTCATAAGACTTACCCTCTAGACCCTTCACCAGCTTTGTTGCCACTTTCTGGACTCGCTCTAGCACCATAACGTCCTTCTTGAATTGAGGGGCCCAGAACTGGACACAGCACTTGAGGTGTGACCTCACCAGTGCTGAGGACAGGGGGAGACTTTTCATTACCTGCATCCTCACAAGTTCACCAATGGGAAGGAAGATCTTTTGAAAAGAAAGTAAATTTTTCTGAGGATTCAAACTATATTTGACTTTCAAATGTTCCGAGAGTTTCTACCTTCAGTGTGTAGTTTCATTCAGTAAAGCACAACTGAGTTAAAATAAACTAGACTTTAAAAAAAATTAATCCTTACAAAGGAAATTCTCACTTGCTGCTTTTAGAGGGAAAATCTCACTTTAAAGAGACAAGACTAGAAACATGCTCTATTTAGATTTCTCAATGGAGAGTCTAGAAAGAGAGAAGAGTAAAAGCTGATGTTAGAAGATGATAATTTTTCTTGTTCTTGTGCCACAACAAGCCATTGGGTATTATTTCTTCATATTATACACACTTATGCAGGAAACATGTAATGTCTCCTTTTCTGCAGAGATATATTAGTGATGTGCCACAAGCTTCAACAAACCATCATGAAATAGATGAATGAATAGCTGTATTATCAAACCATTGCTTACAGATTTCTTAGAGACTTCCTTCCTCTCCAAGTTCTTAAAATGTGGACCTCTGAGCAGGTTGTGCCCATCCCATCCATCCCATGTTCTCTATAACATTCACGTGGTATTTGCTGCCTAGAGCCCATAAAAAGAACTGACAAAGCACTATTGTAGCTTTAGAAATTCTGTCTACAGGAGCACAGCTTAAGCCAGTGAGAGGCAACTCCTTCCGTAACTACTTCAGGAAACAGCCTGGCCTCTTCCAGGACAGCGCTGGGACTGGTGACAGTCTCAGGAGTATTATCTCTCATCAATCAAAATCTCCTTTTGAGTTATTGCCTCTTACGAGGCAGTGGTCTCTGCCAGTTAAATCTCAAAATGAAGTTGGAAGTAATTTTAGCGAAGTGGGAAATCGGGCCCTCTTGAAAGTGCTGACTTTAAAAGATGGCAGCGGGACAGGGAAGGAAATAAAGAAAATAGGTCATGAAAAACTCCTGAGCTTGGAAAGGCCTCCATAAGATTGGTCATTGTGTCTTTCTGGTTTCCTGCCCATACCTCTGCTTGGAACAACCCGGTATAGTGGAAGGTGTCCCTGCCCATGGCAGGGGGGTTGGAATGCGGTGATCTTTAAGGTCCCTTCCAACACTATCCATTCTGTGATTCTATGATTCTATGAAAACACGGAATAGTATTTCTTAATTTTAAGATTTTTAACTCAGGAGCTTGAAGATGTGATCTTCACCAGATGTATGGAAAGTCAGAATACAGAACTAAAAAGGTTGAGATCTGGGCTCTATAGCTTCCTCATCCTTCTCAGTACTTCACAGTGCATCCATGTTGCACTCTGGATTAAGCTATAAACTGCCCAGAGTGGTTACATTTTTTATTTAAGACTTTTTAAAAACCTTTTGGTTTGTTATAACCTCTAATTAGTGTCTGGAGAAAGAGTTACACACTCTTCTCTAAGATAAATTCTTTTTAATTTAGTGAGAAAAATAAGATATTTTGGCAAAAGGTTTACACAGGAGTAAAATACAACCAAGAAAAAAGCATTTCACTAAAACATTCAGCACAAAGACCCATTCCACAGGAAACACCCACTAAAACAATCCATATACCAGCTTTAGTAAAAGACAGTTCATTGGTTTTAAGTTACCCACAAGAGAAGGCAAAAAGAAAACAGATTAAAAGGGGTAAAGAAAGAGAGAAGAAAGAGAGAAGGAGAGAGAGAGAGGAGAATAGTTACTGACAAGATCCGATGTTTAACATGGTGCGGGCTGGAGAGGGAGAAGAGAGAAGAGGAGAAGAGGGAGACTGCATGGAGTCTTGTGTATTTATAGGGTTCAGTCTTCTCTTCCAGGCAGGATATCCAGTCAGTGCCTTCCAGGCCAGAGTGAGTTGTCCTGTAGCCTGTCACAGGCTGCAGCTCTGCCTTGACTGACAGCCCGGCTGCAGGGCCTTCAGCTCTGCCGTGTGCTCTGCGTGGGCAGCAGGCCTTGCCTTCAGCTCTGCCCTGTGCCCTCAGCACAGGCCTTGCGTGCAGATCTCACCGTGTTCCTGCAGGTCCAGGCCCAGCCCTTCCCCACACACACACTCACAGTGAGTTGGTTCTGACCCATACCAATAATTCAGTGAGATTCGGATCCAGGATCTCACAATGTGCAAAGTAACTCTTCCAACTGCTAGCATACCACACCAGCTAAAGTTGCGGAAATACTGTCAATCCTCATCTCTCCTTGCTGAACCTGGACTGTCAGAGAGGCAAGAATGCAAAGTATTCAGGGCTAAAAGAAAAGAGACAGTGTCATTCTATGGTTTATTTATATAAAAATATATGGCATTTATTTAAAAAGAATAGAGTTGAGGGGCCTGTTTATTTGTCTCCAGACAAGTTCAATTAAAACCAAAACAAAACTATCCAAAACCCTTTGGAAGATGAACCGTAAAACCAAGGACTGCTATCAGTAACTCAAGAGGCTGAGATCTGTATACTTCATTGACCATGCTAGCTAGAAGGGTGCTTTGGTTTCATCAGATGGAAATTCTGGTGAACATGCTTTTATATGAGACAAGTTTAACAGCCCTTTCCCGTGGTTTGGTTTTGGTTAGTTTACTGTGTACTTTTATGTGTACTTTGGCTGTTAGTCCTGAAGAGAGGCCTGTTCTTTAACAAAAACAAATTAGTGACCTGCTCTTTCTAAATGACTTTCAATAATAAACATTAGGCTGTCACCTTCACATCAGTTTCCCTTGCTCTGACATCTAACGGTATAGTTAGAATATGAATATATAACTATATAATATAAATACAACTGCCTTCTGCTTACAGATGACAGTTTTGTTCTCTCATCTTCTCTCCAAACATCCTTAGTGCCAACTCTGATCACAAAATAAGCTAATTCAAAATGAACTGCTGAAAACTACTAGTTCTCTTCCGAGTGCTGTCTTCTCTGAATTAACAAGTTAAAGTGGCTCACTGATTAATATCAGCGCTTGTGCAAGGGAGCAGGGAAAGCAATTAGCAATTAGCAGGATTATGCAGAGTGGGACCTCTCCTTTTCTCCCCTTCTGTGACAGCAAGATCACTCAAGATGTACCACACAACTGCATCAGAGGGCTGTTCTAACTAGGATTCCCTGATGGTATTTGTCTTTATGCACATACAACCCTTCTCTCTGCTGTTCTGCAGACAGGTTAAGGGCTGTATTCAACTGACTGGGGAGTCTGCCTGCTAGAGACTCTGCAGGCCTCCCTCCCTGGAGAGGACACCTTATCCATACATGGTGCTGAAGCTGCTCAGGGAAAAGGCTAGATCACTGGATTAGAAAGAGAACAGTTATAAACGTCATTCTGGGAGGCTGGCTGTTAAAGATGATCTTTAGACCACAGAAGACACACCGTGTATCTGCATTTGATTGTGTTCCAACAGCCATATGCATTTTACTCAGTGATCACTGCATGTGAAACCCATCCATCAGAGACGCGCCTTGGAACAGGCACTGTCTCCTTGAGTCTCAAGCCCAATAAAAAACTAAGTACCCAGTGTCAAGGTAGTACTTCGTGGTGCTGTCTTGGTGCTCCCAAGCCAGGAAGGAGAGCCTCCCCTTGGTTATGAACTGCCTGCTGCTGTCTGTCTGTACGCATCAGGCGTGCCTCCCCTGCCCCCATGGCATGATCAGCCCCGCTCAGTCCCACACTCCCAGCCACTCTGCTCTCCAGAAGGAGGTCTGCCCACACTTCCTTTTTCTCTCAACTACTCCTCAAAATCCACTCTTTTATTTCTGTGGGAACTGGGCTGCACTTCTCCAAACAGATGAGCTGGGGCATAGAGCAGGACAGACGATACGGTGTTAGTGAGAAACCGCTGCGGCGCGGAGATGAAGAGCACAACAGAGAGGGCACCTCATCAATGTGTCTATCAGTATCTGAAGGGAGGGTGTCAAGAGCATGGAGCCAGGCTCTTCTCGGTGATGCCAGCTGTAGTGGGTTTCTGTGGCTATGTTTTGAGGGGGAAGGAGGGCTACAGGGGTGATTTCCATTAGAAGCTGCTAGAAGCTTCCTCTGTCCGGTAGAGCCAATGCCTGGAGCCAGCTCCAGGACGGACTCCCTGCCGCTGGCCATGGCAATTAGGAGTAATATTAACACCTCTGTGATAACATATTTAAGAACAAAAGTTTGTGGCACAGAAAGAATTCCAGCCAGGGAAGAGC
>NW_021939256.1:12798924-12859285 GCF_001715985.3 Manacus vitellinus
AGCGGGGCCGGACCCGGGGAGTTTTTTAACTTCCACGAGAACAAAGTGAACGCTGTGAACGGGCACCACCAGCCGCCGCACCTGGCGCGCAGCACCCACCCGCAGCCGGCGTCTCCCCAGCAGCACCAGTACCACCCGGGCCGCAGGAAACGGGAGAATAAAGCCAGCACCTATGGGATGAATTACCTGCTCTCGGGCAGCCGCGGCGTCGCCGTCAACAACTCCCCGCACCAGCAGCGGCAGCGCCTCAGCCGGGCGCTTCAGAGCCCCGGCATCCTTGGAAGACCAGGAAATACAGTCCCGGCGTTGCAGGGGGTTGAGCAGCCGTGGGCCCCTGGGCTGCTGCAGCCCAGAGGGAAGGGGGCCTCGTCCACCTCTGCTGGGGCGCCTTCGAGCTCGGGGGCGTTGGGTTGGGGTCACATGAACTCCTCTGGAGCCGGCCGCCACAGCGAGGCCAAGGGTAGGAGGCGGCGGGGCACAAACCCATGCTCTTTCATAAATCACCGTGCTCTTTTATAAATCACCTTGCTCTATGCCGGCCGGGTGGCTCCTGGACGAAGTAGCGATTCGGACAGGACCAGGGAAGCCATGGATACAGGGGGTTAGGCCTTGCTTTGTAGTAGGTTGAGAGGTGAAATTGCCAGGCCAATATCAGAGGTCACCTACAATAAATAAAGCAAGGATGGGTGAGGGATGCTTGTTAAAACTCCCAGGGGCAAATCCATATTGTAAGGGAAAAGTGGAAGGCTTCAGTTCAGTGGAAATCAAAGAACACTTGTTTACTCATTTTTAAATGCCTCTGCTTAGGCTGTAGCAAACTGGTTAGCTCAAGGAGTGTTAGGAACATCACTTGAAAAGGAGGTGCTGAGTTCTGTCTGAAATAAGCATGAAAGTCGTTGTGGTCTTAAAACATGTCTCTCAAGTGTGTTCTAGTGCTAGCATGGGTTGAGCCAGCCAGTATTTGAACTGAAATCTTGTCTTTCGAAAGAGACCACTTTTATGAAGTTTACCCTATCCTGTGGCCATACCTTTCTCATATAAATAGGTGGGTGGTAAGGCCGAGTATTCAACTTGATCTTATTGGCATGGAGAAGGGACTAAACTTGAACAAAGCCCCTCTGGGACGCTCAGTGTGCTTGCTATATTTCACCTGTCAAATTTCATTCAGTCAAGGCAAAATGTTGCTTTCTAACATTAAGGTTATTTTATTCTTGGAAAAAGAATGCCTTGACTGACCATAGCAGATTTCTGATGTCACTTCAAAAATAGTTTCTTGCAACTCCTAAAATCCAAGACCCTTGGATACCTGTGGAGTAAAGGCACTGCATATTTGTATAGGGGAAATAGCTAAAGATAATAGGATGCCCTTTGAGAACTGGGAATTTTTAAGTGAGAGATTTAACTTAAGAACAGCGTCTTCCTTTTCTCTTTTGTGTGCTACTGTCAGGTGTTGAGTACACTAAAGTTATTCTGAAGTATTAAAAGATATTTTTAAAGTTCTGATTTTGTAAACCAAGGCTTCTCCTAGGAAGGACAAGACTTGTGACTGCTGCTTTTTAATTCCAGACTGACACTGCAAATTCAAATTACTTACAGGAAGCTAGAATTGGAATCTTTAAGAGGGTTCTTATGCTTGGAGCACTGGGCCCTATACTATATATTCAGATGTACGTCTAAAATTCCAGCAGTATCTTGAAAATAGTGTGAATTTTTTGTTTTATTTTCAAAGAGATGCAGTAGACCTCTGAGTTAATTTTTTAATTTATCAGTGTAAGACAAGTCAATGTCAGTGAGGCAGATCTCCAGGCAGGCAGAGGAGGGAGCTGCCTAAGGTCACCCAGCAGATCTGTGGCAAACCTGGGAATCAAATCCAGGCATTGCAGGTTCTGTCCTGTAGTTGTTAGGCAGCACCACCTATGCCAATCATATGGATTTACGTTTAATCTTTTACCCTTTTGTTTTCTGTTAGCTTTCCTTTAATATTGGTTATGCCACTCTTCAAGTATAACTTTATAGAGAATCCATACATGAGAAAATTGTTTAGCTGAGATCCAATTGCATTGTTCAGTTCTGTAAACACGGGTAGTTCTTTTGCTGATATGTTAGTGAGAAGTCTTGCTAAAAAGCTTTGAAAGTGGAAGGTGTGTTTCCTGATCTTCTTTCAAGGATCTGTGTTACTACAGTGGGACCTGATTCTAGGAGTGGGGTATCAGTAACCTACAGCATATGTGATCCTGTAGTTCCAGAGCTTTCCTTAAAGTAGCAGGGAGCTAGTGCTGAAAGAGAGCATCAGTGTTGAAACCACAGACCTAATATGAGAAGCAGTTTCTGCCTTAGAGTTCTGTTACCCAAGGTGAATCTTGGACAAGTGTGTATTCTAGAACAATTTTCTGTTTGGTGCTACTAATTTTTTGTGAATTACTTATATGATTTAAATAAGAATACTGTCACTGATAGGGTGGATTTAGGTATCTATCTTCTGTAGTAAGTCATGACTACTGGTGAGTTTAACATAATTTTCCTAAAGCCTGACTGGTGTAGGCGATGCAAATAAAAATTACAGTGAAAAGGCTGGAGTGGGAACAGATCCCTGCAGGACTTTGTTGTGGGTCCTTTATATTCCTGTTTAGCTGCCTGCTGTTCCTTGGAACTGTCAGCCTGGTCCTGAAGCATCACTTCGATATCTCATGACCTATTGATAGAGCATCTTCGGTGGTGCCAAACTGGTGTATTCAACTGTTGACAAATGTAATCCTTAAAATCTTCAGTTGCAATCTGGTTTGGGCATCAATTATAGGAAGAAACACTTGATCATAGATGCTATTAGCTTACACTATGCATGAATGGTAGAGCTTATTCTGCTGTGAGTATTGCTATCAAATGAATGTTTTTCTGCAACATGCTGAAATTTCCAAGTAATATACAGTAGCTCACGGTGTTACCGTGTTGTCTTTTGGTAACAGGCTAAGAAGGGTAATCTCTGTTTGCCCTCTCCCAGGCTGCAACAGTACTTTTGATGAATCGTTTGCGTGCTTTGAAACAGTACTGTGCTCTCTCTACTTTTGCATTCAGAGCTGGAGATGGTCTGTAGCAGTGCAAGTCATCGTAGTTTTTTCTCAAGTTGCTCATAGTCAGTGGCTTTGTGATGGTAAGTGTGGTGATGTTTAGGAACTTTGTATGCTATAAAGTCAGTGTTTTGCTCTGTTTTTATACAGCATTCCTTTTCTTCCAGTGGACTCATGCTTTCAGCACTTTTTGACAGCAGCATGGCGATCTTTGAAAAGGAAATTTTCTTATAAAACACAAGTGTGAGTAGCTGTGCTTGATTAGACTTCATCCTAAAGCTATACTTTTAGATGCCCTAGATTGTTCTGTGTCATGCTTTTACAGAATTTTGGAAGGTAAGGTGTGAGGAGATTGAAGCACTGGAATAATATGGCTTCAGCAGAGTGATTAATACGGCAAAAGTGCAAATTCCTATATGCCTGGGTTTAGTTTAGGACTACAGATGACAAAATAATTGTTTTCAGATGCAAGGCAGAGAAGTTTTCTTTAATATTATGAGGTTAGTTCATACTATTGTGACTGATGTTCAGAGCTACATGTTGTTTCTTGGTACTGTGAAATATTCTCTTGTGTGGTTTAAAGCTATGCTTAACATCTTAGGGTCTGAATTCTTTGTTAAGCAAATACCTCCTGTTTCTGTAAAGACAGTATCTTAAATATAAGCATCCAGAGAGTTTAAAGGTGCTCAAATTTTATTTCATAATATGGCATCAAGCTATTCTAAACTTTTTACTAAGGACTCACAGGTCCCACATTTGGACACAGAGCTAATAAGAGTGCTTTCTCATAAGATGTAGTGAATAACTTATGAATCGTATAAAATCATATCAGATTTAATTATTTTGTTCCTTAGTATGAATTTAATTAATTAAGTAAAGAATTAAAGCATTTTTAACAGTATGAGACTGTTCTGCTTAATGCTTTCAACTAAATGTTGAGACTAATTGTAGATGTTGAATGCGATTAGCAGTGAAATACCTGGCATATCTGCTTGGCACATTACAGTGCTGTGCAGAAACAACAGAACTGGCTTGTTGAGGATTAGTTTGGGTACCAGAACTGTTATGATATGTTGGAATGGTGCTCTGCCTGGACTAATTAGTGTTGCATAGTGTCTGATGACTTACTGCATTCGTTTTTCGCCCTACATAGCTGGTTGTCTTTAATCATCTCTTGATAATGACACAGAAATTCTGCTGTAGAGCACAAGAGTGCAAAGACCTCTGCATTTCCTTAGGCTGAAGGAGGATTCAGACCAGCATTCCCTGATGACCACAGCAGGTACCTGGGGAGAATTCTCATAAGCAAGGTAAGCTTATGACAATGCTTCCCCAGAAGACTTACTTTAGTGTTCACCAGTTTGCAGCTGAATGATGCTGTGTAAAAAAAAAAGTGATCTCTAGAGGTGTGGTGGTGCTACTGTATGCAAAGTCTGTATTAGGTTTTCTTTATTTCTTCACCTGTATGAAGTGTTTCTAATTCCCATCTTACAGGGTCTTCTGCTTTTTTAGTATATTGTTGAACTTTGACCAAGATAAATTAGGGGCTTGTCGAAGGCACTGTTAGAAATGCATTGCTTCAGGACCTTGCATAGCTTCAGTTGCGTGTTTGTCAACCCTTGCGTCTTATTATGCTGCTGTCAGAGCTGTCAGATGTAAACTAATGTGTAGGGATGCCACATTGTTAGCCCCTTTCGCAAATTTCGTTTTCTCGTGCTTTGAGCTGGAAGAATGTAGACTTTGGAACCTCTATGATGCCTTTAGTGTCTGCACTGGAGTGTCCAGCTTTTGTAAGGGCTTTAAGGGTTTCTCAAGGGTGGTTATTCTTAACTTATCCCCATAGTTAACAGTGTTGTCTTGCTCCAACACCTTCTGATAAAGAATCAACACAGTAGGCTATGCTTCATCCACACTGCTGTTAAATCCATGGTGTTTGCTGTCTCCAGTGTTAGGTGGGTGCCTGTAGTGGAGGCGTTAATGTAGGAGGCAGGTAGCACTGGTGCTGTACACTCAATTCTTGTTTTGTTTGACTACAAGATCAGGGCAGAACTAGGCAGTATATACCGTAGTATGCAATCCTTGCGTGGGAGTAGTTGGTTGTTAGTCACAGTAAATTTCTGGAGAGAGCAGCGGGATGTAGTTGAATGGATTGTTTTCATGCCTAGAGGCTGGTACACAGCAAAGTTCAAGGGTAGTTGCTGGATGAATATCAAAAGAACAGAACATCTGTTTTTTCTGTGGTCAAGTAAGTTGAGTAGAGTAGGTAAAGCTCAAAGTTTCCTTATAAAGTGGATACCTAGCCTAGAGTTAGAGACTGATGCTTTTGGCAGTGGAGTGAAAGGATTGTTTTGGCAGCAGTAGACTTGAGAGTCAGTAGAGGTACTAGAGGTCAGAAGGGCTAAGCTACAGTGGTAAAACATGAGAAGGCTTTGCATGACAGGTGCTCACATCTGTGTATAAAGGAGAGTGGGACATGTTTGGACCAGTTTCATGCTGGCATCAGCTTCATGATGTTTTTGCCAGTTGTTAGGCTTTGGCAGTAGAGATAATTGGCATTAAGAACATCAACAGCTGTACGGGGTGAGACCATTAGAGGACAGTGCCAAATATTGGTAGAGGAATAAATCAACATGAGCCTGTGGTGATATTTCCTGGAAGCATCTCTTAGCTTTAAATGATGTATGGTTCTTGGACTACCTGGGTTACAGGCAGTGCATTGTTACTTACTGTGGATTTTGTGTGTGAATGTCTTGATCTTGTATGATCTGGGATCAGAAGTGACCTGTGGGTAGATGTTCCTTAGTTAAGCTATGCATTATGTAAGGACCTTTATTTTTTTTTCTTGAGGCTGTCACTAGGGTTGTAGTTGCTGCCAGTCACAGCTCTGTGCATCACTGAGGCAGTCCATGAGTGTTCTTTGCAGCTGACTTGAAAAAGGAGTGGGAAAAGTTGAATCACCTGACAGTTGTCTTGTTTTCTACTCTGTTTAATCATTTCTTCTTTTGAAACCATTTTCTGCTTCTGGATGTTGGTCCCTTCTGTATACTTTGCAATTCTGGTGTATCTTTGGGACTTGCATGAACCAGACCTGTGTGTGATAGTGTCATGGTATTCCTGCATGTTGGGCTATCTTGTTCTATCTTGTACTTTGTTTCCTGATTACTAATGTGAGACTTGCATGTTTTTGTGCTTTGAGGCTTCACTGGTGATTTTCCTTTAATACTGAAACTGAGAGATACAGCTGTTTGTTTTGTTTAAAACAATTCTTTATCAAGTCTTCACCCTCATATCAGCTTAGTTTCTTCATAAGCCTGCATAAGTGCATGTGGGGCCATTGTCAAATGCTATTTGGGAATGCAGGTAGATAACAGATTTGCCTTTGTGGATCACTGATTCTTCAAGTAGCTCTTAATGTTTTCTAAGGTTTGTTGTTTTTTTTTTTTTTTTGTGACACTACTACCATTTATGATAGCTATGTTAGCATCTTGATACAGTCATAACTATTTGTGTTGCATTGATTCTACTTTTGGCTACCTCGACTATTTTGAATGTCAAAACTAATGCTTTTAAACTAAAAAAAAAAAGATAACTGCTTAAGTGTTATTCTGATACAAATGCAGTATTGAGTGAGTGTAACTTGGTGAATACCAAATTATCAGGAACAGATTTTTTATGAAGTATTTTCTACTGAAAAGTTGGCTTGTGATAAGTTCTCCCCATGTAGTTATGGATCAGGGAAACTTCTGAAGGATTAAAAAAAAGAAAAAAGTACTAGCTTCTCTGCATGTCACACATTGGGATCACTTGACTTTCTCTGTACTGATCACTTAATTCACTTAACAGAAGCAGGTTTTGGGGCTCTTGAACTAGTTTAGCCTTTCTCAAGCATAGCTTTGCATCTCATTAAGTTGTTCCTCATAATCGTTTTTGATATCCTTAATCTTCCAATCCTCTTTTCCTCTTTGTACGTGACTTCAGGGTTTCTGAAGACATCTGATGGAATTCTGTGACAAGGTGGTAGAAGCTCTTTTTTCCCCTAAAACCTGATTAGTGATGCACGTTTCTGCTACAACCAGTGTGATCTCTTTCATAGTCACTGAAACACCTTATTCTTTTGGTTACGATTCTTAACTTAAGGAGCTTCCTCTTTTATATGGTGAACTCAGCAGTACTGAAATCCAGAAAAGGCTTTTCTAGCTTTTGTTACCTTGCAGAGATGCTGACTTTGAATGTGCAGGGTTTGCTGCTAGTGGTGCTTTGATGGATACATTTTGAATTAGATTCTGGTCCTTGGTATTATGTCAAGAGTTGCTTCTCTTAAACATTTCAGTGGCTAACCTAGTGTAATGCATATCTGATCTGCGTGGGCATAATTAGTCTCTCATCACTAATGTGTTTCTTCTCTTGTGTTTCATCTGACTTGTCTGGGAAGTTAATCACTTGCTATCCTTGGGCATTTGGAAAAGAATGGTATTACAACAGGAATTTTGGGGTTTAGCGGTTCTATTTACTGGCATAGCAAGCTTGCTGATTCAGTTCCAAGGTATAACATATGGTGTTCTTCACTGGTACAACAAAATAATTATGGTATTTTCTTGGTGGTGTGATGAAGTCCAGCAGTCCAAGTCAGGAGTAATGTACTTCAGAAGCTTACATAGTGGGTCTATTTTGCCATGTATTAAACTGGAGATGTACATCTGCTTATTTTTTATATTTTTTTATAATGCAGCTTTTTCAGAGGACATCTAGCCATTAATAATGTAATTGCTTGAGTTATACTGGTTTGACATAGTTTGCAAAAATACATTAGTTTTTGATTCTTTTTCAAAATGCAAACAAATTCTGTTACTTAAGTCTGGAAATTTGCAGTGTAAGTCAGTCCAACAAGCTTAGTTTCTTGAGCACATCAACTATTAAAGTGTTCCTAAGAGGTAAAATCTAATTGGCAAGAAATTTGGTCTAAAATTAGGACAGGCTTTGACTTGAAAGACTGTGGGGCAAAGGGAGAGCTTAGAGGGGAAATAAGAACAATATGATCTCTTGCGGAAAAGGTACAGTATATTTTATAAACTACTCTTTGTTCTGTGGATGAAAACAAAAGTGCTTTTTTCTTCCATTCTCTCCGTAGTAGTTAGCTTGCAAAGTAAGCTTGATTCTTATTTGAGTGTGGTGTTTAGGGTACCTGTCTGTAAAACATTTCACAGCTCTGATTTGTAAGTTCTATATAGTTGAGATTTCTTTTTTTTATTCTGCCAGTCTTTGTAGTTTTCTACCTTCCATACAATTACAGTGTCAAAGATAATTGCTGCCTGAATTACCTAGTAATAGGAGACTGATTTGCTGCAGCAGTATAGTCTGAATGTAACACTGTTTTCATAGTTTCTCTTATCTGTAGTCTTAGAACATTGCAAATGGTATAGAGTACTCCTGCCTGAGCCTTACTGGTATTAAGGAGGACTAGTATACAAAGCTAAAGGCATCTGATGGATGTTGTGAGTTTAGTGGGAAGAGAAGAATTTTAAGTTCATCTCCTCTTCATGGTCATTGTTTTAATTTTGCAACTTTTGCAGATGTCCTAATTTCAGATCATACTGGAAAAGTCTGTGTCTCAGAATATACCATTTCTTTCACTCATATTTATATATATATTCTCCTTTATTTCACTGAACTGTGTTCCTTAGACTGTAAGACTGATTTCAACTACTGAATGCATTTTGATTGCTGTAGTGTGAGATTTCACCTGCATTTCCATGGTAATGCAATTGTGCTTTGCTCTAGTTGTAGGTGGTGTAGTTCAACAGATTTCCAAAATATGTGCAGTGACTGCTGTGCCTTTCAGTGTTTAATCTCAAGGCAGCAAAGTCCTCACATGTGTTTTGGAGTTTGTGCTTCATTGAAAGAACGTATTCTGTGTCTTGTAACCTTTATTTCAACAAAGATTCTGTTGAAATACTGCTTATACCTCCTCATTTCTTTACTTCCCTTTCCTACACACCTGTAGTGTTACACCCACGTGCTTTAACTGTGTCATCTTTTCTTTCCTTTTATAACGATTCTTTGATTATGTGTTAGACTCTAGTTAGAAAAATACTCATTCTAGTAAGTAGAGGATATGTTATGAAAAATAATTAGTTGTTCCATATAAAGGGTGCAGTCATGTTTCTGTCTGTTCCTTTACACTAAATTCATGTGCTTAATAGCATAGGCATGCTGAAAAGAAAGAGGCTGCTTACTTGAGGGAACAATCTCTGTAGCTTTTCATTCACCTTCTGGTTTGTTGCTGCTGTTTGAGTATTTCAATTTCAGTGCAATGAAGTTAGCCCTTGAAGTAATGTCAGTCTTATGTATAATAATAGTTCTAGATACAGTACATGAATAAAGTACATGCTCTCCTTTGTTGGATACCTGCCTTTAAGGAAAAACGTTACAAAAGCCTGAGAATGTCACCTGAGTTTTATTTTAACCTGGAGGGTAGAAGTGCGTCTGCCTTTCCTAAACCAGTAAAAGGGATAATTTTTTGATAAACAGAAGATGTTAATTCTGTTGTGTAGCTCAGCCTGTAAGCAGCAGATGCTTGCTGTGCTTAGCCAGTAATAGCATCGGTGAATAGGCTGTTAAAATTAGCAAGCTGAATAGTGTAGCAAGTACAAGTATCCTCTCTTCTTCATCCCTGTGTTCTAATCTTTTCCGTCTTGCATTAAGAGTACAGGTACAGCTCATCAACAAGTTTCTTTCCCAGTGTTTCTATAAATATAATAAAACTGCCTTGTGAGATAGTTGATTAAAAGGCCTACATTTGCTAGAAAAGTAATCCAATAGGCATCTTAAAATGTTATAGAAGATAGTTAGGTGCGGGGATGCTGTTGGGAGTCCAAAATCTTTAAGAAGCCAGAAGAAAATTGAGCAAATTGACTAGCTATATGTTGAAGGAAGTGCTATTAAAAAAGAAAGAGTTAGGATGTTACTTGTATCTGCATGTACATCATGTGCTGCAAATGGAAATTGTGTTCCTAATGATTAAAATACTGTCTCACAGTCCTGATTTAAGAGGAGCTTATGAAAATCATAGAGGCTCTGTGGACAGAATACTTAAGTAAAAGCTATCCCTGTGTTGGCTGGCTGAATGTCCCATTGTTACCTGTTTTTTTCAGACAGCACATTATTCCTTCAGCTAGTAGAGAAGTTACTCCAGGATTAGCATACAGGAGCAGCATACAAGATCTTGTTTTATGTGTATCAGAGCTTTTTTTTTTTTATGACTGTGTTCCAATAACCTTGTTTGAGCAAAGATGTTTAGAAAAATGTAAACTATTGTAACATTAACTTTTCAAAAAGCATCTCAATTTTGAGAAGCTTCTTCAGGTGGAAGCCAAAAGGCTAAAATGCTAAAGTGGTTGTGCTGTCATGTGCTGACTGTGAGGATAGCACTGATTCTTATCCAGAAGGCCATAGACCAGGAAAATCTTCTCTAAGAAGCAGAAACTGTTGAATTAAGGAAAACTGACTGGAAAGAGCAAAGAAAATAGAAGTCTGTTAAGACAGAGGGTTTGAGAGCTGGTTTACTAAGTGCATTAAAACCTGAAAACCTTGCACATCGAAAGCAAGAAACTTTGCCAGAGTCACTAGGGCTCGTAGAGAGACATGAAAGGGCACCCAAGGAAAGTCAGATCATATAGTAAGAATTAAAGCGAACTAATTGCATTACCTTCTGTCAGAGAAGGTCTTAAGATTGACTTCTCATGAGAACTTTCTTTGACTCTGGGCCACTGTCATTTTAAATTTCAGTAAGAATGTTTAAATCCAATCAGAAGAATGATACCTATTGTACAACTGTGTCTTGTGGTATATGCCAAATAATTTCAGAGAAATTAACCATGAGTATAGTTTGAACTCTAAATGATTTTTGATTATCTAGCCCTTTGTTTAATGATTCAGTTTGCATGGGACAACAGCGAAGTACTGTCTTGCCAGTACAAAGTAGAAAATATGAAGCTGACTTCATAGTACAAGGTAGATCAGGGAAGGAAATGTAGACTAGTGATGAGTGATATTCTTCTTTCATGATATGATTAAGAATTATGACAGTGTTAATCATCTGAACAGAAGCTCTGTGGGGCATTGAAGTGAGAGTGCTTATGTGTTGGCTATTTTTCTGAGCTCACTGACACGCTAGGGGCTGCTTTTGAAAGGCTATGCTGCGTATGGTAGAGGTTGCAGTGCATAGGGGAACTCAGACCCCTTTTACTCTCCTCCTCTAATACAGGATGGCTACTATAAATGCATTTTTTTTCCAGAAATGTCTCCTGCAGTGGTTGGATGGTGCTGATACTGTAACAAAACAGAACTTGCTTGCATGAGCAAACATAAAGAAAGGATCTAGTGCATGTTTTGATAAAGGTAGTTGTGTCTCACAGGTCTCGTTTTCTGGAAGGATTAATTGTTAATCTGTATTCCTGTGTTCAGTCTGATAACACAGAACTGCTGGATTTTTTTTTTTTCCGAAGAATGTTTCTGAGATTCTTTTTTGAAGACCATGTAAAAACTGAACAATTACAGATTTGCTGGGCTTATGGGTTAGCTGCTTAGAAATAACCAAAGGAAAGAATAAATTATTTACTTTATAATAAGGGAAGATTACCAGTAGAATGACTCAAGATGCTGTTGCTCCATATATTTATAAATACTTGGAGGGAAGAAATGAATGAGGGAAGGATAGAAGAGGTAATAGACAGCTAGAGCTGACTGCAGACGGTTGCAGTGGGATTTCATTGTTGGTTAGATTATAAAATTACTGGTAAAGTTGAATTTTTCAGTAAATACAGAAACGTGATTGAAGAAAAATAGTTCAGGCTGAATATACCCAGTGGATGGGCTTTATGTTGGTAGTTTTGTTCAGAAAACACCTTAAAGCTCCTTCATAATGATTTCTTTTAAAGAGCAGCTGTATACTCAAGTAGCAGCAGCAATCTTGGCGAATGTAGAGACAATAAAATGAAAACAGGTGTGTGTTGGACTGAAGGGCGGAATTCCGTGTTGACTCTGTGTGTGTTTGCCACCTGTCAGAAAATGTGGTGCAAACTGAAAACAAGCTGAAGAAGGTTAGCAGTGATCAAACTTTGGACTTGCTTTTGTGTAAAGAGAGAGAAATCAATGAGGATTAGTAGCTTGGAAAACTGCTGGTGGATAGAGGCAAGTGGATATGAATTGAGAACCTGTGAAGTGTTACGTTTTAAGATGAACTGCCAGTAATAACTTTTTTTGCCCCAAGAAAAAGAGCATCAGATAAAATCATTACCAGGCAACAATTTAAAACAAAGTTCTCTTTACTCTGATGCATACTTAAATTCTCATAGAATGCCGTTGTGACAAAAGCATAAATGGACTGAAAGAGTTGGAAAAATCAATGGAAGAAAAGTCCTTTGAGCTAATATGCATCATGATTGGGATCCACCCCAAAAGTATGCCAAAGGATATTACTGGAGGCTTGGAAGGATGGCTGCCCCTTTGTCGTTCCTGTTTTTCCTTGCTTTCACCCTGTATCTACAGGCAGGAGAATAGGAAGTCTTCAGTTTGACCCCACTGCTGTTAGGTGTGTTGCAAGTATTTTATTCTTTGGTCTTGTTGTCTTGCAAAGGAAAATAGCATACTTTCTATAAACAAAACAGGGTCATGTTAGTTTGCATTTTCTGTCTTGCTCGAAAGTTTTGGAATCAAGTAGATTCATCAACATATTGAAATGTAGTCTGCAGTGTACTTAAATGTTCATTTAGGGATCCAAGCTCAGTTTAAGATCAGAGAAAGGGCAAACAGTAATTCTAAGTATGTATGCTTTTTGGAAGTGTCTTTGTGCTTTGCTGCTAAAATCTTTGTGTATTGAATTCTGACACTTAACCTCCAACAGATATGCCTAATTTTTATCTGTTAGAGTTGGAAATACCTATTAAAATGAGTTGCTGAAGTCTCAGGTGAAGAGTTATGAGTTTTTCTGGAGTTGTATTAAATTTTGCTTTTGAAAGGCTAAGTATATTAACTATAGATTGATTTTTGGTTTTAGGACAGTATTTGGATTTCACTGCATTGTTGACTAGATATGTTTCTTGAGTTAGAGAGAAATCTTAAAAACGTGTCAACATCAAAAGATGTCTTTGTAAAATGTCACAGCTGTAGTTATTTGCTTTTTTTTTTTGTTTGACATAGCTTGATGCTTTTCCACTGAAAAAAGCAAACATGGCATTCACCTTAAAACTCAAATTTGGCAGCAAGTGTTCTATAGTATTGGGAGATGGGAAACAAAAGGGCTTAATAGGTGTATAAGGTTCCAGTGTCAGAACTCTTCATGTAACACTGGTATTAAAATACTTTACACTTGAGAACATATTTAACACTTCTTACTCTGCATTCAGTGGAAAGGTCACTTCCTGTGTGAATGAACGGCTAATTAAGGGTTTGAGTGTCAAGGGAATCCCCCTTTGTCAAAGTGGACATGTTCATATCAAGAAATACTCAAATGTCCTTTTTATTACCCTTCACAGAAATGCATCAATACCAGTGGCCTGTTTGCAAGTCTGTGTAAGCTACCACATACACAGAAGTAAGAACTGCTGGAAGAATAAACCTATTTGAAGATTTTAGTTGTTCCGGTGCCATTTCACATTTGTGTCATTACGTAGTTTTTAAGATTCAACTTCATTTTTTAAAGAAAATAAACATAGAGAAACAGGAATTGAATTTGGCTTCCAATGTTGAGCCAGTAAGAAATTTAGTAAATGTCTACTAGAGTTAGTGTTCTGAGTCTTTTGGTTAAAGAATGATATTGAATAAAGCCTGTGGCCTGTTTCTGGTAAAATTTATTGTAATAGTTAAATTGTCATTATAACTGATCCTACTTTCTCCATTAGACTACATGAAGAAATAATTGACTTCTATGACTTCATGTCCCCTCGTCCTGAAGAAGCAGCTATGAGAAGAGAAGTGGTAAAAAGAATAGAAACAGTCATCAAAGATCTCTGGCCTACAGCTGATGTGAGTGTAATTTAAGTTGTGATTTGCTTTTCTAGTAAATTGTAGAGCTTGATTCACTTAACCTTGCTATTATATTCCGTGTTTTAGAAATTAACAGATAATACTTCAAACTTGAGGCAATTGACTTCATATTGCAGCTCTTGCAGTATTTGGCAGTTCATTTTGAAAAGCGGGGGAGACTTCAAACCTAGATGTCAGGTTAATGAATGTTACTGATTATTTTTTCATTTTGAGAACTGGGAATGTGAAGAGCTGTCCACTTTAAATAGTGCATTTCTTAAAGTAATAAAGCAGTAGGACAAGAGGGCACAGTCCTAATCTATGCCAGGGGAGGTTTAGGTTAGACATTAGAAAGAAATTCTATACAGAGTGAGTGATCGGACATTGGAATTGGCTGCCCAGGGAGGTGGTGGAGTCCCTGGAGGTATTTAAGAAGAGACTGGATGTGACACTTAGTGCTATGGTCTAGTTGATAGAGTGGTGCTGGGTCATGGGTTGGACTCGATCTCAGAGTCCAATCTGGTTGATTCTGTGATTCTATAAATTGATTGTCTTATAACTTAATTTTGGATGTTAAAGTGAGACTGACTACCTATATGTTCATTGCTGTAAGGAGTCCTGACTGTGGATATTTGTAAATAATAATGTTTTACAAAAGAGCAGTTAAACACAGATTTTCTTGGTTTTTTTGTACTCTTCATGAATTTGACATTCAGGAGGTTACTTTAGCCCTACTTTAATGGGAAAATTGCACTCCCTGAGATACTTTGCAACCAATGTTTGTGTAATTTCAAACACTTTGTTACCCAATGAGTAAGTTTGCTCATACAAAAAGAATGTCTCATCCAAAAAGAACTGTATCTCTAGCATCACCCTCATGATTACCAGATAGTAGCATTGTCATGTGTAAGCAGAAAAATGCTTCAGATCACTGTGATTTCATATCCTCCTGTGGCAAAAAGTGAGGCCTCTGGCCACAGCACTGAGCTAAAGATACTGTAAAGCTCATCTGCTTCATCCTTACCCGTGTTTTTCCTTCATAGTAAGACTTTTCTGCCTTGTGGAAATAGATAGAAACACTAAAATGACCCAGTGTTGCCCAGCCTTTTCATAGGAAGAAAGAAGTGAACTTATAAATTGTGCTCTGCTCTATCAGAGGGTGAAGAAGGTCTCAATTCTTTAGGTTGGAAGCATACTAAAAATATTTGATGTGGACTGTGGATTTATCTCCAGCATGCCTGCTTTTCCACACAAAGACACCTGCTGCTACTTGATAGTCATCCTTAACAGTAAAATCTGGAGTATTTATCTTTATCTGAATTATACATTTAGATGCACTTGCTGTTTTTTAAACCTAAAAATTTGGAAAATTTATTCCCTTAAACTCTTCCAATTTCAGTAAAGCTGTTCTGTGAGGGGAAAAAAAGGAAGCAGGAAGGAAGGAAAGTGATAAAAACTGTCAAACTGGAAATAAATACTGAAAAGCATTTGTTTAAATCTGTGCTTTGTTAGCAGGATTGGTATTTATTTCATGTTTAAGAAGTACCCAATTTCCTCTAAAGTTGCATGTGTAAGAAAAAGTGAAGTTGTACATGCTTAGTGTAGTGTATAATACTTTAAGGATATAGACTATATCCTTGACTATATCCTTAACAAGTTGAGAAAAATATTGTCTTCTGAAAGTAAAATTAAGTGATCATTCATAGTTACAAGATATTTCCTTGGTGTGTTTTTTTTTCAGGTCCAGATATTTGGCAGCTTTAGTACAGGGCTTTATCTTCCAACTAGGTAAGTAATAGTTTACTTTTACATAAAGTTTTCCTTTTAGAGAAATGGTACATTTCAAAGAGGAGTTTAGACTGGAATGTGTAAACCTGTCAAACTTTCAGTCAAACTTTTGTCTAGTGCTTAATGTGACAAAGGGAAAAGCTTTTGAACTTCAAGATTTGCAGTAAGTTTTTTATGTGTCATTGTACTGCTCTGTTGACCCTTTTAAACATACAGTGGAAATGAATGTTTATTGTTTACTGTGTAAACATTGTTTTGTTAAATAAGATGAATTACTGAGAGTGTGTCACTTATCACAGAGTTACTTTGTAAAGTTGAAAGAGTCATCACTGTGATGTATTCTCATTGGTTTGGAGAGCAAAATGTATTACTTAATTTGTTGTTTTATATCACTTAATGGTTCAGTTGATGGATGTGGAAAACCTGTGTAACTCTGTGTAAAAGACTGTGTTATCTTTACATTGATTAAATTTTTAGTAGGAAAGCACTGGAAATTTCATTTCTATGAATAGCAATCAATGATAAAAATGGTTTGGACTATTAACGTGCTTGTCAACATGGGTATATAGGTTAGGGATAGAACTGGGCTGTGGAAGTCAGAGGGGAGGGAGCAGGAAAGGTAAAAGGGCGAGGACCTCAAAGAACTCATCAGAGAAGTGGAGGCAGGAAAGTAGAATGCTGCTTTGGGTCCTAGAGCACAGTAGACTCTCTTGCTTAACAATCCTAAAAGGAGTTAATTGGGAACCTAGATTAAAAGTTGCACAGTGATCACCCTGTAGGACTTGTGATATGTAGAATGCCAATTTGATCGTATTTTTTGGTGGTGTATTATACTATAGACTTAATGGATTTCATATTGTGTTCTTTTTGTCTAGTGATATTGATCTGGTTGTTTTTGGGAAATGGGAACGGCCTCCTTTACAGCTGCTGGAGCAAGCGCTAAGAAAACACAATGTGGCTGAACCATATTCCATTAAAGTACTTGATAAAGCTACAGTAAGTAATAGTCTTTGGAATACTGAACTAAAAAACTTTCAGATCCCTTAAGATGGTGGTGGTAAATATGTACTTTTAATTCATGAAGCAAATTATATTGTTTTAAGCTCTCTAAGCAAGATTTCAGTAGAATCTGTACATGCTTAGCAATAACATGTAGTCTTTTACACAGACAGTGGTAATTGTGTACTGTGTTTGCTGGAAGGCCATATCTTGTGCTTATGTTGTCAATAGGGATCTGAAAGGCAGTATTTGCAAAATATCCAGTAAAATAAATTTACTCTTAGCATAATGTTTTTCCATTGACCTTTGAGGGGAATTTGTTTACCCAGGGACCGCTAACTAGAGCTGTCTGTCTTGGAAAACAATTTTCAGATTGTCTTTTTTCTAATGACATAGTGAAATGTTCCAAACCTAACATTTATTTTTCCCTTCCAAAATATGCTACTTGTGAGCTTTATTTAATTTGTGAAACTGATGAGTATTATCTCTTACATCTATCTTGTAAGCCTAACAAATCACATTGAATATGTTAAAAACTTAATGTATGAGAATTTTATGTTACTGAGCAAGTGATGTTTTCCCAGGCAACTAGGGTGAGTATTCAAAACTTCTGTTAACAAGCTGCTATGTTTTGTGGTCTCCAAAACAGGCTAATTCTTTTAGGTCCAGAATATTCTTGTGGCTTCCGTCAGAGTAGCAGCACATAACGGTAGCTCTGGTAGTCTTTGGTTTACTTGAGAACAAATGGGATTTTCAGAATCTGTGTTACCAGTTAGTGATGGAAAATGGCAGTAGGCTAGGCTTACAATTCTATTAGCCTTTCTTGTCTTATTCCTTCTGCTGTTGGTATAAGATGATGCCATACATCTACTCTTCTTCATTTTCCGTTTCAGATTAAAAATACATAAAGTTCAATTTAAAATAAATACTGTCAGCTGAAGTTGAGGTTATGATTTAAGATGGTTTTGGAAGATACTGCTTTCCAGATGATGGTGTGAGGCTGAACTACATATTCAGTCAATCTGTAATAATTTATTGCTGCTGTACTGCTACTTCTGCTTTGCTTTGTCTCATCTGGCTTTCATTTGACACTACAGTGAACCAGTTCAGCTTGATAAACCAACAGACGTTGCTTTCTGCTAGGTTAGTCTTCTATCAGTTTAGCAAGTGAATGGCACAGTGCTGGGTCAGAGGAGTTCAGTTCCCGCAGGTTATTAGGTTGGAACATCTATTAACAGGAGCAAGTTATTAAATTAACTAAACTTAGTTGTCTTACAAAACACTGGTATTGCAGCTATGAAGGCACATGTCCAACAGCTATGGGTGTAACAGTGATTGTAAGTTAATGTAATTGTGCGTGTGCATGTTTTTAATCACCAAACTAAAAAAAAAAGTTTACTTGTCAGTCAAGTTAGGATTGTTACCTCTTCTCAAAAAGACAGAATTGATAGTTGCATTAATCAGCATTGGTAGTATCTCTGTGTCTTAAGTGAGTAAGCTAGAGAATAGCACCAGTGTTGTATTTCTGGGGATTCATAATTGTTTTAATCTTTTCAGGTACCAATAATAAAACTTACTGACCAGGAGACAGAAGTGAAAGTTGATATCAGTTTTAATGTAGAAACTGGTGTGAAGGCAGCTCGATTTATCAAGGAATACATGAAGGTACCAGCCATGTAGTGAATGTTATACTACTTACCAAGGATGTGCTTAAATGCTTAGCTAACCTTTTTTGGTATGGCTTGAAAATTTACTGCTGAAGACTATTTTCATTAATTAAACATGGATGTTTTAATTTATTTTCTATTGGTATCTATTCCGTGTTCCCTTCGAATGTTAGTTGTTTGCCTGAATAAACCTGTACACTGAAGAGACTTCTCTAATCATGTCTAGATCTGCAGATAGGTACTAAACTTTGCTTCTAAAGGAAGTCTCTTTTCAAGGTTTGCTTACCTTGAATTTCAGTGATGCTTGATTATGAATACTGTCTTGCTAAACTTCCATAAACCAATTCTTCTGTAGCTACATACTT
The DNA here is from genome assembly GCF_001715985.3 of Manacus vitellinus. Lineage (NCBI taxonomy): Eukaryota > Metazoa > Chordata > Aves > Passeriformes > Pipridae > Manacus > Manacus vitellinus. The sequence continues at coordinate 12,817,831 of NW_021939256.1, forward strand.
AAAAGTATCCTTTTATGCTCTTCAGTAAAAGTATTATTCAGATTGAAAGTTTTGACTATAGTAAGTGACACTGGCATTCAAAGAAGGATATAAAAATCTCAGTGTTTGGGGGGATAAATTTTACATGTAAGCTCTTCAATCAGAGTTGAAGTCTATTCATCAGCATCTAGAATAAAAAAATGCATGTTTCAGTTCTTCCTATGGAAACACTTTATAGCACATCACTGAAAATACTTTTGTATTAGATGAATTTTTGTGTATTGAGATTGCATAGTGCTTAATTTGTTTTGGAATGTTGACATTGTAATTGATAAGCCTTACTTTGCTTTGCAGAAATACTCTTTGCTGCCTTATTTGATTTTAGTATTAAAACAGTTCCTCCTTCAGAGGGATTTGAATGAAGTTTTTACTGGTGGAATTAGCTCTTACAGCCTAATTTTAATGGCAATTAGTTTCCTACAGGTAAGTCTGTTCCTTATTTGTTTCTATGTTCTTTAAAATATTTTGATTTTTGTACCTATGCCCTTTTGTTGTACTGTTTCTTCCGACCGCTCCTCGCAATGCACAGCTTTGTTGTTATGGCTCTGAGCGTTTGACTGTTGGCAGTTCCTATGGACTGCCTCTCAAACACCTAAGAACTTCTCTTCCCTGTGTGAAGTGAAACAGCAGCAGGAGCCTTGTGAAAGGCACAGGGGGTGTGCATTGTTTTCTGTACCAGGGTGTGTACCTGAATGGTGTTACCTAATGGTACCTAATGGTGTTGCATAAATCTGCCAGGATGCAGTTTGTGTGTTGCTTCCTAGACTACTGATACTGAACGTGCAGAGTAGTTGATTTCAGTGTTTATTAAAATTATGAAATCCAACAGTCAGGTTGGTTTTTAATTGTGTTGTTCAGGTTTTGACATGGGTAAGACTGACATACGCTGTACATAACTGATGAAATAACTGAGTTACAATGTTACAAATGAGTCACAATGCCTTCCAATAAATTTTTGTGACAGTACACTTCCTACAGGTATGAACAAGTATGGAGTTAGCATCTCTTGGCAACTGTGGTGATGGAAAAACTACATATTCTCTGCTACTGCTGCTTGTTGAAATATTACTATCGATTTTATATACCAGATATAATATGTGGAGATAGAGACAAGAACTGTATTTTAATTGGGACAGATAGATTCTGCCCCTCCTTCTGAAAACATTGAGGGATAGATTTTCTGTGAAAAATCAGGTATTACTTTGTTACTAACTAATTGTAACAATTAGTACATACTAAGCTGTAATTTAGTAGAAGCAATACTTCTTTATTGCTTTTGACTTAGGGGAAAGAATTCCCTAAGCCTCAAAAAGCCATGAGGAAGGTTGAAAGAATTCTTGGGCTTCCAGATACTGCTGAAGTGCTGCCCCCTCTCGGTTGTGTGAGAGTAGTTTAAAATCATGGAGAAGGAATGACTGAGTTGAGACTTCTGTGAAATAATACTCAGCTGTTTAAATGAGAGCTTTTTGTTGCCCTGTGTTCATGGTCTGAAAACTATTAATTTTTAATAATCAAAAACTGTGTTTTGTCACAGCTGCATCCAAGAATTGATGCCAGAAGAGCTGATGAAAACCTTGGAATGCTTCTAATAGAATTTTTTGAACTCTATGGAAGGAACTTTAACTACTTGAAAACTGGTATTAGAATAAAAAATGGAGGTGCCTATATTGCCAAAGAAGAAATCATGAAAGTCATGACTAATGGATACAGACCATCCATGCTATGTATTGAAGATCCTCTCCTGCCTGGTAAGATTGTACGCTTGCAATATTCCAGGGCTTTGGCTCAACTTGTGATTCATGGCTTCTGTTAGTCTGTCAAACAAATTAAGAAGCTGCACTGAAAGAGACTGTTGCTGGTGTAGAGGTGCAGTTATGGAGAAGGGCTAAGGGATCTGGACCTGAAGTCTCCCAAGATTCATAGCCTGAATAAATTGAATTGCACAGGCACAGTGCAGTTGCATAATGAATTAAAGATTCAGAACTGTGTTGAGTATATAATAAGAGTCTCTGACAGTACTGAGAGACAGTAAAAGGAAGAAGTCCAGGAAATCCTGGGAGAGGGTTTGTTAGTAGGAACAGTTCTCCATTGTTCATTATGAGAATGGAAGGTATAGCTTTTCTCACGACGGTGTGTGGTGCCATAGTGCAGATAAATTATACCATGTGGGAAAGAAATGCCCCAGATGAGGTATCTGTCCTGCAGGGCGGTGCTGTAGAGACCACATAGGAACGTGGGTGTGTATCCATAAATATACAGCAAGGGACTGGCTGGTGGTGGTGTGGAGAATTGTTTGCATAACTGGCTTCTGTGCAGCACCTTTAGAGTATGGTTGCATGTACTTTTGAAAGTAACTAACATAAAATTAATTTTTTTTAAGATTTGGTTTTGATTCAGTAACCTTCAAAATAATCAAGAATAATTTTGGCTGAGAGCCTCAAAAACATTTCCAGCTTTAAAGTACTCAGTTTGTATTCTATTTAGACTGCCACAAGTAGCTAAAATTCCAAAACAGCTTTTTAATAAAGTCAATTTTCAGTTAATTTGGACTTCAGCATTAGTATTTCTAGAATGTAATTGGCACTCAAACTCCATAGTGTCACATCTTGTGCATAGACTGCTTATGTACAGCACTACTAAAGCAAATACCATGGATCAGGAGCTGAAGTCTGGCACCTTGTGAAATACTCAATATACTGAATGTTCATAGTTCTTTAGAACACATTGCAGGCTCTGATACTCATTTGTCTAACCACGTATCTGATATGTTTGTAGCTCTGAGTTTGTGTCCACCATGATTCTTGTACGTGGTCAGGCATATGAGTGATTTTGCAGAACTGCCATTATGTCATTGAGATTTCCTTCAGGAGCTCTGTACTTACTTGCCTGAAGATCCATTTGAATAGCAGCATAAGCCACAATTGTTTAGAGTCAAAAGCATCCACTGCCCGCCAGTTCTGTTCTTTCTTATCTGCTGAGGACTGAAGGAAAAGAAATTGCATATGCTACACAATGTTTTAATCACTGCTAATAGTGTGTTGGAGAAGAAAAATTAAATTTTAGGGCTCTGTACTGTTCCTCCTAGCATAAATCTTGCAGCAGTGAAGAACTATAGTTTAGAAAAAAGGTATCTAGTTGTATGCTATCAAAGAGTTGGTAAGAATTAAATTCCAGAGGAGTTTATATGGGCTGAGATAATGTAATTCTTGCAGGAGATAGTGTTTTGGCAATGGAAATGAAAGCTGACAATAGCTTGAAGTTATCTGACCACTGTGTCCCGTAGGAATATTTTCTGACAGCTAATACAGACCTTCAGAACTTACCTGATGGAGCTAGGAGGAAAATTATATAGAACATATAGGATGGCTCTTTCAATCAGATCACATGAGTACAGCCTCCTTAGATCTAGACTTAGTCACATACTCGTACAGTATCTCAAATTACCTGCCAAGTGTATGTAGATAATGTCAAGAATTCTGTTGACTGGTATAGTTCTGTTCCTCCTTCTGTCCCAGTACAAAAAACTTTTCCAAGGCTTCAGGTCCTTGCCCAGTTGACAAGTCATCATCTCTGATTAGTTTGCATTCAGATCCACTCAGTGTCTAACTCTGTGAGGGCTGGTGGCAGAACTGTGAAGGAGATGGGAACAAATATTTTGGTAGAGTGGACACAGATGTCTCTTGACTTAAATTAGCATAAGCTGTCACAGAGTTTTGCCCCTGCAAACCTGTGTTCACACTGTATGCGCAAGTCTTTAATCTTTTTTCAATCTTTTTTTTTAGCCTGATCACAACTATCTCTAAATCTCCAGTTAAACCTTGGAAGAAGACTTCAAAAAATGACTTTGTAATCCAAAAATGTAACAAAAAATACAGGGATAAAAAGAAGGCCTAGTAATTTCTCAGAGTTGTGTAAAAGTCCCTCCTGTGGGATTATGCACTAGTTCAACAATGGGATACTGAAGGGTATAACTCATAAGAATAGCTTTGAGTAGTCTTGCAGGGGACAGGAACACGTTTAGTGGGATTAGTTCCTTTAAGTTGGAGGAACTGTGTTTTCTTGAGTTTGAAATGGTGATGTTTGGCTAACAGATGTAAGGTGTTATCAGAAGGTTATGATACTTCAGTTCTACCTGCTCAGTACCTTCTGTTAGTTCCTGGATTTAGAAGGAACAGGCATCAAACTGTTCTGTTGCTGTTTTGGTCATAATGGGTTTTGCTTGGATTCTTCTGGGTGCTGTAGGGTTTCCTCTGGGATTTTCAAAGATGTATTATTGTGTGCCAGAAAATGATAACTTCTGTGATTTGAGAACCAAGATTCCAAGAAAGATTTCAGGAATCCACACTTAAAGTGGGAAGTGGAGTAGTATGGATTTGAGTTATCAGACTAATCTACTGGTGATGCATTTTGAAGTAGTTGTGTATACTTGACCTTTTTAAATCATGTAACATCTCTTATCTTGAGTTAGTGTCCTAGGATAGGGTAATGAGATGAAAATCATTCCCTTAACATCCTCCAAAAGGAGGGAGTTTCTGTAAACATCCTGTAGCTGCACCATTTCAATTTCTCAAAGCAATTGTCCTATTTTTTGATGTATAAAAAGTAAAAGGATTTATTTAGGAGAATTGCAAAGCCAGGCACTCAGAAGTCTATTCACAGTAATATGTTGGAGCAGAGTAGATGATACCATCTTAGAAAAGGTTTGTGTGGTGTTGTTCTAGCAGCATGCTGTCCTGGAAGACATAACTCTGATTGCAGGTGACAAACTTATAATCTGTGGTTGTAAAACAAGCTTGGCACTTATGCAGCAGACTGTTAGGGAGACTTATTATTTTATGCCTTTAGGAATCAGGTGATTATCAAGGTCCTTCAGTCATTTCTGATGTTCAGAACAGGAATGATTTTGATCTTATTTCAGATTGTCAGTGGCTAGAGTAATTAAATTGCTGCCCTTTAACACATTAGAGTTTAAAACTTGGGAGTTCCACCTCTACTGCTCCTTTCCCTCCCATCCCTTTTTCTTCATTCTGAATTGCTGTGGGCTCTAATGAAAGCTCTAAACCTTAAATTCAATGTGTTTTGTTTGGAAAGAGACTCTTTAACTTGAAGGACTTATGCTTCATGTTGCTTGCTTCTGCATCTCGATAGGTTACAAGTACAGCAAGTAATTAGATTGGCAACAATTGTTGATGGGATTGTCTCTTCTAGCCTTAGTGGCTGCCCAGAATTACTCATTGCAGCTTTTCAGTATCTGCTATTTGTCATTAGAACCTGCAAATATATATGTGTGTGTATAAAACATGTTTATAAAAATACACAAATACATTGAACTTAGCATCTGAAAGAACCTCTTTAGTTCTGAAACTTGCAAAAAGGTGTTTACTAGATAATAGCTTAACATAAATGGGTCTGCTTTAGTTTTAGTTACCTTTACCTTTTCCGGACTGTATTCTTAAAACTGCTTCAGATAAAGGATACTGATAGCAAGTGGTAGAAACTTTGGACATGCTCCTTTAGGGATGAAGGCTTTGTTAGAAAGAATAAGGATTGAATTATACATGAAATCACACACCATTGTTATCTGCTAACGTACATCTGAGTATTGAAATATGTATTTTTTTTTTAAAAGTGAGAGCATTTGGGTTACAAGTTTTAGCTGATCAGTCTAGATTGTGACAAAAGAAGGATGCTCAGTTGTGTAAGGCATGATCCTCTAATGAGAGTGATCTCTCAGAGGAAAATCTATTCAGGACAGCAAATGTAAATATGCAATCTTTTGACTTCATTAATATGCTACTTTCTTGATTAGGTAGGGCCATCTCTATACAGAGTTGACTGGTGCAGTTCACAGTAGCTCCAGCTGCAGTGTAAATCAGAAGCTCTGCAGACTGTGTAATTGATTAAAACTGGTTTATTCAGACACTTTATGAACTAATTACAGGTGCAGAGTGAGGCAGTCCAGGAACCTAGGCATGAACTATTCTGCCTCTGTTCTCAAATCTGCTTCAATTGTCACTCAAACACAACTTTGTTGATTTAAACTGAACTGCCTGAGTTTGCTGTAAGTGGATTAGGGAAGGATTTCTTTTACTGGCACAACAGTGCCATTATGTGGCAACTGCTGCTGGACACAAGTGTCCTGCTTCTGAAAAACCTATACTGTATTAATCATTACTTTTCTAGTAGAATTAACATTTTTCTGCTCTGATTTCTTTACCACTGAAATACCTCAGTCACTTCTCTCAGCTGCCATTGGACTAAGTCATTTTGAAGTCACCTGTGAAGAATACTCCTATGTCTTCTTCTAGATTCACTGCCCTAAGCCCACATTGATCTCTGCTTCTACTTCAGAATAGAGTCCAATAGTAAATAAATCATTTAAAGAGACTTCTGTAATTTTGAGCCTAGTAGCTGCTGCATACTGCAGCAGTGCGTTCAGAACGAGATACTCAGTTACTTCAGTAAAGTATTTTTATATACTTCAGGAAGTATTTCTTGTTTAGTTTTTATTTGACTTTGTAAATTACTGGAAAAGTTCTGTTTTCCCAAAATGCTCTTGCTCTCAGTCTGTTTTCACTGATTATGCTTTTCTGTTAGAGTGGCATTATGGTTATAGAATCTTGAAGGATTAAAATGTGTTGTCAAGTAGTCAAGTGAAGGTTGTTTTATTTTTCCCCCTTGTATGACAGATCTCGGCATGTTTGTCTATAATGGCTTGCTGGACAAAACACTTAGGGGAATGAAGAATTCCTCTGAAGTCAGATTCAGTCCTCCAAAGGATAGATTCTGTCCTTTACCCATCAATTTTCAAAATGCCATTTTTCATTAATTTCTTTTAATTATGGGCCCTGATCTGATTTTTCAAGCTTTAAAGAATCATGCTCAGTGGTTTATCCCTCTCCAGTGTTCTCACAGCATTTCACACATCATTTTGAAGGAGGGAAGCTTTCACTGTAAGTTTTCTACCTACTCAAGACCTAGTCTGTATTTTATTCAATTTGAAGGAAGTTTTATTTGTGTTTCTTAAGTTGAATGCTGACAGTGAACTTTTGGTGTCTGGTACCAAATATATCTACAAAAACCCTCACATGTTTCATGTTATTAATAGCAAAAGTCAAAGGTGTCAAATGGGAGATCAATTTTTGTACATTTTCACTGATATAGAAACTGTACCATGTTCTTAGCTTCTGCAGTTCCTCACATGACACTGGATTTGGAAGGAATTCTGGTTAAAATGTTACTCATACCTAAAGAAGAGCAGTTGAGAGTGCCAGTAACTTGATCAAAAAACAATGCTGTACAAACTTCTGGAATCCTCTGTGGTAGATTTTGACCAACTGGTTTATCCTGTGGAGATAAATAGTTTGTATGAGTTGGTCTATTAATGTCTAGTTTTGATAAGGTGAAACAGGGGTTGATGTGCATATATCTGACCCAACTGAAGACAATGTGGCTGCACAAGTGTCATTTTAAGCTGAATTTGCCCTACAGAAACTCTACTGGTAAGTGAGACATGATGCTTTGAGCTTGGTAGGTTCACTCTTGAAAAACAGCTATAAGAGCTTTAAGCTGATCTCTGCGCTCCGTTTCTTTCAGGTGCTGGTGCACGAGTATTTTAAAAGTGGTAAATTGAATGCATAATGTTAAGTGTCATTCTAAGGTTAACTTCTATTGAGATAGGCACACTTGATGTGTGCCTTCCTGATGTGATTCGGATGGGATAAACAGCTTGAACAGAATTAGGCTGTATTGTTAAGGCTTCTGAGCTTTAAGTATGAATAATTTTTTGGTTACTGATATTAAAAAAAGATGATCTGATGACTGTCACATTATTTCAGGAAACGACGTTGGCAGAAGTTCTTACGGTGCCATGCAAGTGAAACAAGTTTTTGATTATGCCTACATTGTTCTTAGCCATGCAGTATCACCACTTGCAAGATCATATCCAAATAGAGATTCTGAGAGGTAATTAGTTCACTTTTTAAATATCCATTTGTCTGTGTAATCAATTAGGAATGTTTGGGTCTAGATCAATAAAAGGAATAATGTTATTTATTGTTTAAATGTGGCTGTATTGAAATCTGCACAAAAATTTAAGCTGCCCAGGGATATGTGAGTGCAATGCCTCGGTGTGCAGCACTGAAATGAAGAGAATATGATAAAACCCAGGATGAGTCCAATGTGAGATTCTGTTATTGTGGAAGGGAGCCAGAAGATAATTGGTGTTTCCTCAAACGTTCTGCCTAAAGTATTTCAAGGGAAGGTTTGCTTCTTTAATGTTTGGTATGATGTATGTCTGTAATATGGCAGAAAGAAATGTGTGTGATCAAATTGCCTGTTTAGACAGAAAAGGCTAAGATTTTCCCTAGTTCTTTAATACTGACCCCATAAGCTGTTTTAAAAGACCTGATATGTATTTAAGAATTAAAAGAAGAATTAAAAGTATTATATTTAAAATTATTAAAAATATTGAAAGAATTAGCTCATTTTGACCATAATTTCAGGACTGCCATTAAAAGTAGCATACTTGTAGACATGCCATTTTTAATGCAGTTCTTAGTGTCTTTCATAGAAACACTGTACAACCAGTACTTTCTCAGCTCTCACCTTTGCAATTTCTCTGTTTTTTGAAAGGGGCGGAGAAAGAAAAAGAAGGCCTGGCAGCCACGTTGCATTTCCATTCATGTGTCTGCTCTAGTATATGTTATTTTAACTCTCAGTATAAATTTGGGCTAGATCAAAGTATGTCTTCCCTGAGACTTCCATAGAATCCCAATGGCTTTGAGCTCCCCAGCTAATCACAGAGAGGGGTGGCTGTAAAAAGTCATGTAAACTATCTTGATATGGCTACCAACTCTAGTCATCATATGAACTTCCAGCATTAGTGTCATTGGAAGTTGAAATAGTTTCTCTGTAGTAAGTTTACATCAAAGTGAATGCTGTCTTTCACTGGTGGGTTTAAAACAGGCAGTACTTTAATAGTGCCTGTGAATCCTCTAGGTTTTCAGTGGTATTAAATTCACAAAGGTTGAGACTGAACTGTGATGGAGGTACAGAGGGAGTGGTACAGAGTGTTACGCACTGACATTTGAGACTGCTGTTTTAAGGTAGATTAAAGGTCTGTCTGTTAAATGTGTATTGCCTGGCAATTCTTGGTACTGAATGAAACTTTGTTCTTACCCAAGTATAGAACAACTTAGGGATTCCTGAAGTTTTGCTTGTGTCTTAGGTCCTGGCCTCCATTAACCTCTCTGTGTTTCTCTGAAGGATAATGTCATTCTGTTGTGAGGTATCTGTATTTAGTACAGACATCAAAAAGTATATTTGCAGTGCATTTAATAGAAGCTTCGGGTGTCATCAGTACGTGCACTTCACATGTACTTGCACTTCTCACTATATTAGGGAAAATGTTTGGATTTTGGCACAACTTCAAACCCGTGAAACAGTCCCAAGCAGCAGTGTTCAGGTGTCATGTGTCTGACCTGTCTGCATGTTCTGGGCTGTCTGTGCCAGTGATGTCTGAATTTCAGAACCTGTCATGCCAGTGGCTTACCTTTCTGTCAGAGGTGTCACGAGAGGAACAGCATTCAATAAAGTCCTGTATACAAATAGTTCCCCCAGAGCCAGTCTTGTCAGCACCAATGGACCTGTAGGTGGATGATGAGCTGTTTAGTACCAGGTTTTGTTGTGGAATCTCAACAGTCCATGTTGGGAACTGAGGTTCGTAGTTAAACCTGATGTACTTGGGTAATCCAGGTGTGTTTCAGATCCCTCTTCCACCTGTGAGACAGAGTGGTCTATGCTCTGTATCAAGACTTTTCTGGTGGCCTGACCTAAAACCTAACCATCCAGGAGCCCTTTAATCTGATAATTTTTTTCCCTTTTCTAGGCTTGTCGGTGGTAGACTGAACCATAATATAACTATAAACAATGGTCTCCCTTTAAGACCAATGATGTGATATCCTACTAGAAGGATTGAGACTAAATGAAGAGTACTTGAAAGAATAGAACTTGCACGAGGCTGAACTGCCCAGACTGACTTGAGTTTATTCAGTTTTGTCCTAATTGGGGCTAACTTTTCCCTAAGTGGAATGACTTGTTCTTGAACTGTCTGATGGGTTTGAATTCATATCACCTCTTTCCAGGGAAGGTTCCTGTGTACAGAATTCAATTGTGTAGATGGCAGTCTCAGTAGATTTCAAATCTTTCTTGATGACTGTTATGGCTCTTTTCCAGGGTCAACCTAATTCAAATGACCAAATGTCTGAGTTAATTTGAGGCTCTCTAGCCAGCTACTGCTTGTGATATTCCCACTGGGGAAAAAAAGTCAACTTTTAGTCCTTTGACCTAGACCTTTCTCTTTGCCATGTTCTATAGTAACAAGTCCCACAGAATAATAGGGAATAGATTCAAATGACTTGCCACCATTTTCATTCAAGCTTCCAAATACGTCTGAGGTGTAGTGGGGGTTGAAAGGTACCTTCTGTCATGGAAAAGCTTTCTTCCAAGTGGAAACAGTAATCAGCTGTAATCCTGAAGTAATTCTTACAGCTACAGAAATTACCTTAAAACTATTTTGTCCCCAGTCAGTCTCACCCATCCCCTTTCAAGAACAGCTTAGGAGAGTTTGATAGACAGTTTGGTTGATTTTTTTATTAGAGCAAACAGCTTCCTGTCATCTTGGAAAAAGGAGTTTCCTAGTAGGAAAATGAGGAGACTGATCCATTTTGAATCTGTGCAACTTGTATGCAAGGTAAAGTTTAATGTTCTAACTTCAGCCAAGATGACTGAAAATCATGATCACTTTCTTAGTATTTAGGGCCACAGAGACATGAGTCTAGTTTTAAAATATAGTTATGGACAGATTATCTCATGCTTAAGCATTGGTGTTACTAAGCTGTTTGAAGCACATACTGTGGTCTTTGCCCATAGCCTGTCTCTAGAGAAGAACATGTCATTTTAAGTGAGCTAACTTCTTTAGTCTGAGGAGTGATGTTTTCATAGAATCATTTAGGTTGGAAAAGACCTCCAAGATCATCGGGTTCAGCCATTGGCCCAGCTACCACTGCATTCACCACTAAACCATGTCCCTCAGTGCCGTATTTACATGACTTTTAAATACATCCAAGGATGGTAAGTCCATCACTTCCCTGGACAGCCTGTTCCAGTGCTTGACGATCCTTTTGATGAAATTTTTCCTAATATGCAATCTAAACCTCCCCTGGTGCAGCTTGAGACCATTTCCTCTTGTTCTGTCACTTGTTACCTGGGAGAAGAGACCGACCCCTATCTGGCTGCAACCTGTTTTCAGGTAATTGTAGAGAGTAGTAAGGTCCACCCTGAGTCTCCTTTTCTTGGAGCTAAGCAACCCCAGTTCTGTCAGCTGTTTCTCTTAAGACTTACAGTCCACCCCCTTGATCAGCTTCCTTGCCCTTCTTTGGATACACTGTTTCGAGTCTGACCATTTTTCCAGTTTTATTCTGTTTCTTGATAAACTGCAGGATATTTGCAGATATTGGCAACAAGCTCTTCCTTATTGATTCATTTCCTTTGAAATAGTGGACTATGTGTTACTATCCTGTCCATGACCTCTATATTAAGGTGTAATTTCACATTATACTTTGTCTAGCCTAACTACTCCTATCAACTGTGCTTTTCCTTTCTTCTCAGTCCGAATCTTGCCTTGGATCAGCTCTAGCAATCCTGTGGTCAGAAGATGAGTCAGATTGACTCTGTGGTCTGACTGAGAACAAATATCTCGACATTTCTGTCATGTCAGGAAGTTGATCCAGCATGTGACTGATGATGGACAGATCAGAAGCAAGAGAAGCAGGAGGAGTTCACATTCGGGTCAAGAGCCATTTCACAACCATATATTATGCTAATCTGGATGTGACAAAGATACATCCTTAGTTAATATGAATTTTCTGCAGATAAGGATGTTGGCTGCAACTAGTCTGTTGCATAGTCCAGATAGGAGTGTATGCTCAGACTGCATCTCTAAACAGCTGTGTAGTCACATTTGGGAAGCAGTTGAGATCATATGAAATGAGGATGTAAGACTTGGTTCTGCTCTCATGTGTTCTTCAGTATAAGTAAGACTTTGGAAGTCTTCTGTAATGGTGCCAGAAATGGTACAGGTGGATGAGGGAAAGGGACAGTCATGCCAACAGGATGGTGGTTGAGGAGTTGTCATTTACGGGTGATAGTCTTCAAAACAACTGTAGTCTGAGCCATATAGAAAGTGATCTTTCCATCTCTGTGCTTGGAAAGTTGTTTGGTCTCTTTTCCAGTTCAACTGATCTAACTGCTGACAGGTCTATATGTTAGATTTGAGTTGCCACTGGTTGGCCAAAATAGTTCTGGGAGCTGTCAAAAGGAATGTTAAATTTGCCTGCTAGATCTGCTGACACAGAGAGGAGAAATGTGCTATCTGAAACAGCTCTTCCTTTGCTTCACGTCTTGAATGAATGGTGGTGGTGTCACTAGAGTGCTTGCTTTCTCTTAAAGGGTATCAGCAATACCAGCTTCTCCTATGCAGAGTATTTGTCAGGATAAAGGTTTGAGGGTGTTCTTCTTAATCCTCATGCTCAAGCCAGATCCTTTGAAGGTGCTCCGTAGTTTGCTTTTAGATTATATTACACTTTTAATACCCTAGGGATATTTCACTTATTTTGACTGTTCTCTCACAGACTTGATGTTTTTTCATGCTCTGCTACTGACCTCATTCATGGGGAGCTTTATGTATTTGGTTTTACTGAATCTGATGTTATCAGTCTGAACCTTTTAAGAGTGATCTTAAGATTGAGTTGCACAGCAGTTGTGCTGTAATGACAGCTAGAAAGTGTCCCTGTGAACTGAGGTCTTGCAGTGTGTAAAAAGAGAAACTTCTAAGTTCTTATTATAAAATAAACTAGACATGTAACTAGCTTATTCCTGGTTTTGCTATGTGATAATAATATTAAGGGAAAAACCTTAAAGGGGCATCTTTCACAGGAGAGCTGTCTAAGTTTTTTAACCAGTTTTTCCATGTCTTCCATCCAAGCATCTTTGAAGAATCGTGTGTGTCTTGTACATCTATAGAAATTCTGACCTTAGTCAAATAAAAAGCCTCGAAAATGTGAAGTTTTCTTGTAATAAAGGCAGGGTAGATTAATAGGGTTTTTTGTTCCTAAGCACTTTCAGTGGTGAAAACAGATCTAAGCATAACTTTTAAATGTTTATTTAAAAAAATTGTTCTTTGAGCCTGTGGATATGCTCAAGTCCCATACATAGGAAATAGTATTCTTTGAGATCAATATCTAGTTTGATCACACTTGCTTCCTCTTCACTGTTACATTAAGTATATGGCAGTATAGCCCAGTCACTTTTCAGTTTCTGATGTCTCATAATGAATGTTTTTAATTTTGCTGTACAAGCAATGTAGCATGGATCTGTCTCTTTGAACCCCTGACCTTATAACTTAGTGAATTTCCTTTTTTCTACAAAAAATTAGAGTTTAGGGATTTGATCTCTGTGCTCTTTGAAAGGAACTGGTGAGAGAATATATTCCCTAGTTCTCTATGTGCAATTCTGACACAATTGTTGGTGTAGCAGTAGTTTTACCCATTTTATCTATTTGATAGCAGGCGTTTTTGGTGTATCAGTCACCAAGTCTGATAAAAATACCAACCTGTATTGTTCATTTTCCTTTTTGTATATGAAGTCATGACTCTTGATTTTGCTTCCGGGAAAGTACTCCAAGAAGTTTCAGGCTTTGATTTGCTTCTGGGAAAGTACTCTATGAAGCTCCCAGCTTGGCAAACTCCTTATCCGTAAGAGCTTGTGTTATTCGGTCCCTTTTCATTTTCTGGTTCTAAGACCACATCTGGTGGTAGTTGTGAAATTTATAGGTTGTCCTGGAGTAAAGACTCAACTCTTTCTGAAGGCATTCTCAGATGAAATTTTTTAACTGCAAGATTTCATTCCCTATTCTGGTGCTGAAGAGACCCAGCAGGTCTGTGTTTGAGTCCCATGCTGGCATTGCTGTCTTGGGAACTACAGCTTTAGGGCCACAGCTGATTTTCTGCAGTTTTGGTCATCGCTGTCTTCATTCTGTCTCCTTTTGCTCAACTTCCTTTTTGAGATTGAGAAACTAGAACTGCATTGAGTATTTAAAATGCTGTTACCTCATGGGAGTATACATTAACAAAATGTAATCCTCTGTTTTATTTTTCCTTTTCCTAATGTGTTCTACTTAGCTATTGAACTGTGGTTCCCAAAGAATTACCTATTATAACCCAGATCTCTAATGGCTGAGTGGTGACAATCACACTTTTAATTCTGCATGTAAAATTCAAGATTTTGTTTTCCATCGTGCATCATTTTATTTACATTACATAAGTAGAATGGTGGATGACATGCATTCTGTCCTGGTGGCCCATCTGCAGCTATTGGACTTGTAACTTAGATGATGTTATTTGGTTCAATGTTTCCTTAAAATGCTGGACTGACTTTTTTTAGTACTAACAGTGACATGTCTTTAAAGTTGGAATACTAACATGGAACATGTGGTATTTGGTCTTGCGTGAAATAGTAATCCCTATGACAGTAGGAGAATTAGTGATACTTTTTAAAGCATTGCTATGAAGAGACCTAATAAAGGTAGTCTGAGTACATTAAGGCTTTGTATGTCCTGCCTTCCCATTATAGACCTAAACCAAAAAAAAACCCCAGTACAGAGAGAATGTACCTTTATGATGTGAAATACAAAATAAACTTCAATGTAACCATCGAAGATTTTCAAAACTAAAATAACATTACCTTCTCCAAAGTGATAACTTTTCAGTCCATTTCTGTACGATAGTAATTTCTTTGTGGATCTGGAGTTAGTGTTTCAGCCACTAGTCTCTGATGAAAGGAAAACTTGAAAACTTAGCTCTCAGACAAGAAGACAGAACCTGCTCAAGAAGTACAATTCAAATAGCTGAATGTTGGGAAAGCATGTTGGGAAAACTCTATTTTGATAATTAGTTACTGTTCAGCAGGACCAGGTATGCATTTCCTTTGAGCCTCCTACTGTTACAAATTTTTTAAAACTCTCACTCGTTCCAGTTTTGGAGCCAGTCTCTTGTTTCCACTACCTCATGATCCATGGTACTTCCTTTATAATTGTGGGGACCTTAACACCTTTTAAGTGGTCTTGTAAATCTGTAAGCAAGGATTAATGAAGGCATCTGTCTCCAGACAGTCAGTTACAGTGCTGGGATGTTGGTGTCTTCAGTGCATCCCATACCTGTTGTAATCCAGATTCTGTCGAAATAATTCTGCGTTGTAATACAGATTTCTGTATGGAGAAATGCAAGATCCATAAATTGCTTTTATCAAGTACACTGGTATCAGCATGTACATTCTTGATAATTAAGATGCACTCCATTTAGAAATACAGAGTAAAATTCTTACTTATCAGTGCTTGCATGTTGGAATAGTAGAAGAAAAATAATATACTAATATAAAAACTGTGGTGATTCAGTGGATTAAATTGTGCACTAAAAATATGAAAGTTCAAGAGGATTCTTTGGTTAGGGGTGTCTGACTTTTAGCATAATTTGGTTGCTTGTTACAATGCTTGCAAATATGTAACCAACAGTCTTTGTTTAATACTTAATTGAAAAATTTTTTTAGCACATTAGGTAGAATCATCAAAGTGACCCAAGAAGTGATTGACTACAGGGCCTGGATTAAAAAGAAGTGGGGGAGCAAAATTAATTTATCACCTGAACTTGGTAGGTATAGCAGGAAACCAACTTAAAATTTTTTCTTGAATTTGATGTAATCAAAATACTCATGCCTTGAAATTAATCATTCAGATATATAGGAAAAAATAAAAGGAACTTGTAACTTTCTAACCCAAGACTAGTTTTCTCTGAGCCTGTTTTTCAATTAGCTTGTTAAACTGCAGTTCTTCTTAGACTTCAAGGCCTTTATGTTTGTATTCTGTGCTCTTAAATGATAGTTATGTTTTCTCTTAACAGATAATAGGTTGAAAATAAGAGACCAGATAGCTCTCTGCAATGGAGAACAGCAACAGAACAGGGACTCTGAACCACCTTACAATCAACACTTGACTTTGTCATTGGGCAGCACACAACAGTTATCCTCGGGCTCATCTGCGTCTTCTGTATCATCACTCTCCGGCAGTGACATTGTAAGCTTTTTCTTTTAATGGGTTAAACTAATAAGAAGCAGAGTTTATCGTATGCTTCAAAGCCTTAATTGATACAACAGCACGTAATGTGGTACTGTCCCTAGGCTGCTACAGCAAATCAATGTCCCCTGCTCAGAAAAATTACTGAAATCAAATATTTTTTCCATTAAATTTAATGGGTCTTATATCCATCCTAAATCTTTGGTACCCTTTGTGGTAGTATTTAGATGTAATGAAATATAACAACCCAATTTAACAGTTGCTAATTAAGTAGAAGAGTAGAAATATGTCTTCGTAAATCCTCCTATTAAGCAAAATCTTCCACTATCGAATTCTGATCCTTTTTCCCCACACCCAAAATTGAACATGAACTTCATATTGTGCTGTGAAGGTGAATAACATTCCTTACTATTTTTAGCCAAGCAGTCAGTTCATGTTTTAATGGTAACAGAGCACTCAGGTAAAGTCTTGTCAGCTTCCTTATTTGAAAGTAATTGCCGGGCTTTATTGTAACTTCCTGGAAGAGGAGGCTGCAGTCTCTTGAGGTATGTTCCCAGACTCTTAAGATTCTGTAAGATGGTTTTTTTTTCAGTATGAAGTTAAATCATTGCAGAATTAGGCAGTGCAGATTATAAAGCACAGCATTGCAAGGCGTGAGGTTCTCGCTGTAAATCCTACTGAAGCATTCAGTCATAGGTAGAGGCATTGATGGAACAGGATGTAATATGCAGTCAACTACAATAGTGGATAACTGGATGATGCCAAGAGAGGTCCAAATACCTGTTTCTTGACTGTTTCAAAAACTAGTCAAATATGGAATTAAAAGTTGGGAATTGTATTCAATAAAATTTCAATAACTTTTAAGAGACAAGCACCGTCTTTATAAGTTCTGGTTACTTTCTAAAGTTATTTTATACTACTGATTTTTTGATATTGAATTGTGTTTTCATACCACTTCAGTAAATATGACAAATGCTTTGGCTGCACCATCTGACCATTGGAAAAAGAACAGCATGATGCTTGCCATTGATACTGCTAGCCATGTTCCTGGTTTAAGGAAGTCAGTAGGCAAGGTTTTGCTGTAATAAATTTTATAAGAAAATGCAAATATTTGCCTAATGTTGTGCACTCCCAACATAATGGGTGGTGAGTGTTTATGAACTCCCCTTAGTCCCGTTTTACCTGATAGAAGATGGAACTTCATTACCTGATGCCAGACAAATTAACAAAAAGTGAAAAGGAAGCACTCAACAAGAAAGACCTGAAATCTGCTTGGGCATCCACAAAGTAAAAGGAAATGCTACCCTTTTTAACAAAATAAAAGACATTATATCCTTGTCCTTGTGACAGTCTCTAGTTTAAGGCCTGGTCATATATTGGCATTGTGTCCTTAATAGACCGATAGCATGTTATCTTAATTTGGAATGGAATGGCATGTTTCTGGCAAATAACTGATGAGTTCATCCTACTCATACTTGGGCATTTAAGGAGGAGCAAGTTCTGGTTGAGCAGTCCTGAGCTGCACCTGATTGAGGAAGAGAAGTCTATTCTGCTGTAGTCAGGCAATCTGTGCCATGATCTGGCAGAGGAACCTCTAGCATGTGTGACAACTTGGTATTTGTGCCAAAACTTCTGGTGCAGTACAAATAGGTATGAGCTTTGGTATCAGCTTCAGGAGAAGGGAATATGAATATGATGCATCTCATCACTTTAGAGTTATATGTAGTGTTTCCTCTGATCTTGTGGAAGGGTCGTTCTTCAGGAAGGATTCTGTATTCATTTGAAGTTGAATCACCTAAACTTCTCTGATACTGGAAGACTGAAAGCAAGGTACAGATTACAAAGAAAATGTAGGAGACAAGGAGACCTGAGAGTGACAATTTGCTGGTCTGTTCCCAAAAACTAAATTTTATTTTAATAACAGGATATTCATCCCTATGTCATTATAAGACTTAAAGTCTACATTAAGATACTGTTTCTGGAGGTGTATTTTGCATGACTGCAGAATATCTTTTGCTATTTATCAGCTGTAAGATATTAGCTGTTAAAATTAGAGGGACTAGATAGTGTATTTGCTTTTCCATTTGCTTTTCCATTTACTGCTGAAGTCTCGCTGGTAATAGTGATCAGCTGCATCTGGACCTTTTTGAGGAAACAGACTTGGAAACTTGTGACATTAGTTATCATATTGCCCCTCTCCAGCCATCCATGCTAGCAGAAAAGGAGTTGTGTTCTGAAGTCATCACCTCACTGTACACCGGCAGTAAGTCTGGAGACCTTGCATATATTTGTCAACATGTCCTGGAAGCAATATTGGCAGTATGTATTGAGTGTGCAGGAGTTATCAAAGCAGTGCAGTATTGCTCATAGGGATCCTAGAATTTTTATTAAGCCCTTTGGTGTAATAGTTGGTTGTAATATAGCATGCTGTGTGGTTTTTAAACAGATTTGTTTTCTTGAAGTTCTGACAGCAGTACAGGTTTTGCCTTACAATCTTATAATTGATTCAGCAGCTGAATAGACAAGGCTTCTGGTGTCTTGGACTTATGGGCCCTTCAGATACAGCAATGGTTATAGATTTATTCCAACAGCAGGAGAACAGGTCTCGGAATAGAACAAGGAGCAGGTTTTTTTGGAGACTGGATTGGCATAAACCAGAACTAGCATTTAGAAGTCAGCCTTTCAACATCTGTATACATTCTGAAAAATGGATGTGTAGGGATATGAGAGCTTACACTTACTACCCTGAGTTCTTTGCATTTCTGCTACTCCTTTCCTTTCTTTGGGGACTATGGCAACCTTTTGAAGATGAGAACTTGTGTACTTAGGAACAAGACAAGTGCCTTCTTCAAGGACAGCCTTCTCTTTCCCTGTATGTTTTAGATTTATGTGCTTTTTCTCAGCACACCACCTGAAATTCAGGAAGAATTTTCACATCTAGAACTAGCTTGCTACACAGCCCAGTGTGCACATCTAATGAGACCAAATCATAATCTGAACAAAAAGTATAATTTTATGGATTTTCCAAGGCAGCAAAGCTATTTAGAAAGTGCCTTATGCTAGCACTATCTGGCTAATGAAATTCTAGTTGTGCTGTCTTTCATGTGTCCTAGTCAATCTTGGTCACAAAAAACAGCTTTTCAAAGGACCAGTAAATTTTGGATCAAAAACCTCATGGAAAAGAAACCTGTCTTCTGATACCGTTGTTATTACTAATGAGGGAGCTGTTCCGTTTATGTGGTTGTCTTACTGTACATGTCAATGCAGACTCGCTCACCAGTACTTCCAATGTAGTTCTTTACAAAATACTGAATGTTAAAATTCCTGCCTTGTTACCTCAGCTCTATGAAGAATGTAAATATTAGTGATAAGGAGCAAACTGAGGAACACATGAGAAAAACAAGGACTCTGATCACCAAAACTTATTAAACTGTTCATACATTTTTCTGGATTCTGTTTATTATCAAACTGATCTATGTAGTAAATCTTCTCTCAATGAAGCCTTCTGCTCTGCAGGTATTTAAAATACCCTGTACTGCCCTGACAAAAAGGCAGTGTATGTTCTTTATTTACTCTTGCAAACAGGTGAGTTGTAAAATACTGTGCATTCCCACATGATCCAACAAATGTTTAATTGAATAATGGAAGATGCTTTATAAATGACTTTGCCATCAAGGACAGTGCAAAGTGTGTGAGTGTTTACTCTGTGGGAGCAAGAGGTAAACTGTTCCATAACAGAAAACAAGCCTCTGGCATTAGGAAATCTCCCCTTCATACTCAATTAGGTGAGTGTTATGAGAATCTGCAACCAAGTGAAAAGAAGGATGTTTGCCCCCAGCTCTCTACTTGTTCTGGCTAGTTGCAGATGTCAGTCTCACAGCCTAATCAGTGACCAAATTCCTCACGAAAATGCATTTTGTTGTTTTTTTTTTTTTTCGTTCTGGACCTGCACTCTGGTGACCTGGATTTCTTGCTGCTTAAGCGTTGTAGAAAAATGCTTTCTATTAGGTCAGGAAATTGTAGAGTAATGCTGGAGAATATCTACTGCCTGATGAACAGTCTCTGCCAAGTAAAAGATAATCTTAGGTATATCTTATTTTGGTTTGTTTTGATTCCTAGTGCTAAGTATGCTCTGAAGTTTTGATGCTTTTATGCCAAATAAAGCTTAACATTTTATGTGACAGTGATACCTGTGTATCAGTAACAGATGTCATGGCTAATAGGAAAATTTAAATCTCTTTTCCCTTACACAATAGATATGTAATCTCATATCCAGTGCAGCACAGAATCTCCAAGTTGTCTGTTAAAAGTTTGGATCTAACAAATTTCATGCACTTTATCTCAGTGTTTCTGGTGATAATGTTGTGTGGGCTTGTATGACAAAATGATTTTGTGAAGAGTTCTGAGTTCTCCAGATTACGTAGTAGTGCCAAGGTAGTTGAAGTTTCAGTGAACAAGGTACCCCTATAGTCTGGCTTTGGGGATGGCACAATCCTTGCCTCTTTTTAAACTTTTAGCATTTACAGTATCTTCTTTCAGACTGTTCTTGAAATTTTACCTGTAAACCTTGCAGGTCAGGCTTCATAAAAACCTATTGTCAGAATGTCAGTGCTTGATTTCCCCACCATTCTGCCCCATCAGCTAATGAATGTGCTGAGCAGTACCTTCAGTGTTCTGGGAATGTGTCTTTTCACTATATCAAGTACTGTATATTCTGAGAGTAATATATAAATGTGATTAATAAGACTAAGACTCATTATTCTTCCAGTTCTGCTGAATGCTTACAAGATCCACACTGATTTTGGAACTTCTACTTACTTTGCAGTAATTATGGCTTGAACTCAACATGCTTAATGAAGTTATCACCACCTCACTTTCTTTCTTATTAGCTGAAGACCGTGAATTTCAGCTTATTAGCTGGAGCCATTGTAATTCCATAGTCACAGAGAGAAGTGATAGAGTATGTGACTTACCTTGTCCAAATAAATGTTGCACTTTTTTAAAGTTAAGTTTGCAGGTGTAAGGTATATGCTTATCTATAGTAAAGGGACAGACACTTCAGAATATGTAACAGCTCTTCTCGTAGTCTTGTTAAATCTGTCTTAATGACTGATTAATTTGCAGGGTTGCAGTTGAAATTTTGTGTGTAAGGAGAGAGAGCAGAAGGGGGTGGCCTTGTAAAATCCTTAGTCTGAGAGCAAGAGCTACACAGATTTTCTCCTTTTCTCCTACTTGCCTGAATAGTCTCATGTCCTAATAAAAGTAGCAATTCAAATGTATGTTGATAGTTGATCATCTTTATTATTATGCAGATTTTTGTCTTGCTCTTCTCCCCTTCCTGAACGAATAGAGACAAGTTCTTTAAAAGGCAGGCCTCTTGATGGTTAGTGTAAGTGCTGACTTGCAGCCAGCTGGTCTCCACATGAAGCAGTGGGCAACCCTGAGTGTACAGGCACTGACAACCTGATGTTACTGGGAAAAAAAACGTTTGATTGACATTTGATTTGAGGAATTTAGGAGTTTAAGCCCCATATTGTTTAAAACTCCACTCTTTTTGCCTGCTATTGCTGTGCAGATTATGATTGGTTTCTGTGAACTAGAGGGGAACAAATTTCTTTTGCTTATTTTCCTCTTTCACCATATAGCCCCACATTTATTTTTGTGTTTTTTAACCTCTATCTCTGACCATGTGCTGTTTTATACTGTTTCACGCTCTTCATCGGTTCCGTGCTTCCTATCAGTTCATTGAGCAGTCTTTTATCCATATCCACTTGAAATAAATTTCTGCAAAGCTGCAGGAGGCACAATGTTGAATACAAAATTCCAAAGTAATTTTATTTAATAACAAGTTATTCTAAGCAGCAGAGGGTACAGAAGGAATTTTTATGTCAGAAAGTAAAATGGGATTTTACTGCTGTGATGTCAGTGAAGTAAGGAGAGAAGCACATAATTTTGGAAGTGTCAAATTCAGACTAGTTTCTGATGCCATAGGCTAGTTGCAGTCTTGCCATATCTTAACATTCCCTCCTGTGAAAAAAACCCACAGAGGTACCTAAGCCATTTTAGGATGAAAGAAAACCTAAATTTAGTATTTAGAATCTAGAATGATGTATGTTCAGCTTGCATAATGAGTCCTGTAATTTAGTGCATAACTTGAAAATCAAACTTGAAATATTGCTATATTGTTAACAATACAGACCAGATGAAAGCCCGTGAAATGAAAGTACTGGGATAACAAAGGATATTTAAAATTACATACTTCTGTGATCTTTTTATTTAAGATAACTTACCTGAAATACACTGAGTATTGATAAAACATGTGCTTGTATTTAATCTTGGCAGATACTAATTAGATTACATTTTTAGTTGTTGTTCTGTCAAATGAACGCTAATGCTTTTGGAGGATACATATTTTTCAGTTTGCTTGTATATCCTATATCTCTTCTTTCACCTTTCCCCTTCTGTAATCAAGATGACCAAGATATTTTCCTTTTGCAATGAAAGGCAGGAAAATCAACTGATTTCATCTTAACTCAAGACATTTGTATTGTTTATAGACTGGCCAGTGGAAATGGTGCAACTGTAATGATTCAAGTTATCTACCTTGTGACCTCCTGTAGAAGTAGAATTGTTGTTCATCTCAATTCTACTTTATTTACACCATAGCTGAAGTTGTGGCTCCACCTACCAAGAAGCAGCACAGGATGTGGAAGACATGAGATGAGGGTGGGGGGTGATCATAAAAACACCTTGGAAGCATGGTGGTTTATCAAGCAGAGTTAAGTATGCTGGGGCTAAAACCCAGCTCAACCCTGGGGCTAAAACCATTCAATTGAGAGCATGCATTCAAGTTCTTCTTTTGCACGTGGCTCCAAAGTATGAAATTCTGAAGTCCTCTGGTGTTGCTTTATGTTCAAAGGAGTGTGGTTTTACACTTTTACTAAGGCAGTCGAGTAGGTAGATGTACTTGATACCAAAGTTTCCATTCATTAGCTGCTCCTGCTTTTCTGCACTTTTCTGCACCTAATCCTGTGGTGAGCTGATTCAGAAGATGAAGCTAATAAGGAGATTACTGTTTCTGTGGTTTACCTCTGTGTATTGGCTCATAATCATGCCAGATGATAATGCAGGTATAATGGAGAAGGCTAGAATGAGAAAAGAGGCAAAAGGAGTAAGACTGGCAGCAGTTACTGTTAAATCACTGTAATTGTAAGAAAGGAGAGGAGCATATGAAAAACCCTGTGTAGTGTAAAGTGTTAACTATAAACACCAATTTTCTCATAGTTTTCAGTTCTTTGAAAGCAAAGATGGAACACAATTTTTGAAGTGGTCATTGTTCTCTCACAGCTTTCAGCTTATGAATGTTATGGGAAAGAGAAGAAATATTGCTTAATTAGTGGAAGAAGTTTTGAGAATGGAAACAATAAGAATCTTTTTGCCAAGACCTCAGTAGTGCATTCTGGGAAAGAGGAGCGTAAAAACCCAAATCTATCACATTAGCAAGAAACTTGCATTCTATTGTTTAAGTTTTTATTTCTGAATACTGACTTATAGGATACCCTCTTTTACCACTGGGCCAAAACTTAAACACATCATTAATTGATCTTAGGCCACTCCAGCTTTTAAAAAAGCCTACTGCTTTGGAAATTGAAAGCTTTAAAATGATAGCTATTGTTTGTTAAGAAGTTTCAACTTACTACACCATGAAACAAAGCAGATGGCACAACTTTTTCATCATACATTTAGGCTGATGTAAAGGAAGCTTGTGAGGATAATTGGCACATGAAATTCATGGAAACTGAACTATTGTCTTGTTGGATGATTGTACTAATACACTTTACCTTGTATCTTAAGCCTTGAGTTAAGAGCACTGAAATAAGCTCTTATGACCAGACCTAGTTAGTAAGGAGCTTTTGACAAGTAAATATTCTCTTGCTGTTGAGGTCCTGGGATGTTTTATAATGGGAGATGCATTTTGCAGAACAGAAGAAGGATTTTTTTTTTTTTTTGTTCTCTTTGTATGTCAGGAAGTCTTGATTGTAAGACTGCTTCAGTTCTTCATCTTTCATATGACTGCAGTGTTTCACTGTTTCTGTCTATGCAGATGCATTACTATGATCAGTAACGCTTGAGTTTCCATACTTCAGTCTTTCCAGCATTAAAGTAAATTACAGTCTTCAGTAATCAAGGCTGTGAATAGTAGAAATCTTCCTTCCAGGTACTACGTTCTTACTCAGAAAGTCAAAACTGATTTAAAGAATATATTTCGAAATGGAAATTTCCCAGTAGGATAAACCCGTACCTGTTTCTCTTTAGAAGATATTTGCCCCATTCAAGAGATCAGGAACTTACCTTGGCTCTTAGTGCAGTCATTTTAGTTTTATCCCTAGATTATTTGCTAAAATCGAGGGGTCTTACCCCTTTATTTTACATTTATCTTTATATAATGTGACCTCTCTGGCCCTTACTTTACTAATGGTCAGAGCTTTTCTCTTCCAACATGTACCGAAAGTGTCGAGACTATGTATTTACTTGTACGTCTTCTGAAATTCCGTTATCCTTCAAGTTTGCACATTATACTTAAGAATCTGGTCCAGAAGATCAAGAAAGACTTAATCCCTCAGTGTAGGCAGTGCTTATGGAAAATCAGATTTGTTCACATTGGGCTCAATTTTCTGATCACTGAGGTTAACTTTTCAGTTTAATTAAGAAGGGTAATGCTGCTCTTCACAAAAGAGTTTAGATGCTGTTGAGAAGTTAGGATATCAACTCCATACATTAATCCTATTAGCAGTCCAAGATTGCCTCAGGAGAGAGATACAATCTGCTTGTATGAGATGTGTATCAGTAAATAACATTGAGACAGAAGAACATAGCTGTTACAAAATTAACATAAAGCAACACAAGGTTCCTTGTGGCAAAATTTGTCTAATCTTAATGAAATGATGTGACTCCCTTTTCTCTTCCATCTGCTGCTCCTTCCTGACTGGAGTTAACTTCTCGTTAACTTTTCGTTGCACAAAAGCCCTTTAGAAATCTCATAAATGAGGTGTCACATCTGAGTTGGGTATGTCAGCCTTCAGGGCTGTATCCAAGCAGAAGAGAGAGTTCTTTGAGTGGAGACGCTAAAATTGTTCTTTGGTCAGGTTTGCGAAGGTTGGATTGCAGAAGATAATGCATTGGTTTGGATAGACAGTAAGATCCCTTTTTCTGTCCTATCTGCTAGTTCATAGTTACTTGTGAGCATGCTTAGAACTCTGTTCAAACATGACTACCCTTTCATTATTTATCTCTCTTTTTATAAGCTTTTTATTAATTCCATGACCAACAGTGTCCAAAGAAACTTCATCGCTGTGGAGACCTTAGCCTGTTCTTGTGGCTGATACTGTAGGATTGGGCAAAGGAGAAAAATGCCATCTAATCCAGGCATGTGCATATAACCAAGCTTAATTTTTTGGTCAGTGATACAGCCTATAGTTTCCCATTATGATGAACATATTTATTAAACAGTGAACATCTGATCTCATAAATAAGACTTAATTTTCTGCATATATTCTTGTTAGCAGTATGATCTGTCTCCAGTGAATTCATGATGCAGTTATCTGAAACTGCTTCACAAAGGCTTACTGTAACGTTCACCACTAGTTGAACTAGCAGGAGACCAGCTCCTTTCTTTCTAGAACTTACTTTTTAGTAAGCACAACTTTGTATGGACCAATAAAAGACTGATTGTTCTAACAGTTGGGTTTTATTGAGGACTGTTTGTACTGGGAGTATTCTCTTCTGCTGTGATGCAAATTTTCCTTTGTAGTAGTTCATTTCTTAGGCTACTCAGTATTCACAACTGTCTGTCTCTCTTAAATGATCTTCTTCATCCCCAAGAAAAGCTTTAAAATATTTTCTTTTGTCTGCTCTTGAACAGCCTATTCTCTAACTGAAGAATCTAATTTAGAAAACAAGGCCATGTGAGGGCAAGGAGTAGTGCTGGAGATCTATTTAAATATGTGAAGAGTCTTTGCTTCCAGGCAATTAATCTTTAGAGAAAGAGCAATAGAATATTTCAGTAATTATTTTAACAGTAAAGATCTGCGATGATGTGAGCCAGTAATGTCTTTTAATATGGTAACTCCTAAACTACTAATTGGCCAAGCCCCATCTCTTCCTATACTTTGAGCCAGATGACTGGGAATGGAAAAAACACTCGTGATTTGGGATACAAAGTAGGTTTTTCCATTGTTTTTAAGTTCAGAATGCTTTGGAGTTAAGAATATGGTAAAAAGCAGCAATAAAATGTAGGGAAAGCTACTTTTGCCATTATGTTATAGCTGAAAAATAAGTTTTGGGAGATCTGTGTTCAAAGTTGTTTCAAAAGGCTGTAGCTTGCTTTCCAACTTCCTCGACCTACAAAATAATTGGTCACTTGAGACCTGAGGGTGTTTTCAGACTTCAGTAATTCCTATCAACCCCGAAATCTGTGCTCGTGTCTTTGCTTGTTATCTATTAAGTGCTCCAGTCATACTGTGTTTTAACTTTACCTGTATGTCTGATTATGATGCATCTGAAATTCCTGCTGATCTGACTGGAAGGAGAAGAAGGAATAGTAATCAGTCATACCAGTTCCATTACAGTATCTTTTCCGTAATCCTGCATCCATCTTGCATCCCCTGAAGAATTATCAGATTTCAGGTGGGAAGTGAGGGGAACAGAACTCCTCATGAGCAGTGGAGTGCATGACTGGTGAACATAAATGAGTCTTAACTGGCAGACCGTCTCCTTGTTTCTTGGTAGGTGGAGCCCTAACTTTGCTGTTGCTGGGTAGAATGGGAGAAGACTGTAACAATTACAGTGAGTAACTTAGAAATAAGTACAATCCAGAACCTTGTTCAGAGGACTGAACTGCCATGACACCTAAAATTCTAGCCCTTCTGTAGCTTAGTGTTGGTGTTCTTGTTCTGTTTTTTTCCCAGCCTTAGTTCCCCTCTTTTAATTTGAATTTGGTAGAGATATAACTTTGGCTTTAGATTGGGCTGACTGGGACCTGTGATTGCCATAGACCTGTTGACATTGTCTCCTTAATATAGGTTCAATTAAACTTTTGCTAGATGTGTAAAATAAACATTGTGCTGGCTTGTATTTTACTTTTTTACCATTGAAAAAAATAATTATATTTTACAGTATTCACATGAGTTGATATTTGGGTGCATTTTCACATGCATAGTCTGTATATACTGTACTTTCTGTAAAGTTGCTTTTCTTTTCCCCTTTTTCTCTGCCAAAAGGAATCAGATACACCACCTTGCACAGCTCCTAATGTTTACCAGTTCAGTCTTCAAGCACCGACTCAGCTTATGGCCAGTTTACCCCCCGCATTGCCTATGCCAAGTGGTAAACCCCAATCTGCACCTACGGGAACCTTGATAATGGCCGCCAGTAACCAGGTATGAGCCAACTAAACAGAGCAACTCTTTCCTGAGAAAGGGATCAAATCGGAAGTGTAGATCATTTGCGCTGTGCTGTCAGTCTAAAAACCTCTGAAGATAACCTTCATATAGCCTGTGCTATAACTGTAGAAGTACTTAGCTGCCATATCAGAAGTGGGGGGAGAAGAGTGGGTGGGAAAGGGTTCGGTGTTTGAGTTGCATCTCCGCATATAAGAGCCCTTCCACAACACAGACACATAGGAGTAAGTTAAAGAGCGAGTGTCAGGTGTCTTGAGTCTTGAAGTTGTATTTGAGAGTCCTGGTGCCCAGCTAGTGGGATATTTGCAGATCTTTAGGCTGTTTGAGTTCCTGTTCTTCGATTAGAAACTTCACGTAGATGGTATAACTGTAAGCTTGTTTTTGAATCCAAAGAAAAGTACTGACCTTTCCAGGCTTGTTTGGTTGTCTTGATTTTGAATTATTAGATCTGGTTACACTTGTAACTTTCTGTAATATGTTTTAAAGATAGAGAACAGAAAATTAATTATGGGCAAGTCTGCAAAAATTTTTACCAAAAAATAAAATGTGTACATAAATGTGCTGGGAGGTGAATGTATTTTGGCTAATATAGCCATTATAGTACAAGGGAAAGTAAAATCATCAGTTTGGTTTATTTTCTTTTTTTTTTAAATAGCCTTAGTGCTGCTTATTATCTGCCAGAAAACATTCCCCCAGTCTTGATTATTAAAACTATTAATATGCCTCACATGAAATTTAATGCAACTTGTGGGTTGTTGTAGGTTGCCTACGATAACAAAATAGCAAGCTGATTTCTTTGAAACCTAGTTTTGGTCGGGTTCTTACAATGTTTTCCTTCTTTTCTGAGTCCTTCTATCAGAGTTCTTGAGAATCTAGGGCCAGGATATTTTCAACTTAGTGACCTTGCCTTTTTTATTTGATTCAGCGCTTATTTATCTTCATGGACTTTCAGTGGAACACTTTCTGGTATGTCCATGTCTCTGTTCCTGGGGAGCCCAGACCTGGGCCCAACACTCCCATGTGTGGCCTCACCTGTGCTGAGTAGAGAGCAAATGATCACCTCACTTAACCTGCCTTTGGTTTTAATTGAAGTGATTACACGGATTCCTCCCCTCCTTCCTCCTTTCCCTGCTTTCTCCTACTGCTCAGTCTTACGTAGGCAAAACCAGCTTATCTGCACAGGAAATGTTCTGTTAACGAGAAGCTAATAAAACAATATACTGCTATTCTAGTGTCTGCAACTGAGTATTCATTTGTTAGTGTACACTCTGAAACTTTTGACTTTTTTTTAGAATAAAACTGGAGAGCTATTTTAAGTTAAACTTCATCTAAAATACAGACTTAGTCTAGATGGTTTTCCTTGACAGCTCTGCTTTTCTGAAGAGGTACTCTGGAGTTTAGCTTCAAAATCACAAAAAACAAAATCCAATTTGGAGGCATGCGGTTGTTAGTACAAAACAAGTTGGCATTCAGAGTGTTTGCCAGTTGTGAAGAGGCAACGTGTTGTATGAATTTTGGATCTCTGTTGAATCTTGGAAAACAACTGCTTTGTAGCACTTTTTCTGGCTTTCTGCTACTTGGCTGTCATTTCCAATGATTAACTGTTCTTCTAGTAGGTTATATAGTACTTACGTGTTTAAAAGTGGGAATTCTTCTGTGGCTTTTGCTTGACAAAGATGTGCCCTTGAAAATCACATTAAATCAGAAGAATTTCTTGCTATCTACAGTTCAGAAATGGGATGATGATTTCTTGCCTTGAATTCACCAAAAGCTTGTATTTTGTGAAGTAGAAATGTACTTTTTTGATAAAGATTATGACTGAGTCAGAAGTGGGAAACGAAGCCCTTCTACCCAGAATACTGCAAATGTCTTTTTTTCACCTGTACCTTCTGGACCATGACTGTTCTAGATTAGGTTGATGGCTTTCCTTTTGCAGTTAATAAAACCTAAGACCGTTCTAGTTTATAACTTTTAATGGGCACATTCTACTTGCTCAGAGGACCCCTGATGGATTTGAACATGTACAAGCCTTTTTTCTTAACAGTAAGTGTTCTTTCATATTCAAAAAGTTTTGAAAGGGATTCATTTGTCTACATGGTGTATTCAACTTTTTCCCTGGCAACCTCCTCCACCTCAGTTCTGCTTGGAAAGCTGTACCTAGATGTTGAGCGCAACACTCAAAAGCAGGAGGTGCCAATGTCAAGAGCAGTGAATGTATTTTGAACAAATTACAGCCTTCTAGGCAAGTCTGCTGCTGTTAAAGCTTCCTAATATTTGTTTTTTGAAACAAGCTTGGTGTGATTACCAATTCTGTTTACATACTGCATAATTAATTGGAAAATTTCCAGATAGTTCAGGGACTGATTAAGCTCCTGGCACAGGAGCTTTTCAGGATCGTCATCCATCATTTTTTGAAGGTAATCATTCTTCTACTCTGCTGAAAAGCAGCTTGAAATGTCACTTGGGAGAGCAGAACGGTTTATGAAGCAGTGCTGTGCACTGGAAATATGCAGGAAAAACAGATCCTGACACGCATGTCCAGATGAATGGAGGGGCAGAAATTGCTTGGTATCTTCCCATGGAGAAGAAAGGACTACTTTCCCTGTTGTTACTTTGAGATCAAGTAAGTTCAATTCATGCTGGATTGCTGGATGCTAGGTCAACAATGAAGGCAGAAGAAGCTTCCTTTTTCTTAGGTCTGAAGAACTCTTTCATTTCATTTTTAAGATGATTCTTTTTTTCCCCAAAGGGTTCTCTTTTGATTCCAAAGTATCTAAAGCCAGTAAGCACCAGCCCCTCTGCTGTATTGAGTGGCTTCTAGTGTGTCTAAGACCATTTGGATGAGTAGTGTCTGGGAATGTGTTCATTGCAAATTTCATAGCAGCATGCACTGGCTGAGTTGGGAAGCAGGGAAACAACTAGGAAATGAAACCTTATAATGTCAGTGCTGAAATACCACAGTCAAAACTTATAAAAGGACTTGGAGGAGTAGTTTGTTTTTCAGATTCTTTTGTGTTTTGCCAAATGAGGCCAGACACTTAAACTTATAAACTGCTTGTTTATACTGCTTTACAGGCACTTCTCTGGCTAAAATACTTTTGTTTCAGATTTTGTCTTTATCTGGAACAATTGTTAATGGTGTTACTAGTAGTCACTAGTAGTGCTGGTCCTGCTAGTACCTCTGAAATGATTACTGAAAAGTTAGCAGCATTGAAAACAAAATTGGTCAGGGACTTGAGTCAAAAATGTATTTCTTTTAGATGAGTGCAAGCAGTTAAGTGTAGTTCACCTGGATGAAAGAAAGGTTTGTAAAGGCATATTTTAATTCATGTCAGTGCTGAACTCTACCAAATGTTTCTGAGAAGGCGGGTATCATCAACTAGCCAGATGTACAAATATGCTGAATTCCCTTAGTACAGTGTGATACTTCAGAGTTTTTAGTATGTTAGCTTCAATTTAAAAAAGACCTGATTTGTTCAATGGCATTTTTAAGCTGTTTAGGTACTGAAAGTTTTGTCAGTCAATCAGATGACATTTTTCTTGTTTTTTTATCTAGAACACACTCATTCAGGGTGGAATAATTTTTCAGTGTCCCTGCATTTTCATAAGAGGGAGTATACTGCTGTCTACTTTGGAAACGGTTTTGATTCTAAACATCAGACTGCTATCTTCTGTGTGTGACAGAATGTTGTTTGGTTCTTGATTTAATACATGCAAAACTAGGAGAAGTGGATGATGTTTTATTTCCTTTCCTAAAGAAAGGAGAAGAGGAAAAACTGCATCTGAGTTTGAGGTTGTTCAGCTGAAAACAGTACTCAATATATTTTTCATCTTAGGTTGTGCTATATTTATATGGACGGTCTTTAAGTGGTGTTATCTTTACATGTATGGAAACTGACTTAGCCTGACCAGACCCTGGATAACCTAATCTGACTCTGCGTACAACCAGAATGTTGAATTAAATGTTCTCCAGAGGTCTCCATATAAAAATCCAGTCTAGATGTTTATAGGACTGTGTGGAAATCTCTGGCCACCTTGGTGGTTGCTTCCTGAGTGCTTTTTGAGTTGCAGGAAAGACAAAGTCTAAATAGTAGTTTCTTAGAAACATAAACTCACCATAAATGACAGACTTACTGAAATGTAGAAGTCATACCTTCTTTTTATTTGTGTAGTACTCCTTTATCTTCCAATGTCATTGTAATCAAATTTTTGCTCCTGAACTGAGATTGATTTGAATAATCACATATGCACTTTGTCTGCACAGTTTCTCACATGTACTGTATTGATATCAGCTCATCATCTGGAAAGTGGTTTGCTCACTGTGATACTTCTTTATTTGGAACAAAAAAGTTGAGTAGTCTCAGTGAGGTAAGATTTGTCTTTAAGGTCTGAAATTGTCTACTGTGTGCTAAAAAAGCTATTATCTCCTGTTCTCCTTAATGACAAGTATGCAGGTAACACTTCGTGGCCCATGTCACAACATCAGCAAAGTTGCAGTTTGAGTTCTGTCTTCTGGTAGCATTGTTTTCACTCTCACCCCTCACTTTTAAAACTTGACTAGTGACAAGATCAAAAAGGGTATTTATTTTACATGTCATTTTACTTTCTTTACTGTAATATGGTTCAGTATTTGCTGAGATGGTAATGGTAGTCTCTACTGTCAGTCATTTTGGGACTAGACCCTCCAGTCTCTGAAATACTAGTTTATCTTTGACCTGCTCATACTAGTATTGCTTAACCTGTTGTTAAAGGTGAAGAGAACCAAATACTTCCTGTTGTGTGATAACTCTACCAGTAGTCTGTAACAAAGTGAAATAAGATATGAAGGATTGATATAACCTTCTCCTTTGC
Organism: Manacus vitellinus; assembly: GCF_001715985.3. NCBI lineage: Eukaryota > Metazoa > Chordata > Aves > Passeriformes > Pipridae > Manacus > Manacus vitellinus. Next base: position 12,850,366 of record NW_021939256.1, read on the forward strand.
AGCTTTAACTTTTCCAGTTCTCTTGTGTTGGAAGATTAGAAACATCTAAAACTTTTCTTGCTTTTGAGCTCTTTCTAATCTCCACTGTGATTTTTCTTTTTTGCTTCTCTCATGGCTGGCTCCATAAGATGCTCTTTTCCCTTTCTAAAGGGAACAGAAGGGGGTTTGGGGGTTTTATATATCTCTTCAGGACTCAAGATCTTGTCAGTTGTAGTTGAAAGTAGCCAGTAGGTACCCAAAGGAGGGAAAGTGTCTTTGATATTTACAGTGCTTTGGACCTTATTTCTCCAGATTGCCAGTACTAAACAACTTCTGGAAGAACTTATTTTGCTTTTGCTTGTCAGTTAAGAGTATGCCCAGGTAGTTGATGCAAATATCTTGTAGAATCCTGTTAACTAATCTAAAGTAATGAGGCTTGGTTGGACCATTGCCTAATACTTGGCTTATTGTTCATGCATATTGATGAAAATGTTGGTTAGGTCATTGTCCACTGTTTCTCTGCAAAACAATGAATTTATTTCATAAAGAACAATAAGTTAAATTTTTTAGTGTATTTCCAGATGTTGTTTTGCTCAGAAAGTAGGAAAGTAAAGATAAATCCTTAAAAAAGGGTTCTTTATCTTGTCGGGGTTTTTTTGTTTGTGTTGTTTTGGGTTTGGTTTGGTTTTGGTTTTATTTTGGTGTTTTTTTTGTTTTTTTGGTTTTTTTTGTTTGGCTTTTTGGGGGAGTTGTTTGTTTGGTACAAGCTTAAAATAGAAAATTTGGAAATACTGAAAATAACTGTGAAATATTTTGAGGATGTATGTTAAGTTATTTAAGGGGATACTAAAATGTTAATGGTACATTAAAGTAGTTCTGAATACTATGGTATTTCACATGAAATGATTTTGAGGTATATGAGTTTGATTACACTTCTGATCAACTGCAGACTAGTTTCAACTCTGACACTAATCCTGTAGTCTTATCAACAAAATAGTAAATAAGTGATCTTTCCAAACTGTCATGCCTTTTCTAAACTTTTCCTTTAGCTTTCTAAGTACTTACCATTTATTTTTGAACACTATATATAATCTCTTTAAAAGTTAAGAGTACAGATACTTTATTACCAATATTTCTCTGCTTTTGTTAGAGGTGCCGTCAGGCAAAAAAACCCCTTAAGACCAAAACAGTTCAGAAGCCCTGTTTGTGTTTAGACTTCAGCTCTGTTACGTTACTTATTTCAAAGACTAGGTGATTTCTTTTTGGCTAAATTTTCGTTTTGATTAATGACACTCTTTGAATATCTGAGGTTTTGTATAGTAAATTTGCTGGTAATTAAGAATAACATTTTGGTTTCCTTAGCAAATAATTACTTGGTATTTCCATTTCAACCAGATTTCTGTTGGTTGGAGTAAAGGCTGGGTACATCCTTTTCTTAGGGGTTTTCTGAGGCTTTTTTTTTTAGGGAGTGGGATGTGTGTGTTCAGTTTTTTGTGTTTTCTGTTAAACTCTGGGCTATTTGTTTATATCTTTTTTATGTTGGGTTTTTTTGTTTGCTTTTTTTTTGTTTGATTGGTTTGGTTTTGGTGATTTTTTTTTTTTGTTTCTTTTGGTGGGTTTTTTTGTTTGTTTTAATTGGAAACCTTTTTAACCTGGTATGTGATACAGAATTTCACCACTCCCACCCCTAGGCTTGGTTTAAATGCAAATTTGTTAGTTTTCCTTTCAGATCTAGCAGCTTATTCAACACAGCTGAAAAACAATTGAATTCTGTCATTCAGTTGTTGAATCGATAGCCCTGTGATGGGAGAGGAGATTATTCTATCAAGAGGAATAGATCCAAGGAAGTCAAAACCTCTAAACTGCAGATTTCTCTGTTGTATTTCAGATGAAGGACTTTCTCTTTGGATTATCTGATCTCATCTGCTTACAGAGATGCCATCTCTCAATGATTGTGTGGCTCCTGAGCATGGCAATGTCTAGAACTGTGTGCATAACAGAAGGATGTTTTATACAGCCTTTTGGGATTTCCAAAAGACATGAAATAAATTTCTTTTACCAAAGATCCTGAAAGCAACTAAGTGAATGATGTGTCCCCTTCTGAACAATGAACTAATTGGAAGATGAGAAACAAGGATTCAATATTTGTAGTAAATGGAGTTCACTGGGAAAGCCCTGAAGGAGTTTGTGCTACCTGATGTCTGAAAGGCAGTGGCAAAGTTTTCTGGCTCCTTAAGGGCTAGCTGAGAAGGGAGGCAGAAGGACCTTTCAAGGTGATGCATCAGGAAATACTATAAACTTTGTAGAGAGTGGTAGACCCTGGGCTGACAGTTTCTTACAAAGATGAGATCTTTACACTTTTGCAGAACACTGCTTTGATAATGCTCTCTTGATTTCTTACTGAGAATTGAGTGTCAAGCCAAACTTCAGACATGTTTCAGAACAAAGAATAGAAATTAAAACACTGTGTAAAAATCCACATACGTCCACAAACAGTGAGTTTAATTTTGCCTCTTACATCAGAGGAAAGTTAAAATACAAATGGAAGCAAAATAGTGAAGGATGTTAATAGTGGTCAAACACATGGAATTGCTTCTTTGTAAAGAAAGAATGATTCTTCAACCTGAAGAAGAAAAAGAGGAGGTATGATGGAGGTCTGTGTAGTCATCAGCAGTATAAGAAAAAGGTAGAGAGCAGAATGACAAGAAATCAATTACTCCAAGAACTGAAAAATCATCTAATCTGATTCGAATTAAATATAATGCTGATTTAAGCTGTGAAATGCCATAGCAGAGGACACAGGATGCTAAACTCTTATGGTTTCAAAAATCTGAGCGAACTAGCAAATAATATTCAGTTAAGAACTAGTAAACGTAAAGGCATCGTCTCTGACTGAAGAAGTCCCTGAGTTAACTTCCTTGTGCACTTGCTCTCAGCTGATGTGTCATAAGATAGATGGATTCAGATTCTGCTCTGATAGTTTGACAGTCTTTATCTTGATGGCCTAAAAAACAATGCAGAATACTTCATCACTAGCTAAAGTTCATGTTCTCGCTAAATTATTAATCGTTCTTTGGAAGTTTGTTTACCTTTTGAACAGATGAGGGATATGACTTCTTTTGGACATGGGTAGATAGCCTTAATTGACATACTTGCCGTGGTACATCTCATCTTGTGATCATCTGCCTTTCTGCCTCCAATTTTTTTGCTGAATCCTCAAATTGAAGTTGCCAGATTTTTTACATTTCAAGCTGAAGAGGATGGATAGGTTTGCTGATGAATGTGTGCTCCCTGTTCCAAGTTTTGTTCTGGTTGTACAGTAGCAAAACTAAAGTTTCGCTCTATTTTTCAGCATATAGTTGAAAGTAACTGTAATGACTGTCTGCTTTTAGTGTTTTAACTGTTGAAGGAGGGATCATTTTTACTGTATTTTGACCTTATTTACAGTAAATGCTTATATATAATTAAGTCAGATGTACACCTACTGAACTAAAATACTTAGTGCAAGAATGGGACAAGATGGTGTGTTTACTTGAAGACTACTTGCCAAAAATATAAAACGTTCTAAATTTTTTTTAGTTTCATGTTGTTGATTTTCGTGAATACCTCCTAGTAGATATTTTCACAACATATGTCAATAAATAAGGTTTCGGAAGTTGTATCTCCTATGAATGAGAAATTTGCAGCTTGCATTTCCTTCTTCTAATTTGTCCTTTAATTATTTTACTGTTGGTAGTCTGAGGGTAGCACTTGCGTGTCTGTCTTGGGAGTCTAGAAGTTGCATATTGAAGGTTGATTGGATTGATGTAACACACTGTACAAATTAAATAATAGTTTAAGGGATTTTTGCCACCCTGCAGTTAACTGTAGTTATTCCTGAACACTAATCTTCAGCAGTTTTTCTGGATCCTCAGTGTCTCTTCTAATTATAATTTGAGAGTAAAATGTTGCTTATGGAATTATGCTTTCAATAACTGTTTCTGTTTTGTACACACAGTCATAATGATGGCTTGGGGTTCTTTCTGCTCTAAACTTATTTGGAAATACAGATAATGAAATATCTGCAGCTACTTTAGTATTCTAAGCAGTTGCCTCAAATGTTTACTTTGTGTTCCTGTTTAACCATTTCTGGTTAGTTAGCTTTTGTTACAAGTAGTCAGTTGTCTGTCCTAAGTTATTGCTGTCAGACATCAGGAAAGGAGCTTGCTTTGATGTTATCAGTATTTAGGAAATCTGTTTCAGCTTCGTCTTTTGAAACTCTTGTATCTATTTTTAAGTACGTACGTATTAAGCCAACTTACTGTATGCCATTAAGCAGTCAATAGAGATGTGTGTAGTACCTTATATGTGGTAGATTTACTCAGACTGCTACTAGATCTTTTAGGCAGTTTCTGTTCCAGGTTGTTGGAGATCCCATAAAGAAAGTGTCGTGCTATATTTCTGATCATTTAATTATTTTGCCTTGGTCAGCATGTGAGGTATGATCTAGGGTCTTTGTAGCCCTGTGATCAGACCAGTAGGATTTACAAGCTCCTTACATGCTGTTCCCGGTCAGGGAAAAACTCCCCCGGGCAGATGGAGCTCGTCAGCCCTGTAAGGCCATCCATCTAAGAGAAGGTCACTCTAAACAAACCTACGTCCTGAGGACCTCGCTGCCACCGTCCGAGCTTCGCTCGGCCCCGGCAGATGAACCTCAGGATTAAAGGGTGGGCTCAGTTCAGTGCATACTGTGTCTCACCTAAAAAATCCACTGTGCAGGCTCGAAGGGTAATGACCTTTCCCAAATCTTCGTTCGTGAAGACTGGCCATACTACTATACGTGCTGTACCTAGTTTACGTGTCGCTGAGTGAATTATGGGTAGAGCAGATTTGTGCTTTACATGGATCAGCTCATGTGATAAGGCCCTTACATTCGTCCAGGATATCTCTGAAAGTCTTGCTGAGTGTCTCGCTTGGTCATGGTCATGCTCTTGCTAAGATCCTCTAAAACAGAGACCTCTGCCAGAATTAGTATTTAATGTGGAAGTTCTCTGGTTTTATAAGGCTGATGGACAGTGAGCGTATTTCATACTGAAATCCGAGGGTTTTAAGGGTGCTTTGAAATCTGAACCGTTTCATTTGCAGGACATTTACTTCAGAAAACACTTAGTAAGCTGTTAGTGCCATTGGACTTGCACAGCTAAAATTAGACAAGTATGAAAAGACCAGTTGCTTCAAGTGGTATTCAGTGGAAGTGACTTGTGTGTTGAGGAAATACAGCTGGTAATGTGTGCTTCATTTGTTGTTTGTATGCCTAAACTGAGTGCCTTTCTTTTTTTTTTTTTTCCTTTTTAGCAGCACAGTGGAATGAAGTTTTCCATGAAAGGAAATCATAACCAAGGCAACAGCTACAGCCCCGTCAGCAGTGGAGGCATGAGGCAACCAGTTGGTAACCGAGGACACCACCAATACAATCGTAATATATGGAGAAGAAAAAAACACAGAGACAGTTTGCCTATTAGTCTGAGCAGATAATGGCAGATGCCAAAATGACCTTCCCTGTTCAGACAAACTGAGTGAGTGCCACTCGACTTGGGGGATGGAGACCAGCGTCCAGCACATCGTTTTATTGGTGTTGCCAAATATCTGCAGCTGACTTCTTTGCATGTTTCTTTGTGTGGTGGTTCAATCCATCTTCAAGAAGTAGTTGTGCTTATCTGTGAAGCCTTATAAATGTGGAAGTTTGTTTTCTGCCTTCCCACAGTGGTTCATTCAGTGCCGAAGCAGCTCTGACAATAGAACTGCAAGGACATTTACAAATGCTGTAGCTTTTTTGCTGTGGCTACATCTGTTCCTTTGTGGGTTCTGTTTTCTTTTATTTTGGAAGTGAAGGAAACTTCAGCCCCTTGGAATTTTTTTTTTTTTTATTGCAGCAAATCAAGCTGGGAATTCATAAAAGTAAATTTGCTGCTCTCCTGTTTTTCTTTCAAAGTTCAGAATTTTTTGCTCTGTAACTATTGGAAGTATGATTTGTGCAATAACTTGGAATTTTTAACTTAATTTCATATTGTCACATAAGTTATATTTAAGGGGAAGAGGTTTTTTAAGTTACAGATCCTTTCCCAGGTTGCATTATCTAAGTTGGGTTCATAGTTTTGGCAGGTTGTCTGAGCAGTGTTACAAACATGACATTTGGTAATATTTGAGGCTTCTTGATTCACAATGAAAGTGCGATTTGGCTTACAGTTTTAAGAAGGTATTAAGCTCCAAAGCATTTTGACCCTGTGTTTTTTAGCTCATTGTCTGGCCTCTATCAGTTGTCTTGCTCTGACCAATGAGTTTTAATTTTATTCCTTTAAATAGACAACAAATCCAGCATTTGTAGTACCAGAAATAAAACTTGTGAGAGGGATGGGAAAAAGGTTGGTTCAAGTCCTGATATGAAACTAAAAAGCTGTGAACTACACGCTTTGATGAATTTTCATAACGTAACCTGTTAATGTTTGGGTTGAAACAACATTATTAAACAGAGATACCCGGCTTAAGGAATGTGGAGAAAGGAAATATGTTGATTCCATTAAGGAATCTGTATGCTGATGCATTAGTTCTGTTAAGAGCAAATATATAAAAAGTACTTCAGCTGCTCTAAGCATTACAAGAAGTATCTTTTAATGTGTTGCAGGAGAGCACAGCCCAGTGTTGTACACAGGATGAGTGGCTGGCACTTAACTTACAGATGCATACAGGTATACTATGCAAGTGTGTATTGCCATGACGAACACTGTCTTTAACTTTTTAAAAATGTACATCCTGCCTAACCCTGAGTTTTTAAAGCACCACAGTTGTCCTGGGAGTAGGTCACATCTCATGCCCTCTGACTTCCCTTTTTTTTAGTGAGAGTTCTTAAGCTATACAGAAAACTACAGATAAGTTATGTAAGTCCACTAGCAGAGGAAGCTGAAGAATCCTGTTAACGGGACATCTATATCTGTACGCAGTATAGAAGGTTTTAAAACTGATATCTGAATATTGAAATGAGGTGTCAAGCATGAAGCTTTTTAATATGCTGTATGCCTTTGAAGCAGTAGTTCATGTTATTACTGAATCTGTTGAACACAAGCAGGTCCTTGAGGGGAGAGAGGGCAACATTCCAAAGTAGAGTAGTGCATATCTGTTTGCAAAAAGTTTGTCTTAATGCTCCAGACTCATCACAATTAAAAAAATAAAAAAGTTCTAAAAATTGTGAGCTGATTCATAAATAATATCTAAGGGCTGTTACATGAGCCTGTACTGCTTAGTCTTCACGCACTAGCAATATTGACCATAACTACATTAAAGAGCCTTCAGAGGCTTTAGTTGGTGTCTTATACTAGCATCCATTTTTAAAGCAAAACTCATTTGAAAAGTGGTATCATGTAACACTTCAGTCATGGTGAACCAAATAAATTGGCCTGGCTATCACTGTGGTTATGTGCTACAGGTTTAAAAAATAATGTTTAAATTTTTTGTGTGGACAACTATGTGGAAGCTAAAATTGACATATTTTTATGTAAAGTTTTCTATTCTTTGATTTTTAATAAACTTTGGAGACCAGTCACTCTTCTGTACATTTTTTTTTTTTTAAATTTCATGATGAAGTAATACTTGACCATATCCCATTCCTTGATGTACACTTTGATCATCTACTTCAAAATTGTTCATGCTGAACACCTTCAGAATGAGCTTGGATACCCTTAAACAAGCAAAGGAGCTAGAGGTAGTTACCAACAATATTCTTAAGAGGAGATCAACTGACTAATGCTTTGAGAGACCTTGACTTTCCATATAACTGTTAATCTCTTTCTGTAGTTTCTATATTACTTTCAAAATATTTGTCTGGTTTTCAGCCTCATCAAAGATTGGTGGTTTTTTGTTGGTTTTTTTTTTTTTTTTGCGTTCTGTTAACCCTCTGAGAGGACTCTGAAACATCAGTACTGACTCTAATTGAAAATTTTAGAAAATGAGTCTTTGGAAGGAACTTGTATAAATCTGTGAACTCTGAGAAAGGGAACTGAACTGTTTTTAATAGACAGTGATGTAGGGTTAGGAATTACGAATTGGAGACGTACTTGGTAAGTCTTAATGAGTATCTGCTGGAGAAAAGTAGAAAAGTGGTGGGACGGGAAAGTAAGAACTCAGTAGTAGCTGGGATAATAAGAATTTTTTCTGTCAACATCAGTTTGCCAGTGGGACATGGCTGACAGAGGGATATATAATCTCTTCAGACACAAAGATTAAGTGCAGCAGCATTGGTCTTGTCATTTCTGTTTCCCTGGGCTTCTCTTCCCTTTTTCTGTCCAGATAATGATTTTGCTTTTTCTTGCTACAGATTCTGGCAAACTATTTATCCTTATTAGTAGTCTGCTTTTAATGCATTAGGTCCTTTGAACCCTCATGCTGTGATAATAATCCGAGATACCCACCTGATCTGTTTTCAAGCCTTACTGACTATTTTGTACACTGTTCATAGGCAAAACTAACCACTAGATGTGGAAGGAAGAGACTGCAAATTGAATGGAGGAACCGGGGAGTCTGTCATAGAAAGAGCTCAGTTGTGATCTATCCCTGTTTACAAGAGATGTCAGTGCTGGTGTTGCATTGGACTTTGCACAGGATGGAGTTACCTGCACTGAGGCAGGGTAAGAATACAGAAAGGTGACTACTGGTACAGTGCTGCTGGTTCAGCAGTGGTTATTTCCATGGAAATGGCCTCCGGAGAATGGGCATACTCAACAGTCTCTCAAAGAGTAGAGTTGGAATACAGCATGCCTTCAAGCAGTGTGACCTCTTTATCATTTGTAGGTAAAAAGAAAAGTTTAAATTGTGAGGTAACTCAGTGTATACGTGTGGGGAAGTGAATGTATCAATTTCTGAGCTCTCAAGGACAAGAAGCCTTCTACTTGCTGGCTACTGTCAGTATAGT
>NW_021939256.1:12860250-12879098 GCF_001715985.3 Manacus vitellinus
TTAGGTTGGATATTAGAAAGAAATTCTTTACAGAGAGGGTAATCAGGCATTGGAATGGGCTACCCAGGGAAGTGGTGGATTCTCCATCCCTGGAGGTTTTTAAGATGAGGCTGGACGTGGCACTTAGTGCCATGGTCTAACAACTGTGGTGGTAGTGGATCTGGTGATCTCAGAGGTCCTTTCCAACCCGTCTGATTCTATGATTCTATGATGTGTGAAGAAAAATACCAGGGGATGCCCCAGAACCTTGACTGATAGTGCCTTGGACTAGTAGCTCTGGATACCTGTATGGTATGGAGGGACACAGATTTCTGCCTGACCTTCACACACCAGCAGCAAACCTCTCTGCCTGGAAGGATGCTGAGACCCCAGCAAATGTAGTGCTTTAGGGGAGTGAGTGGATGAGTGAGTGAAATAAATCAGTTTGGATAAAAGCTGATTTGTACATAAACCCCAGTATTCGGACCAGTATTAAACAACCACCCACTATAGGTAGTTGTTTCATTGCCTGTAACAAAAAATGGTGTCAGGATGACTAAACCTCAGGTTCACAGCCAGAAGGCTCTTACAGCTGACCTTTCCCAGAATCATCCTTAGGCTTTCTTCTCAACCAGGATATTAACTTGTATTAAATTTGGGTTGATCTTTTTGCCATCTTTTTTCAGCACACCGCGTAGGTTTTAGTCCTGGAATGCATTTTGGATGACAAAAGTCCTTCATTTGTTCGTGGCAGTAGGAGATCAGCTAAGGAAACCTATGGACAACTTCTATGTGCAAGAGATTCTATTGGACAAAATGTTTTTAAACAAGGATTCTTACCAGATCAGCCATGTATTTCTGTTATAATTGCCTAAAGTCATGGTCACAGGCTGCAGTTGTGTGTCAGTGAAAGGATGATAGGGATGCTTCTTTTTGGACATCTCTCTTCCCAAAACGTGCCAAATTGTTACCTAAAGCTCTGGTCACAACCCTTCTCAGTGTTATGCTACTGCAAAAGTTTTGGCCTAGAGTTGCCTATGGCACAGCAGCCTTTCAGTTTCAAATCAATTAAGGATTCTCTAGTCATTGGCTTTTTTCATAAGCCTTTTCTATTGGGGGATTGTTGCCTGAGCATAAAAAGAAATTATGAATGGAGGGAAGAGCCCATATGCAGCAGATACTGTTGATATACACGTCTGTGTTTGTGATCAGGAAAATTTTCTACGGTGTTGCTACTATAATGGCTTTTGTGTCACTGCCTCTCCTGCTAAGGTGGGTGCAAAGGACATCTTGTCCGACCTCAGCTATTTTCCCCTTATGCACCAAAATGTGATGTGTTTTCCTACTGTGAATTCTTAGCTCTGCAGCAAGCTGTTTCCTGCTTCAATAACTTAGGGGAGTTGGACAGTAGCTTGATTTACAGTCTCACTAAAGCATGGCTCCCAAATAAATGCTTCAGTGACTCATTTTTAAACTTAAACCAAACAGGATTTAGGAGTTCCTATAAAAGGAATTTGTGTGAGAGGATGAAAGCGGTGGTTAAATTGTGGTTAAACTGTGAAAGTGGAAGGCTGTAACCTCTGTGCTAAAATTGCCACTTTTTATTAGTGAAAACTTTGGCAGTAATCCCCTTGGGGATGTTCTGTTGAGAAAATATTTGTATGAAACTTTCCTTGCTTTTTGCTCTTCCTTTCCAGAGAAGAAAAGCTACATCTTCTGATGGGCTACATGACTTCAGGATTGCTATTGGATGCATCTGGCTAATTTGAGGAGCCAAAATGACTAGGTGATCTCTCACCCTTGTCAAGGGTTACATGTCCAGGTGATTGATAGGGATCACTTGAGTACCACTTAGTGTATAATTGTGGGTGAGATCATCAAATAATCGCTGTTCTCTCAGGGAAATTTCTTAGGAGACTGAGGAACAGAAAATGAGATTAATCTATTAGTCATTCATACATGTGCATGCAGTGGATGAGCAGAGCACAGCTGCAGTTCCCAGCTGCAAGTGCAGGATTTGTTCTGCTGTCCTTACAAGGGCCTCGGGGAGAGCCAGGTCAGCCCAGCAAGTCTGTTTGCCCCTCTGATTAGGGAATGCTGCCACTTCTGCTCAGGAGCAGGTCTGTGCAACAACAGTTTTACGATCTGTTCCTGATGTGGTGGTTGAGCAAAATAACTTGCGATTTCTTCCCACTCCTTTGTTAGAAAGGAATGGTCAGGGGATGTGAGGTTATCGGGTTTGCATGTGCTGTGTGGTTGTGAGGGTTACAAATCATGAGTGGTTTAAGCACTGGATACATTTCCATCCTTTGAAATTGTAAAACCTGGCAGGACAAGGCCCCAGGTAACCCACTCTAACTTGAAAGCCAGTCCTGCTGGACCACGAAACCTCTGTAGAGCTTCTCCTCATTAAATTTTTCAATGATACCACAAAAAAGAGTAAATATTTTTTTATTTTAATTTGTTGGGTTTATGAAGTGTTTTAATGGGGATATAAGTCAGGCAAGAATTGTTCTTTTTTTTTTTCTTTGCTTTGTCCTGCACTTGATAAAATATATCTCCAGATTCTAGGACCAAGAAGTTGAAACAGATAAGAACCTATTTATTATTAACTTCTGAGTTCTGAAGTTAATAATCCCTTGAAATGAGTAGTCCCCAAGCGTAAATTACTGATCAAGAAATAAATAATGTTTTGTACCTTCTCTCTATTATAGTTATTATTTTTGATAACACTATGTTCCCAGAGTTCAGTCAACTTGCATTTGCAGTGGTAACACAATGAAGATGTATGGGAGTAGTGATTTGTGTAGGATATCAGCAAAATACTCCAAACTGCTGTCCTTCGCATTTTGCTCCTAGTAAGAGTTGCACAGATTCATCTTTTGATAAATTCAGACTTTTGATAATTAAAATTTGCTTGTTTGCCTTTATTCTGTAATACATAAGTAAGTAGATTACTTAAACTAATACTGCCTGAAAAGTACTAAACCAGTACTGATGGAGCTGAAAGCATCATGAAAAGGATTTTCTAAAGGTAAGATCTGGAAGCTGCTGTTAGCGTAAGTTTTACCTAAATCACTCTAAATTCAGTCTGACTAGGTCAGAGTTGTCCCCTACCTTGCATCTTAGAAATCAGAGAATGAAGAATGTTCATCAAGAGTGGATATGTAGAAAAGGAAATTTCCACAAAGATGAAGGAAGGAAAATCCAAGAGCTTAATGATCTTCACTTGAAATATAAAATAACCATTCTACCAGAATGGGAATTTTGACGTGCCAAGCTGTAGGTCTACTAATAAGGACTTGGACCCAATCAGAAAATCACCTCCTACTACTAGTATGACGTGTGGACCAGGGCTCCACGATCTCTAAGATACTAATATTGCTAAGAAATGCCAAAAGTCATTATCTGGAAAACTCATACTAGTATTTCATCTAGTATTTCTGTAAGAAAGCAGAATAGGGTTAATTAGAAAGAGAGGCAAAATGTAACATTAATTTATCAAATGTTTTTTAATGCCTATCCCAGTATTGCTGCTAATAACATATATATATTTAAATTGTTGAGTGAAGCATATGGCACGGTTCAGTGCCAGATGGTGACTGAGCCAGGGCATTCTGAATGGGAATGGCACCAATAGATGGCGCTGAGTACAAGTTTTTGGGCGAAAGTGGTGCAGTTAGTTGAAGATTTAACTTTAGAAACATTATTTTAGCAGTGTTTGATAATGATCATGACACAAGAACTGCCATGCACTGACTGAATATCCTGATGAGACAAATATGGGAAATGTGGCCTGTACACAGTGTTAGAGTTTTGTGGTACTGAATATATAGAGATGGGATGAAATACAAAGCACAAGGCTGGAAATTGAGAATTTATAGCTACTTTCAAACAGTGAAAGCTGATGAGTCAGAGATGTTAAAGAGGAGAGAGACCTGGGTATATTTGTTTATAGTATGACTGAATTCACCAGCATGTCTCACAAAGATGATACACGAACCACACACATATCAGATAGAGTATTTCCAGTAGTCTTAGTGATTTTCTTTTGTTGCAAGTCCAGAGGCTTACTGGTTAAATTACCTGTGGCTTTCCTCATTTCAGGGAGGAAAAAAAAAGATAAAAAGAAGAATAATTCAATTATGGCAGGAGCTGCAGTCACAGGTTTAAAGAATCTTCGGACACCTGAGAATCTACTTCAGCTGGAGATTCATCAAAGCTCAAGTTAGCTTTTATGATATTGTGTAAAAATGCTGTGAAGTACTAAGGATGACAGTTACCATCACCCAGCTTTTTGCATCCGTTCGCACTGTTCTTGTATTGACAAACTCTTGATCTTTGGCTTTAATGTAGCAATGACTTACCTCATGGGAATGCTAAACATGCTAGCTGACTGTCATTTCAGATCTGTGGATGACAAGTAGAAGATCTGACTGGATGTAATTGGTCTAGGGAATGTGGGATGACTGAGGTAACCAGTCTCCTTTCTCAGTTTTAGTGGTGAAACACATGTGATTTTATTCTGGGTTTCCTGTCAGATGCTTTTGTGGTGCTTTTGACCTAGCCTGGCATCCTAGCTTGGTCCCTGAGGGCTTTTGCTTCCCATTCCTGTTCATTGACCTACTGATGCAGATAGGTCCAAACTCAAAAGTATGGGAGAGGAGCAGTGGGAGACATATGAGATTGTGAGGAATGTAATCCTATAGGCATGAAAGCTATTTAAATTCTCCTTGCATGGCTCCTGGCTGTCTGCAATGGCTTGAAAAATGGCTAATTCTTCATCAATGAGAAGGGAAGAAGAGATCTACCACAGGACTTTTGTGTCTAAACAAAATAAATATCTCTGTTCCCCAAGTCCCTCTTCCATCTACTTGTACAGTCTGGTCTCAGTAACCTGAAAGAATTTTCTTCTGCACTATTTTAGTGTATTTGCTTTAACTTGGAATATATAGTCCTAATATAGTCTATACTGTCCCAAAGGGGAGAAATAACTCTATTAGGCTGATTTTAGCGATTACTTGCTCTACAGTATTCTTAATACCAATGTTCTCAGATTTATGCAGGATATAGTCGAGGTTTTTTTCCCTCTGTACACTCCCTGCAGATCTAAATCTGATATTTACAAAAAATCCCTGTCATGAATGTGCCCTTAGATTATACCATGGTCTTATAGCTTTATAGAACAGAATTTTTGGTGGTTCTTACCCATCTCCTGAAAAGAGTCAAAGTTCAGGACTTAATGACAGGTCTGACCTTTTTGAATCTTTATCCTTGCTAGTTTCCTATTTCCAGTCTTTTCAAGTGTCTGAGGCAGCCTACTTTAAAGTACATTTTGGATTAGGAAATTAATTTATTGGTTTATTTTCTCAGATCAGAGACTTCCAGACCAGCAGAACTTTTAAAGTTTCCTTGACATGTAAGACATGCTCATGGCACTAAGGCTTAATCCCAGTGCTGTGCCTACAGCAGGCAGGGTTTTGGGACCAGCCCTGACTATGCAGTTGTCATTCAAGCTGTTGGGGCACACGAATTCATGTTAAGAGCTACATAATCACGCAATAATCATGAGATGCACCTCAGTGATCAGAGCATGTTCCACCACAGCATCAGCCACACATGAAGGTTTGCTCAGAGTTGTCTCTGCCTCTGATGTGCTCAGAACAGCCAGGTGGGTTGTCCATGTGTATCTTCATCAAATGTTATGGAACTGCTGAGACATCTGTGTGTATGGCAGCATCTTGCAGGACAGTGCTAAGATAGTTATCTGATAGGATCTGTCCAGGCATTTCCAAGTCTTTCAAAGATTTGCCTGGAGTATCTGAGGGTATAAACAGTCATGGCAACCAAACTTCAAAGACAGAAAATGCTTTTAAACACTTCTCAAAATGATCCACTTGTTCATTCCTCCTCCTTTTGCCTTTAGCCCTTTATGTTCTTTAGGAACTAAAAACCTGTGCTTTCTGGTTCTGTTGAACTCCTGAGAGGGGAGAGGACCATGGGGGAGGAGGGGCAGGAAGGCATCTGATTGTGAGGGCTGTAATTCTCTAGGCGTGAATCCTATTTAAATTACCAAGGTAAAATGCACTATTCATTATGCATTTAAATTTCAGAGACCCTTTTGACGCAGGAGGTAGAAAGAGACTCAGCAGGATCTTTCTAAAGATGTTTTATGAAAAGAATTGTGGGAACATGAATTAATTTTCCAGCATTGTTTAAGTAGATTGCTGTCGGTAGCTACTTCACAATTAGCTTGTCCTTGTGTCTTTCTAGGTAAGCACTGAATATGGAGAAAAAAAGCTCTTTTTCCTGTGCATTTTGCAGAGGTTTGGGGTTTTTTTTATTATTATTTTAAGTGCAGGTCCCCGTGGAGTCCTGGAACTGAATACTGTTCATCTAGCAATAAGACTTTAAATTGACACAAGTATAGGATTTTTTTTACAAGATTTTTCTGCTGTTAATAAGAAATATGCAGTTTGCTCAATTCAATTTGCTCTGACTGCAGGAAGGGTGCGCTCTTGCATCACTCTTATGTCCCCGTGCAAAATCAACAGCTTGTCTGCCTCTAGTTTGGAGGTGGTGCTACCTTGATTGAAAAACCTTCCCTGAGGCGCAGGGTAGCTTTAGAGGTAATTTAATTTTGTTTCATACGGATAAGACTCAGACACTTTATTTGTAATAAGTAATGGATCACTGACCAAGCTAGTTGTTTTTCTGTCAAAATTTTACCTGGGAAGCCCCACATTTGATTTGCACTGTGCAGCTATACCAATAACAAAATGTTTAATCCTTCCAGATGTTAAATTGTTGTTTCCTTCTTAGGGATCTCTCAGTCCCTTAACTACGCACATCTAGCTCAGGTGCATGAGCTCCTAATTGTTTTAGCATGCAGAAGAGATTTTTTTTTTATTCCTAAGTGCTCTTGGGAATGGAACTGGGACACTGGCAGGTTTTCTCTAGCTAGCCTGAAATGGCTGTTCATTTTTTTTTTTGTCTTTTTTTTTTTTTCCCTGCACTCTCATCAAGTTTAAGATGTCAGCTGAAAATAGAATATATTCAGCATGGATGTAAAAGACACTCCTGAAAATAGCTTCAGGCATCGCCCAGACTGGGGACTCTTTGGTTTGTGCAAACAGGTACTTGTGTTCAGATAACACAGTCCCTTGTGTTATCCAGCTTTAGTTTAGTGATCAATTTAACATTAATACTAATTTCTAAAGGTTAGAACTGGTTGAGCCAAATCTTTATTCAGTAACATGATATCAGCAATCACCATGGCAAATGAGTTTGCATGCACTAAAGGTGCTTGAGAAAGAATAAATATGAATAAGACTTCTAACACAGAACAAAAATATGTGCAAGACAGAACTTAATTCAGTTCTTCTGTGCAGTTCAGGCTGTATGCAGGGAGTCTGTGTTACCATCAATTTAAGAGTGAAACTTGTACTTTGAAGGAAGAATTGGAATTGCAAGTGAAACAAGCCGAATCAGTAGACCTAGCATTTAGATTAGGCTCTTATGTTTAATTAAAGAACTTCTAAATACTACTGTATTTGTTCACAAGGTTATCCTTTCTTGCAGATTAGGATTAGAGTTATTTAAATCGAGTTTTGAGTGTTGGTTTTATGGTTGGGGTTCCCCACCCCAAAAGATTCCTTGCCACTTCTCCCTGGAAGTTACTAGAGATAAAGGTCTATCTGTTTGTCATCTTGTACCTTTTAGTGGGGCATTGTCTCCATTTAGACTAACATTCATTATAAGCATCTAAAACTTTCATTGGCTTGTGTCTATATTAACACTGTAGGAAATGGGGGGTTTTGCAGAGCTTGGCTTTCACTGTCAGAAAGTGACAGAAGTAAGCATTTGGTCTACTATGGCAGAAGGACTTGATCTTTCATGGAGCCTTTTTCTCTCCCAAGCTACTTCATAGGTTGTTTAATAATATAATAAGTAGACCTTCAAAAAAATTTGTGGTTTGTCAGTACTGTGTATCAAGCTTTTTGCATTTTGCTTAACCTTTGTATGCTGAAAGTTTATAAAATATTTTAAATTTCTGGTTTGGTTACTCTATTTCTTACTTTGAATTCAACATGCATTTTAAAAAAGCTTTCAGCAGTGCAGATGTCTTTTTTTTTTGTCCACATAAGTTACTTCTATATAGTTCTCAGTCAGTACATGCACGCTTCAATTCAGATTAATTTAAAAATCTGGGCCATCTATTCAAAGTATGGCTGGATTCGTAGAGGCCAAGAATAATACCCTCATTAGTTTCTATGTAAACTGTATAATTTCTACATAAGACTGCATAGAGTACACAGATCAGGACTTTTTCACCTTTGAAAAAAGGTAAGTGAAGATGGATTTGACAAAGGTCTAAACTACCAGGCAAGGGACTAGCTGACAGTCGCTTCTGACAGCAGTTGAACATCATCAAAGAAATACATAGGTGGAGGTTGAAAGGGAGCAAAGGGAATGATTTTTGTAACTCCTGGTTTAGCCACAGAATTTCTTCCTGAAAGATTTTGTATGTGAAATCTTGAGTTTGAGGAGAAGTTGGACAAATCCCAAGAAAAGAAACCCATTCAGGGCTATTAAATGTGAGATAACACCTCTGGATGCAACAACTAGAGCTGCAAAGGAGTTGGATTGGAAAAGGAGCTGCGTGGTGCAGATGGAGGCATGATTTTTCATCCCACTTCAGAGACAGGCAGTGGTTTCCAGAATTTTGTCTGGCTTCGAGTTGAGGTAAGCTGTTTCCAGATAACCTGAGAATGGTTTGTGTGGGAAAGGAAAGGCGCAGAAGGGAAAAGTAGTTTCTACAATGAAAAGGATCTGGGAAAAAGCCTAATAAGATTAAATTAAAGAAAATTGCATTGAAAGAGTCTGGTGCCACTGCCTTCTCCAACTGTATAGGAGAGTGCAGAACTGTAAGGGGCTTTAGAGCGAGAAAATGAAGAATAAGGTAATTGCACAGAGGTGCTGGAGAGGGAAAGTGGAGGGAGAGATCAGTGGATTTGGTGTCAAGTGAGGAAAAAGTGGTACAACAAAATGAGAGAAAATTGGCAGCTGTTTATGGGGTTAAATGTTTGGGGTTTTTTTGTCCCTTGTGCCTCTCTTGCCCACCTACAACATAATGCCACGTGGTAATACAGCCTCCAGTTACAGTTGTCTGTTCTGCCATCCACCACTTCCCTGGTTTGTCTCAACCAGTCACTGACACTGCTCTGTTGGGTGGTGGATGCTTCTTCTAGTACAGCTCTGTTCCCAACCATGTGTGGGTTTCAGGCCAGCAGTCTATGGTGAACATTAGTAAGGCTAATGCACTTATATATATGAAAACAAGCTCTCTCTAGTGTGTGGAAGCCTCTTTTGTATGAGTATGTACTTTATCATTTCAATGTTCCACTGATTATTTTAATTGTACCAAATTTCTGTATGTTGTCTATTGGGCTTGCCCTCTGGTTTTGATTATTGTCAATTCTGGTTGGGTGCAGGCTAGGGCACCCTGAGAGCTGCAGTAAAGTGTGTGGGAATCCCTTGGTCATGTCTTTAAAGAGTGTTTTGGGTTTTTTTATTTTAAAACTAAGTATATTCCCTCTTTCTATGTATTTAATTAATATTACACAGTGTTTACTAGAGGTATGCAGGAATACTCTTAATTCCTGTACTTAACAATGTCTACCACTAAACCACTTTCCTTTCTGGAAATCCAGTGATTTCATATGCAGGGAATGCCTCCATTTTTATTCTGTAAGTACTCCGTTTATACATGGACTTTGGAAAGTGAAATCTAGATGACTTATTTAATCATAAAAACGTTTAGTATGCCCCTGTATAGAAAGAAGAATTAGATCAGGCAAACTATATAATGCATCAGGGTAATTCTTTTCTTCTTAGCTACAACCCAGTATTTATTTTTTGACAGGATGCTTCCTCTGTTGGTGCATGTCGGAATACCACTGATTTAACTGATTTAGAGCATCTAAGAAAGGGCTCTCAGGAGTTCGAATGTGGTGCAGGATATAATGTTTGTAAAATGTCTTGAGAAGTGTAAAATACTGAAATAATTAATAAGTCCTTATAAAAATCTGGAAGGGTGATAAGATTCAAATGTCAGCATCTTCAGGTGGTTGATAAATGAAGTGTGTGTATAAGCTGAATTCTGCAACTTTCCCTTCTCAAGCAAGCTGCTGTGATTTGGTGTCCTCTACCAAGCTGCTCAAATTCTTGTGGATTAGAGTAAGTCGATCACCTTCCTGATATTCATCCCTTTTGAGCCTGATTGAAGCTGACCAAGTGAATCAAATCTTCTAATAGAAGACATGTAGATGGGACAGCTAGAAAATGGAATTGCATAGGCTTCATTTTCTTAGGAAACCCACCTATAAATATGGTCTTCTAGATCTATTCATCGGTCTTGCGTCCCACTGAACTGCAGTTTGTCTTGTGTGGCAGATATCAAGATTTGGAAGCAGAGAACATTTTGATTACATTTGTCTCCTTTGTTGCTGCAAGTACATTCTGTAGAATGTAAATCCTGCTGCTAATTAAGTTGTTCTCTATTTGATACGATACTCTTAAAAAGTATAGCTCACCTCAGGCAGCCTCAGAAAGTAAAATATCCATATGCAGGATTGTAATTTGCCAGGAATAACTACTGTGTATTCATTCAGTGGAAACAATAAAATCTATTTTCATTTTTTAATAAATTCTTTTCAGTTTGCAGAAGTTACTTTTGTTCTCAAAGTATGGAAAACAGTTATAATTCTGAAAAAGTCATGTATTGATTATTTGGATTGAGTTGAACAATGCAGAATAAAATTGTTCAACCTGATGTCTGTTTGCTTCATGCTCCATTTTTTTAACTATAAAGAGGTGAAAAATGATTAGACATAATGTCTATGCAGAAGCAACATGCTCAAAAAGTGATGGCAAATACAAATCCTACATAATGGGTCTGATTGTATTTTGTATCTGAAGAAAACAAACCATGATAGAAGCAGGTTGTTTTATGAGCAGCAGAACAAATGCATTTCAGTCTGTGCTGGTTGTATTGTTTCTGTCTCCTACCCTCAATCCCAGTGCCTCATGTGTCTCCTGTGATATCTCCCCTGGGCAGAGGCCTGTAACTAACCTGAAGTTGTAGCTCTTCTGCTGACCATGGTCATATGGAGAGCGCACACCCTCTGAGTTAGGACTGCAGTTTGGTGTCAGGACACTCTTGTATTTGTGCTCCCCCTTCACCTACCTGCGGATTTTTAGGGAAGCTGTAGAATGTGAGTTCCCCTCAGGGCTTTTGCAGCATTTGCTCTGCAAGGAGCACCTGAGGAATGGGGACAGACTCAGCATAGAGGAGAGAAGGATTCAGGTGGATCTGATGGACTCCCAGGACCCACAAAGGGGTTACCAAAAAGCTGGAACCAAGCTTTCCATGGTGGTGCCTGGTGGGATGACTGGAGCCAACATGTATAAATTGGAACATGAGAGGTTCTGACACAATGTAAGGAGAAACTTTTTAACCATGACAACAGTCAGTGGACCAGGGTGCCCAGAGAGGTCGTGTAGGCTCCTTCGTTAGAAGTTCTCCGGACCAGGTTGGACAAAACCTTAGTGTTTTGCTGATCCTGTGTTGAGCAGAAGACTGTACTGCAGATGACCTCCTAGAGCTGTTCTATGATCCTGTTTTTCTGTACAGTTTGGTTGACTTTGTGAGACAGCTGCATGGAATATACAGGGATTTATTTATTTTTCCCTTAATGAAAAAAAGCTTCATTTTGGTTATGATAAAAATAGGTACAAATTTTGTTTTAATTCGTCACAGCAAGCTGATAATATCTGGGGGGGAAGTCTTTCCTTCACCATGTCCTACACCCTTTTCAGATCAAGGAAAGTGAGGAAAACCTTCCTGTTAAAACAGGACTATGCAGTATGAACTGAAGAGAGCTGTTTATGCTCTGATATTTGTTTCTCTTGCACGGAATTTCAATGGAGATAATCTCTGTTCCCACTTATTTAACAGTTTTAATATTTATTCATATAATTTGTCTTTAGCTTCTTACTCCTACTATTTATAAAATAGCTTTTATTTTAAAGTTTAATCCTCTTAACGTAGTTCCATATCTTAGTAGGAGTATTTACAGTATTACAGAGCCTTTTTTCTTCTACTGCCACTCCTGCAAGTGTTTTGCAAATCATGAAAGGAAGGAATCAGCTTAGGTAATTAGGAATACCCCCCATATTTCTTGCCAGTTTGCTTCATTTAAATGTAGTAAAAGCCTCGGAAGCTGACTTTGGCTTTCTCTTTGAGATTATCCTTTTTTTTATATGAACCTACTACACCTGTCTTGAGCATTCCAAGGTGTGCTGACTGCTGTATATCCTGTTTGATATCCTGATGTGGTTAATCTGGATGCAAAGCAGTTGATGGGACTTTTTTTAAAACTCAAGTCTGTTTCTGAAGACAGATTGTTACATTTGTGATATGAATGAAATGCTTCTTTTGCACCATTAATCGATGGAATTATTTTCCCTTGAGCCACGATATGAAGTCAAAGGCTTAAACAGACTCAGAAAACAACTATCTCTCTACTATTGATAACAACCTTGACTGCAACATTAGATAAGACTGAGAAAAAACCAGGCAGACAAGAAAGATTATTAGTTTGGACACTATGTGGGCATCAAAAGAGTTTCAGAGAAAAAGAGGTGGGGTAGAGAATCAGCCCATCATATTTTCAAGGCTAGACAAAAGGTTTTCTTGTTACAAATGGAAAATTAACGTTTTAATTTTGACTTAAGTGAGAGAATCTGCTGAAAGACCAGCTTTAACTGCTCATAATATATTTAAATAGCCAGAATATTTTGAGAAGGTATTGAATAGTTGAAAAATACACTTTCTGAAAGGAACAGTAATTGAAAACTAGAAGCTAATTAAATATTATCAGTACCATTCAGGATTTGCTTTAAAGACTAATAGGAAAGGAGAGGGGGAAAAGACTATTGTAATTATTTCAAGTAATATCAGCAAGGAGGTTTTATTTTTCTTTTTCCCAATTAGCCTGTTAGTTTTTAGTTTACTCTGTGTGATAAATTTTTACTATTCATACTTTTACCCTAGAATTTAAAGCATAGTAGACATGTATTTTCTCTGCAAGGGCATAGTTTTCACTAATCTCAGAAAGAGGCAGCATATGTGACAGCAACCTGATGACACAGGTCGCTTCTGGAGCAACTACTCCAGGAACCTCAGGGAACTCTGCTCAGATGCAACTCCAGAGGAGGCTGCCACTCTCCAGGTCTGGAGCTGCAGGGAGTGCCTGGTGCTGCTCGTTAAGGCTGGGGCAGAGGGAGATGGTGTCCATGCCTACAGGAGATGTCATCAGTTTAAGGAGCTGCAGGAGGATGGTGGCACATAGCACATCAGTAGGGATGTGAAGATGAAAAACAGATTGGCTGGATCCAGGCAGGACCCAGTCACTGCAGAAACAAGAGCCTGGACTCTTGGCTGCACACAGGAACAGCAAGACCCCATGATCATCAGGGTAGCAAATGGAGGCTTCCATGACTGTGAAGGCTGCAGGCCTGTGAATTCAGGCAGCAGGAGGGCAATTCCTTCTCCAGCTACAGATCTGCACCTACAGAAAAGGTTCAGTGTCCTGGTAGCAGGCTAGGGGCTGGACATCAGGTATGAGAACTGGCCAAATCTGATCCATGTGACAGCATCAAGGGGAAGCAATCCATGGTGATAGTAGGAGACTACCTCCTGCAGGAAGCAGAAGACCTGCATTTGCGACCTGAATCACTGTCTAGGGAGGTTTGTTGCTTACTGTGGGCTTGGATTCAGGATGTTGCAGAATGACCCAAGCTAGTTCCCCTGCTACTTTTGCCTGTGGGCATCAATAGCACTGCTGGAGAGACCTTGAGTGTACCAAGAGTGACTACACATCTCTGGTGTTCAGCATCAGCTCTGTGGAAACCCAGGTAGTTTTCTATTCAGCTGTAGTGACCTAGAGACAGAGAAGGGCTTGAGTTAGGTTTGAATGTGTCCTACATCTCTTCTTCTTGTACTTCATGAGAGGTTCCTGTCAGCCTGTTTTTTCCAACCTGTCAATGTCCCTTTGGATGACATCATGACCCTCTGGCGTATCAACCACTTCTCCCAGCTTTGGGTCATCTGCAAATTTGCTAAAGGAGCACTCCACTCCTTCATCCGGATCACTAATTACTCTGTTTCCTGACATGCTCACACATTCCCTGCTCCTGTGGATCCTACTGTTTGTGGTTTCATCCTGGGGATGGTGCTGGATGCTGATTTGTCAGGACCTGGTGTCCTTTGCCAGGAGGAATATGATGTTCGTGTTGATAATTTTGTCTTCTTCCTTCTATGATTTATTTGGGGTAATTTCTGTATGTTTTCTAATACACTTTTACACCTTTGCTCTTTCTTCATCTACAGTTCAGTGTTACATAAACATTTACTACATCTTGTGTCTCTTATGTATAATTGTTAATAAATGTATTATTGTTCTACTATCTTACCAGGCCTATATTTCTCTATACGTTATCATTATGTTAGAGGCAGAATTACCTCATTCTACATAGAATAACTTACTACTACTGCTAGCTATATAAAGCTATGGTTGTACAATACAAAGAAAAATGCAAGTAAAACAAATTAACCATGGACACGTGGTAACCAAGTAAACTAATTTAGAACAACCAAGTAAAGCAAACTTGCAGGCAGGTCAGGAAAAGCTGAGACAGAACAGGTCTGAGATGCTTCAGGTCTGGTGCCTTTTAAACTCATTGCAAAGCTTGTAGTTAGGTACTAGCTATGGCAAAACTATATTACAGAGTTATACGGTCAAACTATTAATAATTTGATTCCAGATTTTCTAGCTTTGTATCAGTTAATAAGTTGTGATTTCAGATTTCAGTGTTTTCAGTTCTGTTGTTCCTCTCATGTGAATTATGCATAAGAAATGAGTTCCTAAGTATTGTAACTTGGCTTCTAACGTCATCAGATTTTGGATGCTGCACTATTTCTGTCAAAATGAACTAGCCTGTGTGGTTTAATGGCCATGACATCAGGCTCCAGGAAATGCCTAATATATACCATGAGCTTTTTAAGATGCAAATTATATAGTTTTTGAGTTATAGCAGTACTTTCTGTACTTGGACTGTATAAACACCCTGAAGTGATTTTCATTCAGCCTATTCTTCACTATGGGCTGAAGAACATTTCATTTCTATATATCAAGAGAAGCTTCTTGCATTGCTACTTTTGAGGTCAAGGTCTCATAGTGCTCTTACTGTCAATGTTCAAATTGCCTGTGTTATCTCTCTTGTGTCTTTTTGCCCTTGTTATACACCAGGTTAAGATGAATGCAGATGAACTATCTAGTGTTTGCATTTACAGATTATCTGTACTTTTTAACCACTGTATATTTACTCTTCATTTTGTATAGGGAAGAACTATTCCCACGTGTATTCTTCAATAGGCTTTGAGTGTTTCAATATCTTGTCAGTCAATTAATTTTTATTAAAGACATAGCCTTCAGGAGACTCTGCTGGGAAGGTCTGATACTGCCTGCTGTGGACCTGAATAGAAATCTGTCACTTAAGAGCAAGGATGAGGCTGGGTAGGAATAGAAAATTATCACTGGCAGTTGTTTAAGATGCAGTTTTGATATGAATTTAGATGCAGATGCCTATAAATAGAATAAAACTTTAAATATAAAGGTAGTTAAATAGGTTTTAAAATGCAAATGGAAGACTCAATTTTCTGAGAGTTTTCTTTAGCATGGCTCTTTCATTTCCTGCATCACCAGGTCCATTCTCATGGGTTTAAATTATTTCGTTTTCAACTTCACAGTTATTTACAGATAGGGAAACAGCCATGCAATATGCTCATAATCCTACCCAAACTGTGATTGACCCTGTTCAATGGAACTTGTGAGCAGCCCGTGGGTGACCAAATCAGTCCAGATGTATTACAAGCATGAACTTAATAAGACTCATTTTTAAACTGTTTGAGGCTTCTGATCCTGCTCTTCTCAGAATCCCTTTTCAGAACATGATTGCATCAATAGGCTAGATATCTTCCTCTCATTTCAAATGGGTGTTTATTCATGGCTCATTAAGAGTCATTTTTTTCTCATGCATAATAGTTCATTTTCTTCCCTGATGGTAACTCAAATATCTGCTATAATGTGGACAGGTATACATGCTAGAATAGTTTTTGCATGTTAGAGGAGGATTGCTTGGTACCAAACAGCAAATACTTTTCCAGTTTCTCTTAAAACAGGCCCCTCTGTCAGGCAGGACTTCTCCACATGCCTTTTAAGAATTGTCTTTGTTGAATATAGGTCACCAATCCTGGATCCATTATTAAGAGCATTTTCCCATCTATTGGGAATATCTCTGCTGACAGATTTTATAATTTTATTCTTGGTTGTTTTGAGTTTTTTTCAGTACTGTATTACACCAGCAATAATGCAGAAAGAATCTTGTCTTGCAGAATATTCCACCTAAGAAGTCCTTCTGCTGTGCCTTTTGCAACCGGACTTGTCTATCTCGTATCAGCCCTTTTAGCCACCAGAGTGCCTGTAACAAATGTGAGTAGAGCCCTCCCCAAATCTTTGTTCACGAAGCCTAGCCATGATGACACCAGCAATTTATGTAGACATACTTAGGTAAAGTGCCTCAGCACTATTTATGGAAAGAAAAGCTAACATGACACTGGTTGTAAAACCAAATAGCTGTGCCTGACTTAGTGTACTGTGATGTGCACTGATCATGTTCAAAACAAAGCTTTACCTACTGTTTCTTCATAGTGTTGGTACTGACAACAAAGTTCTTCCAAAATCATCCTCTGTCTTTCATAAAAGAGAGTGAAAGAGAAATGAAAAGTCTTACATGAAACCTTTTGTTAACAAAAGATATCTCTTGCCATAATATGTTGCAATAGAGGAGATTCTGCATCTGAGGAGATTCTTTATAACTATGATATTTCCCTCTTCACATAGTCTGAGTTCTATTTTAAATCTTACTTGAAAAGTTTCTGTGCAGTGTTTGTCAATCTTATGCAATTACTTATGCCATTATGTATTGTTATACTGTAGGATAGCAGATCTGAAACATAGTTTGCAAAATGCTAATTAGAGGAAAATTTGCCTCAGTTCTCAGGTAGGGAAAAACCATGTGACTTGAACTGCACTGTTAAATCAGTTTCTTTCAAGTCATAGGGTTTTTTTCAACAAATTTGATTTTATTATAAAATATGTGAGGATCTGGGTAACCTCCCCCCCGATTTCTCTTTTCTGACTCAGTAATACCCTGAATTCCAAAATCCATGACCTTCAAAGCACAGGGATTTTGAAGAGAAGGAACAGAAATTAACCTCTAGGGTCATATCTGAAAAGCAGCTGTCTGGTTGTAGATTTCCTTTCTGCATTGGCACCTGTAAAATTCATATGATACTTGAATTCTTGACAGTGCATGTAAGGAGTGAAAGTTAGATATGAAAGGGTATGGAAGTTCCTGACAAAGAATAAAAAAAAAATAATTAAAAATTAATAATTCAAAAGAAATATGTAAATATTTAATAACATAATAGTCATTACTTATTAATCAGTAAGTGCTGATTCAATTAATAAGTAACAATTTAATATTATTCAATACTAGAATATTAAAAGAAATTCTTAAAATGCATATGAGGTTTATCTATATACTATTATAATTTTATATACTGTATGCATACATACAGACTTATAAACATAGTTATAGTCATATCACATTGCAGTGACCCTTTGTCAGAGGCAGGCTTGTGTCAAAATTATTTGGATCTATCCCCAGTGCTCCCCCTGTGAATGACTGGCCTTGTTCATATAAGTGAGGCACTGAGAGACCCATGCCTCTGTGTGTGCACTACAGATTTTGCACACTATTTTTACACTGGTCTGCAATAGTTGTTGTGCTCAACATTTCTTTGCCTCACTTTGCAACAGCTGGCACTTCATTGCTGTGTTTGTTGCATCAGCTGTTGCTGCTTTTGGTTTTTCTTAAATGCTTTGTCTGTTGCTTGTGTTCAAATAGTCTTTTCGCTACATGAGGGTAGCCTCGTCAGCAGCCTGACTCATGTCCTGGGGCATCTGGTCCATCAGAGCTTCCAGTGTACAGACAAACAGGTAGAGAACAGATCAGTATCTTTGGACAAAGTCCCTTGTCAAACCTTTTGAGGAAACTAAGTAGCTATGGCATAGGACAGAAGATCCATTCATCAGGGCATAACTGGTTAGAAAGGTAAGTAATATAGAGTGAATGGTTAGTTCTGGCTAAAGAGAGATCACCAATGTACCTACGAGCACTTGTGCTGCTCACCAGGAAAGGAGATGTACAATGGGATAAGAAAATTGCAGATAATGTGAAGTTATTAATGGCAGTAAGGTTTGGAGCAGGCTATGAAGAGTCGAAGGACATTTCCAAATCACTCAGTATTGTAATACACCTACCCAGATGAAATTAGACAGATGTAAGTGGTAAAGCAGTGGACTTTGGGGGAAGATATATACACAGCTTCAATTGTAAACTGACAGGTTCAGAGCTGATCTATATAACTCAGGGGCAAGATGGTGGAGTTATGCTAAATGACTACATGAAGACATTGGCTCAGCACCCAGTAATGGCCTAAATAACTGATCAAATGGGAATTTTTAGGAAAAAAATTATGCCACTGTTCCATTGTATAATTCTATTTGTCTAACATGAAATTATATATCTACATATCTACATATCTACATATCTACATATCTACATATCTACATATCTACATATCTACATATCTACATATCTACATATCTACATATCTA
>NW_021939256.1:12879178-13012019 GCF_001715985.3 Manacus vitellinus
ATCTACATATCTACATATCTACATATCTACATATCTACATATCTACATATCTACATATATATGTAGTGGGGATATAATAGTGTCTACAAATCTGTTCAGTGCTCTACAATACAAAACCAAGAGGCCTAAACTGCTAAATCTAGCAGGAAACCAGTTCAAAAGCAACAAAAGGAAGGTTGGGGTTTTTTGCAATGAATATATTTAGAGATTTATGTGCAAGTCTTGTTGATCCTCTGCTTGCTGTCTCTGATAGCAGACTCCTCTGCAATGCTCGGAGTGTGACTTCTTTATAGTTGACAGGAGATTCCTAAGCCAATCTGCTGCCTTTTGTCAGACTGTGACTTCTCTTTTCTTGCACTGGAAGACATTGCCCCAGGATGACCTCTCTCCTGGCGCACTTAGGCAAAACTATTTATTTCCAAATTTGTTTTGCTCTTTTACAGGCCATGTCAGAAGAGGAGTACTTGGAGGAGAACTCCAGGCAGGATGGCTTACAAAAAGCTGGTGCAAGAGGTCTCTGACTGGGGGAGAGGAGCGGTGCCCCAGTGATCACCTGCAGCAAGTGGATGGCAGGAGAGACCGGGTGGTGTGGCAGTTCTCTACTGTGTTTTCACAGCCTGTTTCTATATGTATGTGAGGAAGTGAGCAGTGTTCATCTCATGCCAAGGTAAGTTCATCACCTTCCTCTGTCCCCTGCTTGATGTTACTGTTGACCGCACAGTGACCCACTCACAGACTGGGTGATTACTGGAGAGCAACTGGGAATTTTCTAGAGTTGTGTGGGGAGTGGGGAGCAGAAGGGGTAAGGTAAACAGCACCAGATTTCTGGTTTACCTCTGCCACCTCCATATGTGCATATGTCTATCTGAAATAGTGCTGTACATTTGGTCAATTTTGTGCATACGGCCAGCACCTCGTGCAAAGCTGATGGTGATTCAACATCACCAATCTACCTCCTTCCTCTATTTCCTCTGAGCCTTGGGAGAGCTTCATACAAACAGCTACAGGGACCCTTATTTACTTCCTTTGGGTAGCAATCCTGCTATCTTCAAGTTTGCTTCCACAGCATGATGCCAAGGGTACATGCTGCATATACCAGGGAGAGAGGAGGTATGGGTGGAGACAAGCCTGCTGAAAGAGTGTTGGAAAGGACCATTCCTACCATTCTCTGCCCTGCCTGGGCAGAGCAGACCATGGGGTGGACTTTTTCTTTGCTGAAAGGGTGCTCATGCACTGGAACAGGATGCCCAGGGAAATGGTGGAATCACTATCCCTGGAGGTATTTGAAAGATATGTAGATGTGGGACGTGGGGATATGGTTTAGTGGTAAACTTGGCAATGCAGTTTTAATGGCTGGATGTTAGAGATCTTTTCCAACCTAAACAATTCTGTTTGAAGCAGAATCATTTTCTTCCCATGTGTTTGCAGTGTCCTGCATAACCAACCGCTGGTACCAAACAGAACCTCTCGGTGACAGTTTGTGAGTAACAAACAGCAGAATGCAAAAAGGCAAAGAGGGTCCCAGAGATGGACAAAAACAGCAGAGAGGTTTCAGCAGTTGTTTGTGCATGCATCAGTGGTTTTGGCAATCTGTTTCTAGGATAAGCTATTCCTGACTGTTTGTCTCTTTAGAAATTACCAGTTTGACAAATGATGGTTCTAAAATGAAGACTCCTAAATTGCTGACCTTAGGAAGCACAAGGAAGGGGTAGCTTTAGTAACTAAAGACATCTAAAAATAGAGACAAATCATATTTGCCATCATGGAGGCTATCCATCGAGAAGCAAAATAGAAATAACTTTCTTTTCCCCTCCTAAAATTCAATATATATATAAAATTTGCAGTTATATTTAGGAAAATAAGAAAGAAAATTATGACATCATTAATATTTCTCTATGTATTGTCTGTCAAATGACTAAAAAGCTGGTAAAAATATCTCTACTGAATTGGAACAGGATCCCAGACTAAGCTTGAAGTTTCATATGAGTGTAAAACAAACATAAACTTGTTGCACCTACCTCACAGTTCAGGAGAAATCACAACTGAGGAGTTTGAATTTAGAGTATGTTTCCATTTACCATTCAATTTGCTGTTTTGTGTTTCTCTCAAATAATTTGCTACAGCTGGTATGATTTTATTAAATCATGATTTTGTCAAGCTGGTGTGGTCCAACTGCTCAGGTCACAAACAGAAAATGCTCAGAGGATGACTTTGCCAATCTTTCTTTATTATTTATCCACAAGAGGCAAATTATTCCTTAGGTCTGATGAAAAAGCTCCGATTCATTTTGGGGACAATGTTTTATGGTGTCTACTCTTACACTCTCCCTAAATTTCCTGAGGGAATCCAAATGTATGCTATTAGTTATGAAGGTGACATAAATGGAAGAAATTATCTATAATAAGCTGGCAGCAAAGTAAGATTTTAATGGACAGCTGAGAGATTGTACTTTTAAATTCAGATGGAGACAAAAAAACTGTGTAGTAATAAACATTTAAAATAGTGGGGATATGAGAAATTGTGCCATTCAATTTTAAAACAAAATGTTCCACTTCCTATTAAGGACCACAATAAGCTTTTGGCTTTGCTCTTCAGTGAGGAAAAATGACTGGGAGCAACATAAAAAAGAACTACCCACTTACTTCAGTCACTCTTCAGTGTACATGCCAGGCACACTGCCCACTTCCATGACTGCAGGTGTCTCTTGTCATGACATGGACAGGGATTTACTAATTATACACCCTGAAAGATATCTTTTCCAACAGACAAAACTCAGTAATGAGTCATTTTAGTGTGTTTAAGTGTCCTATTACTGAAATACAGATTTCTTGCACGCAAAAAAAGTCATGTTGCCAGAATAAAATGTGATAAATTTTTAACATTGCAGTCATTTCCTGTGAAAGACTTCACCCTCAAGAAACAACTACAATGATCATATCCTTCTTCTTAGCAGGGAAAAAAAAAAAAAAAAGAAAAAAAGCTGCAAAGGACCTCTAATGAGCTAACAAGTGGTAAAATTCTACTGGTCCTTCCAGTTGGTACAAGTAGCAAGAAAAACTGAGTTCAATTATTGAGGAAGTGGTCTCCCTAAAAATAAATAGTGAGAAAAACTGCAAACCAGGGCAATGAATTCCATCATCTACATTCCCATCATGACTAACACCCCTGGCAAAACCAAAGGAACTTCAACAAGAGGGCAATGCATCTTCACAAAGAGAGGATAATGCATCTGGGGAATCCGTCAGTGAGTGAATGGAGAATACCTAGGCAATCATTGTGGTATTTGTGCCTTGCTTCATGCACACTCAGGACCTCCTCTCTGCTTGCTGTGGATCCAGAATACAGTGCCTGTCTCCATTGGCCACTTAACATTGAATGAAGTAGCCCTGACAAGTCCCTCAGCTAGTCCAGAGGGCTGTGCAACAGCACTCTGAATAGACCATTAGGCAACTCTGAATTTGTTTCTGACCATGTCTGCCTTGATCACCTACCATAGCAGGGCTGCTAAGCCACATTGACTTTCTACACTCTAGCTGCATCTGCTGTTTTTTACCTCCAGAGGGTTATCTAAGATATATGGGATCCACTAGATAAACTCCTGTCCCAGAACAGAAAACCTTGAGTAACTTTTTCAAGGTCCAGTGGACCTAGATAAGTCCCTTTGCTCTACGTAGCTCTCTTAACTGTTTGCTCCCCTAAAAGTTTAGCAGCACATTTTGCACTTAAAGTCAAAACTCATATTTCAACAAATAAAAGTCTTGAACTTTGGTTTAGCTTAAATTTAAGTAAGGTTTGACCCACTCAGTCTACTTGCTGACTAGAAACCCTCTCTCACTCATCAGGAGCCTTCAGGAAGCCCTGAGCTGTTCCCCAGCCTCACTAATAACAGTGTCTGTGGTGAGTTCCTTGCTGTTTGGGACTCCAGTTACAGCCAGATGTTAGTGGAGATAATGTTCTACAAGCAGGAAGTAATGAGGGAACAGGATATTTTGTTCTAGTAAATCCCCAACCAGCGCAGTGGGGATTTACATTGTTTGCTGTAGTGTGCTGTGCCGATAGTCACCCAGTCCACTCTGCTGAGGGTGGGTCGCAGTCATCGACTTGATTTTCTAGGCTGGAAATGGAGCCGTGCTGTTTGTAAGAAGGCAATGTTGTTCTGTTAGAGCAGACTGGACACCTTTTTTCTTTTCCTAATTTGAGCGTAACTAGTCTAAAAGCCTGGAATATCTCTCTGACAGATACACCTACAAGCAGTAGTTTGAGTGGATACTTGTCACCACTGTATAGCTGGTACCCCTTTTTGAACATTTCATTACAATACAAGGAGTTTAAAGTGACAGCAGTTGCACACTGGTGCAACTAAAATGCTCTGTGATGCAAAGACTGATAATTTATAACAACACAAAGATTCAATTATTTGAGTACAAGGTGCACACAAATGCACGTATGCTCTCATTGCCCCCACCTTCAACATAAAAAGAATCGTGAAATTGTCTTGAACCCTGCTCCTGTTTTGATGAACACAGGATATAGGTCGAGCCGCTCTTGTGATAGGTCTTAACCCTTGCTAGAATTTGTATGGTGCAGGCTTCCATGTTACGTGGTGCAGTTTCACACACGCTGTGCAGCTCTGGTGCTTTGATCAGGATTTTGTCTGCCCCGGGTTACAATGGGTAGTCATTAAAAGTGGATTCACTAGTATGGTAAACAGTGACTGGGGAGGAGGCCAGGGAGACTGATAATTGCCCCACCCAGAAAGGAGAGAGAACTCTCTTCTCCTTTAACTGGGGGAAATAAAGGAGCTGTTATGTTCCTCAAAATCCAGCCAAACAGTAGTGAATTCGGAGATCTAGGATTTTGAATCTAAAGTCTCTGGTCTCCTTAATAGAATTCAGAGCTTCATATGGAAAAAAAAATCATCATCGGGTACTGAAAAGCTTAAAAGAGACGAAAAATTTATTACGTGTTTTGTAATTAGGTGCCTGGATTCTGCATGAATGTCTAGGTTTTCAAACTTTACCCGGCAGTTACTCATTCTTAGTCTGGATGTCTGAGTGATACTACCTGGAAATCTTCTCTCATCATGCGTAAAAAGAGTGCAGCAGGTCTAAGACTTAAGCATCACAGATGGGAGAATTTGGGATGGTGAAGTCTAATATTAGAGGGCAGAGGTAATATAAGTGGAAGAAGAAGTAAAAGGGATCAAACCCAACATATCAGTGACATGTCCAAGCCCAGGAGGCTCCTTGCACCAGCATGGCAAAACATTTCCAGTTTCTGTAGTGAAAGTTTACATAGCATTACATATAACCTTGCCACTTATGGCTTCTGATACAATCTAAAGGATCTGTGCGTAGCTGGCTTGACTTCAGCCTTTGGGGCAAGAATTAACTTCATAGCTCCAGATTCCCATGTGCCTTTGCTGCTGTCACCACTTTTATTTGATCAACA
This sequence comes from Manacus vitellinus, assembly GCF_001715985.3. Classification (NCBI taxonomy): domain Eukaryota; kingdom Metazoa; phylum Chordata; class Aves; order Passeriformes; family Pipridae; genus Manacus; species Manacus vitellinus. The sequence goes on from NW_021939256.1 coordinate 12,884,630, forward strand.
TGTCAGCTATAGTGTGCTGGAAAAGGAAAAAGAGATGTTTAAAAGGATAAAAATCACCAGATTTACTGGGCAAATAGTTGAAGTTCATTTCAAAGTATATTTCATCACATGTTGTGATGATTTTTGGATATAGGCAGGCAGGAAAGATGAGCTATAAAAATATTTTTTGCAAGCATCATCCAGGGCTTGTGACTTTTTCAAGGCATATATCTATAGAGGAAAGAAATGAGGATAATAGAGATGAAAAATGTAAACAGACATGAAATACTTGAAGGAAGTATTCACAGTATATTAGCAGTGATGAACTAGGACAGAAATCATTCAATGCAGTTCAACATTACTGTTTCAAAAAAATAATTTTCTTTTTTTTGGCTAAGATTGCAATTTGACTAAGATTGCTAACTCAACAGAACAGAATCCAATAAAAATGTAAATTATAATAATTAGGACAAAGACTAATTTCTTTGATGATTTTTGTATACGTTACTCTGCTAAGTATCTGTGAAAAAAAAAGGAAAGAAAATATTTGAATTTTTCAAACTCTACTGAATAACAAATTGCCTTTATATCATGCAGTCTATCTTGATAGACCATTTTTATTATTCTCACATTGGTGTATTGCTCCTGCACTTGTTAGTACCTCTTGAATGGATATTCCCTATCTATTCCATTTAATTTGTCAGTAGTAATAAATCACAGTGGGTTTGTTTGTATGTCCCTGAAGTAAAACAAATAACTTAGCCTTACTGCACTTAGCCCCAAGCTTCCTTGTGGGTGATATGTGTGCCTGGAAATTTAAGTCAGAAGCAATACTTGTTTTTTCCATGATCCAGTTGCTGTCTGTACAGTTCTAGAGAATGGAAAATTAATACTTCATTTTTCAATTATTTGGGACTGAGTTCCAAAAAATCACCTCCAACTTCCTATCTGGATCCTCACTGAAAAGATTCCACAAACAAGTACATAAAATCTCTTCTAAAAAGAAACAAGCTTGAAGTATGAGGGAAGGAGAGTCACTCACTGACAGCTCTCAGCTTTTGAAGAGCTGTGGTCAAAATTCATTGAATTTAAACAGGCTAATTTTGTGGTACCTCTAGCATCATCAAAAGCTTCTGTCTGTATTTAGGGCAGAACTGAGTAGTTTTGAAGATGATTTTAAATAGCTCACTTGCTAAAATATGCATGTTTAAGAGACCTAAACATAGCCAAAATGTGTCTAGGATAGTTTTGCCTGAAAATGTTACCTAAACCTGAAGAGGAAATGGTACTTTCCTTACTACAGGAAGATCTGATATCTTGGATATTCAAGACCTGAGAGCATCAGTTAAGTTTTAATGCCCCTCACCAGCCTCACCTGGGGACTCCACTCACCCCTTTGACCAGGGCACCCAGGCCCTCATTTAAGCTTACACTTGGATCCTCAGTCCTTGCCTGAACTATGTCATGGGCATAATGGTCTCCAGCTCCTCCTTGGGACAGGCCACATTGGGCATACAAGCAGGTAATATTATTTCTGCTCCTGTCTCTGGCCCTGTCTCCTGCCAGTCCTAAGTGGACCCTCAAACCTGGCTTTGCTTTGCCTGAGGCTGGTGGTAAAGCCCATCACCAACACACTGCCCTGTACGCTGTGTGCAGGTCCTGTGAGACTGTGCTCTAGCCCCGTGGGACTGTGCCCCATTGGTGAGGACACTGCCTTGGCTATGGTTGCCCACAGCTCCTGGCTTGTTCCCTCTCTCTGAGCAGCCCCACTCATGCTGCTCCCTGGTACTACTTTGGGCTAACCAAAGTACAAATCATTTTTTTCCTGTTTTGGAGATGGACTTTCATAGAGCCCTCTTGTTTTCCAGGATGAGCTCCTGCATCACAGACTCATGTTGTGATGTCAAGAGGAGGATGGTACATGATGCTCTGGGATGCAGTGTTTTGAGCATTTTCTCTAAAAGATGTTCCTCTGTGCCAACTCGAATGTGGTTACACATGAAAAGAGTAGTCATATGGCAGTTCATATGTATCTTGGAACTATGTCCTCTGGTCCTCAGTGGAGGCAACCAACTACATTTAATTGTACCTTGGAATGGAACTGGGCACTGCTCCTTACACGTACTGCATCAATGAGATCTCAGAGACCTTCTAACTCCCCTTTGACAGAGGCAGAGCAGTGCTGCACTGGCCACCACAGGATATTCTGTTACATGCCACCTTAGTTGGCCTTTTGGCAAAGCAAACACTTAGAGCAGGGTTCTCTGTCATTAATAACGACTGCTCTGGCTCTGGTGGATAAAGAAGGGATACAAAACTCCATCCTTAATGTCTCTGTGAATCTAACCTAAAATCCAATACTGGTGAATCTCACCCAAAACTCCTAGTTTGCTTTCAAGATTGTCTCTTTATGTCTTTGTAGGGGATGAATGGAGTACGAGATACTCCTACTGACAGAGTTGAAGTTGCTACAAGTTTGACGAAAAGGTCCTCTTATGGTTTGAAACCTCCTTTAAAGATTAAGAAAGATGAAAGTAGGGTTGGTGGTCATTTTCCAGGATCAGCAGCAACATCCCAGGTGTTGTTACTAGACCGAGATCCAAGATTTACCCATCATCTTCATTACTGACTTGGAAATGGTAGTGCACAGTGTAATTTCCAAGTTTGAAAGTGATACATTTTGGTATTCAAAGGCTCTTTAAATTGCAAAGAACTCCAAAGCTACTTCATAAAACAGAATAAGTGAATATCCATGCCATTTTGACCAGGAAATGGGGAAAGGAAAGGGGCTCATGGACAATTCCATGCCTCTCTAGGAGATGTGGAGTTCCATGAACAGCATCAGTCTGTGGTTGCCCCTGTTGACATGGACTCCATCTCGGTGCCAGTGGGCCAACCCCTACAGTGGCACAAGACAGGACTGTGAGCTTGGGATGAACAGCAGTGAGTGCAGGGCTTTTGGATGTAAAGTTCCCCCTTTGAGATATGACTGCTGATCATGTAGCCATATTGGGACAATCACAAGCAACTTAGATCAGTTTCTGGCTTCTGAAGAGTTTAGTGTTATTCAAAGACTCAGAAATTTCAATGTGCATTTCCTTCTCTAAATTGTCAATAAACCAATAGAATAAGTCCTTCTACTGATTCCTGCTGGAAATTTAAATACAATTTTGGGAGGATATACACTTAGCCTATGACTATCCTAGTGAATTAAACAGTGACTAAAAATGTACCCAGACATGGTTTGTGCCAGGAATGTGTCTAATTCCCAGGATTAATGACATCATGCCGTCTTGGCAAAAGTTTCTCTGGTTCAGTCATCCATCTCTTTCTCATTAGATCTTGTGCTCCAACATAGATCAGCATGTCATGAAAAAAAATACCCTTTGTGTCATGTTGTGAAAACTCTTCTTAGGGGCTGTTGGTTTTTAAAGCCTTTGACAAGAGAAAGAACATAGAGCTATGTGGGATCCTGAAGAAGACCCCTATTTTGGGGACCCTGTGTCGGAAGAGTGTGTATGTGGGGGAGTGAAGGTATGTGTAGCATCAGGTGCATCTTGTATATGTGAAGTATATGTGAAGGGGAGGTATGAAGTCTGAGATAGAGTTTATCAGTGATTTGCCCCCTGTCCCTTTGGCGAACTGAACATCTAGCACATTATTGGGCCTGGGACCACACCTGCTGCCCTGGAATGGCATGACAGGGAGCTGAAGATGTTTGGATTGCATAATGAGGGGGATCTGCCTTTAGTGTATGTCTCTTAGGTATCCCAGGTCTGCATTTTAAGCAGTTCCCCTCATTAGAAACATCTTTCAGATGTAGTATCCCAGATGATTAAAGTCTTAAGGAAGAGGAGCTGGAGAGATCCACTGCTGTTGTATACTCAACCATCATTGGGCTACAGTGAGCGTTAATGGCTTTCCTACACTTGCTTTTGGGGTAGAACATGAAACCTTTCTAACATCAGATGCTTGGTCACATTGGACAACCTATGCAGAAACTTGGCTCATGCTTTTGGAGGTGGTGGAGACCTACCATCTAGTCAAATGACAGTCTCTCATGGCAACCACAGCAGTCATAGCAAGAGCTGCTGGAGATTATGGATGAGCAGGAGCCAGCTACTTCACAGACTGGAGCACTGCCTCCTGAGAGATGATAATGCAGCATCCGTAAAGATGCTGAGATACTTTTCTTCCTAGTCAGACTGACATGGCTGCCCATGCCCAGGAACTTCAGCCAGCTCCGTCCCTGCTAGAGCATATAGGATACTGCTAAAACCCCAAAACTGGTGTATTGTATCTTGGCCATACAACAAATGTTCACCTCTGCACTCCTGGAAGCAACTTTTGTGACTGATCTATAGATGTACTTCCATCCAGTGGAGGAACTACCATGGCAAGTACCCTCCCTCTCTCACTTCTCTCACCCAGAGGGGAGCTAGCTTGAAATTTTGGTGCAGTCCCAAGGCAGCCTTGGGAAACATCCTCAGCTGCTTTTGCCTGCTCTTTCCTCATGTCTGTCCTTCAAATCCTTGCTGCCCTCCAGCACCCTTGCTCTACTTTTCAGCCAGCTCTCTCTGGACTCCAAGGTGTCTGTGTATGACCATCGCATGCTGTGTGAGGTTTGCATCAGAAGTGTAAGATGGACACTTCTCAGTTCCTCATGCAGAGTAGAGCAAAATAGGGAGGTTCAACACCCTTATCAGATCTGACTCACTCCTCTTAGACGAAGCAGAGAAGTATCGTCCTCATGGTGACCCCCTCTCAGCACACGTTGCTTGGCTCCTTCCCAGCTGTTTTTCCATTCAGGATATTGTTGGAGGCAAAACTGAGCTCACCTTTATCTGTTACTCTAATTAAAAATCTAATAAAAATATCACATACTGGTTCTTATTAGTTCAGTTATAATATTGTTTCAATCACAATAATGCTTACACTTGAACTGAATACAGGAAAGCTTCATTAAAAACAATACCCCCTAAGGGGATAGGACTGGATAGAAGGAAAATTTATTTCACCATGAGGACAGAAATTCAGTGGAACAGGTAGCCCAGAAAGGCTCTGCTGCTTCCATCCTTTGAGGTTTGTGTGATCATGTTGGAGATCAGACTAAACCCCCAGCACTGCAGCCTGATCTTATAGTTGTCCCACTCTGAGCAGAAGGTTCAACTGCATGAACCTTCGTCTTCTCTTCTGACCTGGGTTATCCTGTGGTGAGGAGACAGGTGGAACTCACAGGAAGCTACTGGGTGGAGCCAGGTGCTATGCTGCAGAGAGGGCTGCCCTGATGCTGAGGGAATGGGTCAACAGGACCCTCATCAACTGCACAGGCCAGTCCATGCCACAGGGACTACATCACCCCATGCAGCAAGGGAGTCTGGGGCTCTGCAGGCTGGGCAGCAACTTTGAAAAATGGTGACCTCAGTCCAACATTGATCAGTGGTGCGCTGTCATGGTAAAGACCATCAGGCTGTGATCTCTTTGCTGGAGAGGGGTTGGTAGCCTGAAGAAAGTCATTCTTCCTCTCTATTTGACAACCATTAGAAGAAGCATCTACAGTGTACAAAGGACGGTTTTCGAAATATTGCCCAGGAATGCAGGGATGGTTTAGAAAAGTCAAAGCTCTGCTGCAGTTGAAACTGGTGAGGGACATCAAGGGCACCAAGGACTTCTACTCCTACTTTATTAATAAAACATGGTCCAATTGCTTAGATCATCAGTGGTTTTAATGAAGTAGACATAGGCTGAGGTACTCAAAGCCTCAGTCTTCACCATCAATGTCTGTCAGGCCCTTGTGCTTAGTGAAAGAGTTCAAGGAGGAGAGGAACTATGAGTAGTAGGTGAGGATTGAATCAGGGATTACATGTGAGAAGTCAACTGCCATTAGTCCAAGGGACCCTATGGGCTCTGTCTGAGGATGCCAAGACAGTTGGTCAATGTCTTTGCAAGAACATGTTCCACAGATTGAAGGCTCAGGGAGATCAGGGAAGATTCCTGATATAACTGAAGAAAGTTGCACTCAGCTTCAAAAAGAACCCAAAAAGCCAACTCAGAGAAAAAGAACCTCACTTGGGTTCCTATAAAAGTCATGGAGTGACTCTTCCCCAAGCATGCAGAAGAAAGTCACTGGGAAGAGTGAGTATGGAATTAGTTACCAAGGGTAAGTTATAATAGACCCACCTGCTTGCTTGCCATGATTGAATGACTGCATGGGTGGAGTTGTGGGGGAGAACAGCAAATGTCATTTGTAATGACTTTAGGAAATCTCAACACTCTCTCCCACAGTCTTGAGAGGTAAAGAACAGGTTGGAAGTTTGGGACCAGAGGGTAGTGGTTAATGGATCCCCTCATCCCACCATATTTTTCTTTTTAATCTAATTTTTCTTATGATCCCGTCACACTCCAGTAGTTACTTAAGGACCCATCAGACACACTCCAACTTCGTTGCTCAGACAAAATGTAAGAGGGAAGAGGAAGAGAGTGCAACTTGTCATTGGTATGGAATATATGTGTCAGTGGGAATTACCAATTCATAAATTTAGGGTTAGGGAACAGAAGAATACAGATCTGGTCAGGTAATGTTTCACTGCTTATGAAGTGGATGGGAGACAAGGAATACATCAATCTTTGGCTGCCTGCATCAATTCTTTGAGCATGGAGTTTGTGATTGGCTCTCCTGAAGTTGTCAGCCTGCATGATTTTTTATAAAGCCCCCCAGTAAATCTAAGAAATATGAATACAGGGACATTTTTAAAAACGGTTACTAATATGCATAATCAAAGAGGGTTTTTTTAAAATACACTTTGACTTCTACTGTTGTAAAAGCATTCAGGGTGCTGTATGTAGTCTATCTTCAAGTCTAAGGTTATTGACAAGAAGCAGTACTATGTAATCCAAGTAACAAGGACACTAATATCAGTTTTGCTGGTAGTTTCACAGCAACAACACATCCGACAGCTCCAGAACTGTCTGAATGCTACGGAAGTTTTACATCGTGGGAGTGGTCTGTGAATTGTAAAGGCACAGAAAGTGATATTCTACTGTTGGATTATCTGCTATGTGTTAATGTTCGTCATCACCTTGTATGACAGGAAAAATGGTAGTGGGCTGTCCTCATTGTCAGATGCCAATGTCTAATATCCCAGGGCCCATTTCTTCCTTTTACACAGTGGTCATTAGTGTTAGGATGTCAGGAAGGATTTTGGGTCAAGAAATCTTTGTGAGGTTTGTCATTCATTGTACAAACGTGTTTAAGATTGTTATTATTACTGCTAGTTCTAACTGCCATGTGCCTGTAAGGATAAGATGGGCACAAGAATAAGGTGCCCTAACTCATGTGCATGTAAGTCCCCAGCCCCAGCACACATTTCCTAGAATCTTTATGTATTTTTAATTCATGAAACTAAACAGCCAAGCACTGCAATCCTAGGCCTGTTAGTGTCATTCCTTTTTTTAAAAATCAAAATTATAAAATCCTCAACATGAATAATATTATGTGTGTCAGGGAACAGTGATAACTGACTTCTTTCTCATGGAGGATGAGCTGAGCAAGACAACAGAGTCAGAAGGGCTGGTGCCTCACTGTCCAGATCACAGCCCTGCACTATCTAAGCAACATGAACAGGGCAGCCCTGGAGATGGTAGCCAGGTTGAACTGCAACTCCATGTCATAAGGTAAGTCAGGTCCCCAAGGGACAAGTCAAATGAGTCAGGTCCAGGTGAAGACAGGAAGCCAATCTGCAGGTCAGGGTCAGGTTTGGTGAGGATAATTGGGATCAGATACAGCCCAGTGATGGTTGTCTGACAAGAAAAAGCAGTTCTCAGAACAGTACGTCGCAATGAAAGAAAAAATTTTTTACCTGCAAGAACTGACTTGTCTGCTGCAAGAAGTGAAACTTTTGAGAGAGGCTACAGGAGTGAGATGATGGTGAGGATCATGTCCCATACTATGAGACAGATGGTGAAAAAGTGTGAGTAGACTGCTGTATGGAAAGTGACACTGGCCTCTTCATGTTCCTGTTTGTGTTACTCATACCTAAGACTGTCGTGCTAACAGGCTAAAGTATATAGGGACATTTAAAAATAAAATTTGAGGAGAAAGGTGTTCAGTGAGGTTACTGTGGCCTTTCTCATTTCAAGTGACTTATGTGTATATTGCTACCAAAAACCATGTATAAAAAATGAACTTAGTCCTTGAGCACCATATTGACTCTTTTTGCATCCAACATGAATTATATTTTATCAGTTAATAGGTTCACATATTTCCAGTCTTTTCCTAACTTACTATCCCAAATGCATTTAATGCAAACTATGACAGCTTCTGTACTTGCCTCTAATGTTGTTTTTTATAGGACGTCAGCCATCTCGCTGCTGCAGGCCAGCATGAAATTTCATCTCGGTTTGATTTTAATGGAAATTCCCTGCTAGCACAGTGTTCCAACAGCCATAAACTGCATTTGCTCCATGAACTCTTTCACTGCAGAGCAGCTAAAGTTACTGATACACTCTCCTGCACTTTTTGCTTGCTGTCTCCAAACAACTCCACCTCCAAACAACAACCATTATATGTAGATACCGCAAGAAACAGAGCTGGGTTTTCGTTAGTAATTGGACTTAATGGTTTTTATATTTCTTTCATGCTTTGTATGCAGTTTGGGGTAACTGTAGCAGACCTAATCAGAAGGCTGTATTCCATCAAGAAAGCAGTGATCCACAGAGCAGTTGACCTGAGCAGGCACAAGCCTGTGCTGGGACCAACACAGGCATAGGCAAGGTTAAAATGATCAAGCCAGGAAAACCAAACAACACTTCAGAAACAGGGCTAGGGACAGGCACACCTAGTGCATAGCTCAGGAAGGGGCTGCAGGCCCAGAACTGAGCTTAAATGGAGTCCCTGGACTATGGATGAGTGGAGGCCCTAGGAGAGGCTACTTGGAGTAATTAGGGACTTTCAGTGCCTTCACTAGTTAGTCCCTGACAAATTCTTGGCACACGGCTACAAGGAGAAGATGTTTGACATGAGCTGGATTGCTTTTGCTGCTGATCTCCAGGGCTGCACTTCTGGGCAGAGGGACATGAGCCTTTTCTCTGTATGATGGAGTAGACCCTCCATCTAAGTTGTATTACTAAGATTTTACTAATCATCATCATCATTTCATCAACAAAACCATACTGTCTAGGACATACCAAAGTTATTTCTAAGAGCTCTGACACCTTGACAGAATATTTTGGGCTGGTGAAAGCAAACACTATCACTACTAGTGGGGAAGAACCAAATGAGTTGTATAGCAACCTATTTTATCTGACTTCAGCTGTGTTTGCTTGTGGTTTTATCAATAAGGATGTGCATGGAAACATGTCAAAAGACATGACCTTAGAACACAGCACTAATATTTTTATAGCTTCTTTTTTCCCCTGCATACATATATCTAGAGTTTTATGACCTCTTAGGTGCCCTCCAATGCTACCGACTTTGTCACAACACAGACTGAGAATTTCATGAATTGTTTAGGGGACCATAACACCCCCAGCTTGGTGACTGATAAGGTGACCTGACAAGTGAGCTGCTGCTAGACAAGCACTTTACTGCAGAGATTGCAGCATAAGCAGTCAACTCCTACGGCTACCTGCAGTGTGTATGAAAGTTAAAGGCATCACTCTAAATGAAACAAACAGAAAACATCAATTTTGAATCACTGAGAAACCCCATCTTGGACTATGGCATAAATACAGACAGTGATGCACCCCCAAAGATCATGATAGCACAGTGCTGTGTTGTCAGGAACAATACATATGTGATAGGAATAAGGCCCCTTCAGAAGCTGCAGAGATGCTCTGTGACAAGAAGGTACTCACTAAAAATTTTGACAGCCTTCCCGATAGCTTTGGATCACTTGTCACTCAGTCACTATTAGGAACTAATAGCCCTTTTCCTACTGTTCTGACAAGGCACAACAACTGTGGAAAAAATTACTTTGTAAAAAGTCTTGGAGAATGCCGACTGCTTTCTTTTTGCTCTGCCTGACTGCTCCGCAAACATTTTTAAAATAAAATTTGTGGAGGACTTCGCTGAAGATCTTAGTGGTTGTCTGTATGAAGAGAGACTGAGAGAGTTGGGATTGCTCAGCCAGGAAAGGGTTAGGTTTGGGAGTGCTTTTTAGTGTACACAAACACCTTTTAGGAGAGTGTAAAGAAAATGGGGCCAGACTGCCAGACTCTTCTTGGTATTTTACCATGGATGAACAATGAACAAGAGACAATGGTTGCTTATTGAAATACAGAGGCTTTTAGGATAAGAACTCATTTTTTTCTGTCAGTTCAGCTAGTTATTTACATATTGAAAAAAGCTACTGGCATTCAGCACTAAATAGAAAGGTCCCAGACCAACTTCCTGCCTTTCTATCAGGGTAGGCTTAGAAGCATGATGTTCCACTGTCTGACGAGTGGCCTGTACCTTCTGGAGCAGTTGATCTGTTAGTGGTCTCAGGGCTATATCATCAGTGACTTGGGTGTGTGCCTAGAAATGATTCTCTGGCATAGGGATTTGCTGAAAAAAATAATAAAGAGAGCTCTTTGGTGTCCATCTTCACATGTAGTCGAAAGGCACATATCTTCTCAGGTTTGTGTCTATCACATTGCCAAATATTGCTGTCCACGATCATATTAACAATGGTGTTCAAAGCCCCTGCAAAATATAGTCCTGCTCTCATTTTTTTCTCTTTTATTCAAGGAATAGTCATCAGCACATTGCTGATCTGGAGACAGGTTGAAGGCAAACAGGTGATAGCCAGGGTAGGGCTGAATAGGGGCGAATGCTTCGCTGTTGGCTGACAGCATATGTGGTCTTTCTTATGGCTGTCAATCCTCTCTATGAGTTGCAGGTATTCTCTCACATCCCAGCCATACCTAAAATAAACCTGCAGTGATTTCACTGGGATTTGTTCATAATCCACATATAGAACCACAAAATTTATATCTTAGTTTTTAACATTGAAAAGGTTCTAAGCATAATTAATGCTAAAAACCTTGTTATCTATCACCACAAAAACAAGAAGCTTGAGCAGCTGTCCTGGAAGCTTGAGCAGCTGTCCTGGAAACAAATTTTCCTGTTTGCTGACATGGCTGACTGCCCATTATGTTGAATCCTTTCATGTCCACCTGGTCAACCAGGTATTTAGTGCTGGTCACGTGTGAAGTGTGTCCCAAACACACCCTGTGTGCCACACACACTCTCTTCACATACAGCAGGCCATAGGTTATATGGTTTGCAGATCCCTGTTGCCAGGGAGCAGATCAAACAAATGCTGTCTTTGCTGCACATCAGCCTAATTTTTACATCCTTTCAGATGTCTCTAATCTTCCCTATTCCTGGCTATTGAAAAGCCCAGAGGTGCAGACTGCCATGGTGCAAAGTGGAGGTACCTTCACAAACACTCTTCTCAATGCTTCTAACAAAACTGGCTTTGATTTGCTATGTTACTATTCTGAGCAACCTTAAATGTAAGTCATCCCTTTTAAGTTGTATATCTCCTTTTCTAGTGATAGAACAGACTTTTTTTGAGGGGAGGGCTTTCAATTTCTTTTGCACCATTTAGCCTGGGTTGTTCTTTTTCTTCTTCACAGCCAAATTGCCTTCTGTCCTCATCTATTTAAAGGGCAGTGCCAGGAGGCATGACAAGTCTTTCTTTTAAAGTTTCTTTTTTTAAATGTAAATAAGCCACAAACCCTCCTTGATTTTGTGCTGTTTCCAACTTGCCCACCATGGCCCTGGAAATTCATCCAAACATATTTCCTACAGTGTCATGAGTGAGACTTTCAACGTCTTACTTAACAACTTCCAAAGCCTTTTCAAAAGTTGTCTGGCCTTTCTACAGCTGAAGTATATGGAATTCCACATGGTGTATGGAATATACGTCCTTCATATACAGAATATTTGGCAGGCTATAGAGCATACCACCTACGCATGTGGCATACATAGCAGGAATGATTGGAATACCAGGTACACCACTGGTAGCCTGGACAATATAGTTCACTGAGAAGTCTGGATGCCCGTAACAATTTGCTTCTACCATGTTAGCAGGATTTATTAAAATATCAGAGACTTCCAGGGCTGCAGATGATACCTTACAATCAAATTCCTAAAACAAAATAAGGTGTGTTTGTTCTGGTCAGTCTTTATTTCAACACTAACTATGTCAATGCACAGGCAGCAGGCTGGCAGACAGTGGACCTATGGGTGCTTAGAAAAGCTAATACTATATTATTGTAGCAAAAAGTGCTGCATACTATTAAATATCTCCACATCTTGGTTAGAGTGTTCAGTTAAAGTGCTTTATGACGGAGGCTTTTACTTCACTAACAGTAACAAAGTGTTAAAGGTTATACGGTTTTAAAAGCTTTTTTGAAGACCAGCTTAAAACATGTTTTCCCAGTCAGTCTGTAGCTTCTGAGGTGGTGTGCCCTTAGTAAAAATGGTTCTAAATGGTTGTCCCTGGCTATTATACAGTGGCCTGCACAATATACCTGTCACTGTAAAGATGCACTTAATACCAGCCTTATATTTGGAAAACTGTTGCACATCCACTAGGGTGGCCACTGTGCCTTCACCTCTGCCACAGTCACCTTGTTTATTTTAAAGTTCTTTCTTACTGCCTTACAGAAGTTTCAAACTCCTTTAGCTACTCCAGTCAGGTTATTTATATCCCCAAAGCTTCCCATTTTCCCAGGAGCATAGTGACTTCTAACAGGAGCTGTGGCATAGACATATCTTCCAACACCCCATTATTACACACATTAAGAAATCTCATACACAGAGAAATTTCATTAATTGAGTATGAGGAGTAATGGCTGCTGGTCAGGCTTCTCCAGCTCCAGCACTGATGAAGTCTCTCCTGTATGTCCCTCATCATCTTTTCCTGTTACAGATTTGCATCAGAGTTTATAATGGGTATGACTAGAAGACACCAGTGTCTTCCCATTACTTGAAGATGAATTACAAAGAAGCAACTGTAGTAAAATGGGCTTTTCTTCTCTCCCTTTGTTGTTTGGGATGAGTATTTTAATTTCTGTATCTGAAAAGCTACCTTCACAGAGGTCAGTGGAGTCTGTATGCAGCAGTGTGCTAGCTAGACTGATTCACCAGAAAATTAGTTGTTTATTTTGGGGGAAGGTAAAAGTGTTCCCAACTAACAAACCACAGCAGAGAATGTGGTCCCTAAATGATGTGCTCAAGTTAAACACATGACTGGAAGTGCAATACCTTATTTGTTTTCAGATTCCAATACAGACAAACTTAATCTGAAGGCTTCACAGTTGATGTTGCAGATGAGTGCATACTGTACTGCACTGAAATGTTCTGTTTTGATCTTTTGATGCTGTGTTATGTGATAAGCCATAATCATACTTATGTTATCCCATTTGTTCTCCCAAGCTAGTATCCTAACAATTTGGATAATGAAATATTTAAATCCTATTTCTGGCTTAGCAAATGTTTTAAAGCATTAAAACACAAAGAAACAGAGCCAAGCAAATGTTTGACTTCTGTGCTCTGATTTATAAATTTTAAAGTTGTTGCTAATTTTAATATAGATTGTTCTTTCTTTTAAATGTGATAATTTAGCAGACTAATAAATTCATGAATGACTGTGGTTTTAATTTAGGTCACTAAGATATATCTGGACCATGTTTATTTTGTTAGACCATGTTTGTTTTTGATTAGAATTAAAAAACTCTGCCATCAGCAAGGTGAAAGCATTTCTAACACTAGGTTTTAGACTAGTGTGACACTACTGTGACATTGAGAAAGAGCTTTTTAGCCAAGCAAAGTGTTTCATTCCTTTTTCTTACATTTTCCATCTGACACAATCCCAGTCACTACAGGAAGATGAAAATAGGCTTTGAAATCTAATTGTTTGAATGAAAAATGAGAGTAAGATTTTTTCACCTCCTAGCTGCTATATTAACCTCAGTTAAGATCAAAAACGAGAAAACATTGCTAGAGTTCTGTTTTTGAGTGACCACACTTCACAGTCTAGTACATGGCCAAAAGGCCTAATATATGTGTAAGTGGGATGTTACTTCACTTTCTTGCCTTGAATGGCTTCTCTAAGTCTGTAGTGGAAGAATGGAAACGAGCATTAATTCCTGACAATATGTATTGTCCGTTCTGGAAACAAATACAAAGGTACAGTCTGAGAGTTTATATTTTCATGACCTTTCATGAGTGTTCAATTTACATGGATTTCATAAGACAGTCGCACTAGTAGAAGAACTACAGTGACACTGTTGTGTTTTACTGAAATTTATTTAACTTTCACATTCATTTTGTTATGCCCAACCTGTACTCATTTTAGGGGTAAACTAACTGATATCTTTAGAAAGCTTTGGTTTATTTGATCATGGCACTTCTCTTGGTGAAGGTGAAGGTCTACTAGGAGAAGACAGTATCCACCTGATAATAAAGAGGAGATCCGTGTGATCAGACTTAATAATGTAATAAGAGGGTCTTGAACTATGCTCAAGAACAGGGACCTCAACACAGAGGCAAGTAAGGAAGTGCTGCACATGAAGGAGACAGCGTGAGAGAAGGTTACAAGGAGGACTTTTCACTTTATTATTCAAAAGGAAGGGCATTCAAAGGTTTATCACAAATGTATGGACATTAGTGCACAGGGCTTAAGCCACAAGCAAGAAACATTGGTGGTACATGCACCAGCACAGAGCTGCTTCAACATCAGAGCAGTGAATGTCCATGTAGCTAATGACAAGACTTTTTAATTTATAAAAAAAATTATCTTCCCATAAGGGAAACTGCAGATATAAAGACATTCTGCCCATTTTATAGGTGTTACTGTTGTTATAATCTTCTCCCTAATCATTTTGTTGGATGGGTATAACTACCACATAGGGAAAAAGAGGTCTTTCTCTCTTTTTCAACCTGATACATTGCCATCAGAAGACTCAAACTGAAGATACCTTCAGAATTTACACAAGTTGTTAATGTGGAAAAACAAATGAAAGGTAATCCTCCCTCCTCCTCCTCCCCATTTCTCTCCTGAATTCCAGTTAATTTTCTTTTCCCACATTTCTCTCCCAAACTTGCATTTGCTTCAGCAAATCTCTGAAATGAAAGGGAGAAAGAGTTGATACATCAAACCCAGGCAATATTTTTGGAGTGTTCTAGAGAAAATTGACTTTTTAAGAGGATAAGTCTCTCAAAAAAAAGATACAAAGGAGCTTTGTGTCACAGGCTATTATAGGATAGGAATTGTCCAATGTTAGTAAGAAATCCATTCACTTTTGGAAATGTGTTGTGAGTTTCTTCTCCATTCCTCTCAGAAAAGGATAGTTCATTACAGTTATACTTTTGTAGCTGCTATACTTCCAGCAGCACTGGTTTTACATAAGCTCATGTGTACAGCTGTGTATTGATGGTGTTCCACTGATCTATATGCCACAAATGTTTATGACAAGTGTTTTTATGTCATTATTTCTGAAATATTCAGCAGTTCTGTAGCTATATTTGGAGTTCATCTGTTTGTGAAGTTATTTGTGAACTGAATTAATTCTATTTTGTGCTTAGAAGTGTTAATTTAAGTCTTCTGTTAATAGAACAATCATTGTGAGAACAAGGCCTTTAAAATAGTCCCTTTATTGGCTTTTAATGTTTTTCCCTTAGTTGTTATCAGCCAAAGAAACATATTGGTACAGCAAAATGGCAGCCTATGTATAATTTAAAAATAGATATTAGGGACACCAAGATAAGTTCAAGTGAGCAAACCAGTGTGAGTTCATGAAATAGTAATATTATTTTAGTTATTGCAAAAATGACTGTTCTCTTAACTATCATTCTATTTGTTGATTTGAAAACAGATATGAATCTGTACACTTAGTTTCAAACCTCCCCCTGCACTGCTTATGAGCAGCATGCCATCTATCCAGCCACAAACTACTCACACTGATATCACCAGAGGTAGCAGAAGCCATCATGGTGAGAGGTGTCTCTAAGTGGTTGTTCTAGCACTCTCCCAACAAAGGAGGCTATTTCCTCCCCAGGAGGTGACTCCTGCTCAATGGCCATCCACATCTGTCATCTCAAAGTGGTTGCAGTTGACAGAAAGGCAATAGAGAATCATAGTCTTATTTTAGGGGGTACAGTGAGCCAACACTGAACATTTTAGTTATTAGTTAAACACGACACATATGTACAAAATCCTTTTACATATCTTCATGATTTGTGCTGCATCATAAAATGTGGGGAGTGTTGCTACGGACATTCTTCCTCCAGTGAACTGCTAACTGATTCAAAAGAGAAGTTTGAGGAGAAGGTTTAAAATACTTTTAAGTGTTTCACCAGTGCTTCAGAAATTTACTTCATGTAAAAACAGTGAATAAATCTATGGTGCTCTTCTCTTTCTGCAGTGTTCAGTTATGAGAGTTTTAGTCCTGAAGTCAATATGCAGGGGAGATCTATGGAGTAAATGAAAATATGAGGAGGCATATCTACACAATTTCTCACTTACCTAATGCAGGAAATGAGAGTAATGAAGACATGATCAGTTATAGCTCAGAGGCTTTAGTGCAGGCCTTCACGAGCAGCCTAAGCTGATACTAGATATCTGTAATGTAGCATATTCTGTTCAGCTAACGGGTATCGAGTAGAAAAAGCGAGCTAAAGTCAGATACAGAGTCAGGACAATAATCTCTTAAACTACTTCAGAAAAGTCTCATCTGATTTCTGTCACAATGTATTACTTGTACTCAAGCTAGAAACAATGATTCTACTTTGAGTGCACCTATCCACACCACCAGTGCAGGTTTCTTGATAGTGTTGTCACATGTATCATTTGCATACTGGGATTAAAACTTAACTGTTAAGGGTACCAGTGTAGAAAAATAAAAAGCTTCCTACCAAGTAACTAGGTATTTTTTCATTATTTGTTCTGAACAGAAGTTGATGGAGTCACAGCAGTCTGTGGGTGAATTTAATATACTGTCTCCCTTGCTATCCTAAAAAAAAGTTCTTTGGTTAAACAATTTACAGTTCACTAGGCAGAAATGGAAAAGAAAGCACTCAAAAAGTCCATGTTAGAAAAAATGCTCTTTACCTGTATGCTTTAATATATGTTTGTATTTCCTTTTCTAGCCTGTAATGTTAGAAATGTCAGTGTTAACTTGAAACTCAAGTCCCTTGTGGAAGGTGTTATAGCAGAGTTTTCTTTTTTCCAGGTTTTTTACATAATATAATGTGAAGTTAAAAAAATTCCACTTTTCAACATCACTTGATCTTGCATCTTATTCATTTTTGAAACACATACTGGAAGAGAGCTTTTATGTTATACTCAGAGAGTATACATCCTTAGAGATGCTGAGGACCCAAAGGTTATGTCACAACTACATTAAACCATTCCAGAAATGCTACCTCTTCCACAGTGCTATTGAAGAAACAAAAAAGTGAGACAGGGAAAAAATACTCCTTCCCATTTTCAGTTTTCAGACATGTTTTAGGAACTGACAGTAGCAGATATATTGAAAAATATATACTCATGTAGTGATGTATACTAGGGGCAATGCATTTTCCACTTGTACAAACATATTGATGTTTTTCACTGAACCAAGGATAACTACTCCTTTAGGTGTTTTTATGGTGTCACTTCTGAGCCCCAAATCTCTGCTTTGTGAAAAACAGAAGATATTTTTTAATGATTATCACTAATTTTGATCACTGATTTATTGTGAAATTATTATACTGACAGACCACACCGCTGGCCTGTACTCTGTTTTGAAGAGATGGATCTCTTAATATTACTAAAAGTGAGTTAATTATACTGAAGCATAAGAAGATGAATGAGAGACTTGCTAATTGGCAATTGAATCTAGTAGTGGTATTTCTTAATATTAAAGATGAAATTTGAGTTGTAAACTCATTACCATTATTAATGTGAGATGAAGAAACATGTATCTATATTCATGTGGGCATTTTATACATCTTAATCAGCAATATTTCATGACCATGTAATGGGAACAGAAAAAGCTGATGTGCAGGAAAGAGGGAAGTTTTACCTCCCTCACAGGATAGATGAGAAGTGAGAGAAAATCCATATTTTGTGGTAACCACACAGGAAATGGCTTGCTGGTACCTTCTTACTTTTCTGGTCTAATACACCACTAACTTTTAGATGATAAAAAGAAGCATTACAGATGAATAGGTAATGTAGGATAGGATCCTTCACTCCCAACTCATCTACCCCTGCCCAGAGCAGCACAGGAGGGAATGAGGGTGATCTCATGATGATGTCCCTGCAGCCCCTCTGCTGACAATATCTTACACCTGCACTTAATATTCAGGTCAATAGCAAGGACACAGGGGGTGGGAATCCATCTGCTCTGTGGTCCCGGGGAGATACCGATCGCCATGAGGCATATTCCCCACCTGTGGAAGGGACTGAAACTTTTGAAAATGTGTCCCATGTGCTATAATTATTCACCAAACCTTCAGACGACTGTGAGGGAAAATCCTGGGACAACTCCAGTAATTGAATTGAGAACAACCTAGCTTATTGTCAAAAATGAGACACAAATTGGCTCGTATGAGTGGGAGTTGGATTATTTGAATAAAATGTATGCTTAAAGGCACATACTCAGTGTTTTTTGAAAGCAGGTATCACGCCAGATATGGAGATCCAAACTGACAGCCATGCTGCTAGGATTGTCTCCAGGTGGGATCTAACCCTGGCTTTGCTCTGGACCTGACTATGACTCCAGTGCTTGTCAGTGCAGGGCTGTGCAGATGCCCATTGGGAACAAATGCTCACCCTCACTGCTGTTGGACATGGAGGCCTGGAGCTGTGGCTGCCTTGCCCATGCACTGCTCCTGCCACAGCTCTTCCCAGACTCATCAGGATTTCCCCATGCCCCAGAAACACCATGCTGTGAGTTTGCCTGCACAGGGTCACCCAGAGATCTGGTCTTCACCTTATTCCTACTGTGTGCAAATTAGCTCATCCTCCTCATCCAATCCAGAGCAAACCAGTGGATGGGAGAAGAAAGGCAAGTATAGTGCAAAAATAATTTATTTGAGTCTATATACAGGGATGGAGACATGGCTTTCCTTTATCCAATCAATTGCTCTATGGGAAGATGTCTTACATGCTGAGAAACCCTTGTAACAAATTCCAGTACATGTACCATGCAAGCAGAGCTACACTGAACTGCAGGGCAAACCTCTTACTATTCTGCCTTCTGTCCTATAGGCTGTAAAATAATAAGACAGCAGTATCAGAGAGGATTAACCTGGGGACCTGATGAGACCTGGTCTCCAGCTGTGAAAATCTTGATGACTGGCAGTTTAAATGGGCGTTCAAGTGCACAGGTGACAGCAAATAGCGTGATAGTAGGAAGAGAGACAGCTGGAAGGTATGGATGCAGGGGCAGGATTGACAGCTCCTTTAGGGCTGTTCAGATTCATCTGTACCTGAGCTTCCCACTGCAGCCATCTCAGGAACTGACTGAGAGATCAGGGCTTCCTCACCAATGCAAATCAGGAGAAGAATAGGTATCTCTGTTATGCAGGTACCCATATGATAAGCATTCAGACCATGTTCTTAATACATACAGGCCATGTCTTCTCTTGCAGTTAGGAAAGACATGAAGGCCATCTTTCTCAGCCTGATATTGTCAACAGAAAGCTCAGTGAGATAGGTGGGGGCTGACCAGCAGCAACTGAATGTTTGCTTCAGAGTTTTAAATAAAAGTTGCAGTGGATCCCCACCCCGCTCTGTAGCTGCTCCAGAAAATCAAGCAGAGGTCTCTAGATTCAGTCCTGATCATGCTCCCACCTGTAAGCAGTAAGGGTAGAAGCTGTTTAATCTCTAAATCATATTCTAAAGGAGTTCAGATGCAGGCATGATGTTTCTTTTTCCAACTTCCTGCTGTGAAATCACATTAAAAGAAACTAAAAATACATGCTCTATTACTGTTTTTTCATCCAAACAGATGCTGTACTTACTGCAGGGATGTTATTTACCTGTCAGGCTAAAGAAAAATTGAGATTGGTAATAGGTAGGTAAAAGGAGACATTCCTCCTGCTTCTCCAAACTCCTTCTGATGGTGTTTAGGGGCTCCAAACCTCAGTGTGACAATGTAGCAAAATTAGGATTTACAAGTTGAAAATTAAAATTCTGATTTTTTTTTTTTTTAAAGAGACTTTTTTTAAAAAAGGACATCTAATTACTAAATAACAGAATGAAAGTACTGGCATTCTCACTGGTTATTTGTATTTATAACTAGAATAGAAAGCGTAATAAAAAGGAATACTGGGAGAAGCTGTCCTGTCCTTTCATGCTTTCTTCAGATATTGCCAGTTTAAAAAAAGCTTCTTTTTCCCCAGTGAGATAATTAGAGCAATTCAGACATTTGCATTCAGGAAAGCAGTCACTTTCAAATGTGTTCTACAAAGCTATTTTCTGCAAAGAGCCATTTCCAAATCATGCTGTTCTTCTAAGTGCGCTAAAGCATAAAGTGTAATTAGACTTATTGCCTTAGAATTTAGTGGGAAAGGTTTAAAAAAAATTTAGCCCTCCTTAAAGCATGAGTCATTGACTGGCTGGGGGCCTGAGAGCCATGGCACAGTCCTTTATCCCTTTGTACATGTTGCTTGTACATGAGCTTGCTGATACAAAAAAAGAGACGTATGTTTTGCTGGTGGTATTCCCATCTGTCTGCAGAGAGATGCTGAGAATCTGTTCCTGTCTCTGATTCTAGGACTCCCATTCCATTACAAGAAGGACCACCAGGAGAAAAGTCTGACTCTCCTCATGTTCTTTGCCACAGGAAGAAGTGCTGGGAAATTCAGAGGGCCTTTCTATTTTGCCAGTTGAGAGAGGGATCAGCAGACAAAGTCCTTTCAGCCCAACACTTAAGGGAGATAATTACAGATCTGCTCTATAGCTCATGGAGTAGTTGCCATTTGCTTGATATGTAAAAGGGCAAAGGGATGGACCATACTCAGTGAAGGTCACATCTTCAAACAATTTTGTAACCTTTGAATGCATGTGAACTTCCAATTTCTCATTTCCAAAGGATTATCATTTGAATGTAATTGGGCAACCTCAAGAACCAAAAAAAGCTTTGTTGTTATGTAGTGACTGTAGCAACTCCTTCATCTGCAAGAGTACTAAAGCTTTTAAAAGAAAAATTTAAAAAAACAGAGTTTTCATCTGGCTTTTTTTTTTCTCCTATTATTTTCAGACTGTGGGAAATTGTGTTTTGGCACATCTGTCTTGGAAATGTCTGTGTTACATGTACTAAAAATCAAAAAGTAACAGTCAATTGCAGCAAGCACGTAAATGAGGGAATTCAGGTCCAAACACCTTAAGATTCACAAAATTGTAATTAGCAGAAACCAAGTTCTATAAGAAAAAAATGTTAGTCAACTTAACTATATGCTAAATATACAATTTGTCTATAAGCATGAAAATTTTAAAACTCAGCCTGCCCCCACTTCCAATAAAGAGTTATTGGATGCATTCAGTGTGCAATGTGGGAGTCATGACTTCAACAGGAACTCTAACTTTCACTTGTGCTGTTCAGTGTGGCCTCTTTAGAATCCTTCACACTCATATCTGATTCAAAGCAGTCTTTGCCAGCTGGTGTAAACTCACTTGGAACACTGTTAGGTTAGATATCAGAGGATGAGCTGTTTAATACCAGCCTACTCTCACCTGCCTCCTAGATTCATGGTAATGTGACAATTTAAAATGTAGAAGGCAGCAAAAGTGTGTTCCATATGTTTCAGTCAAGAATGCCCAGACAAAAACTCCACTTTTCATTGAGGCATTTTCTAACCTTGGTGCAACTTTCTGGTCAAGTTCAACTGACTGTAGTGCTGCAATCTGTCATCCAAGCAGGAGAACCATGGAAGAGGTAAAACAAAATGGTGAGCCAGAGAGGAGTTACAAGCAAAGTTTATGATAACAACCCCTTAAAATTTTGGAGGTTTAGCTGTGATTGTGTGTGATTGTGCTTTTCCAAGAATTGGGCCTGTTTTATTTATAGGAGAAATAATATGTGCTCAGAGAATGCATAGAGATGGCTTACACTTAACTAAAAGAAGGAGACTATTTTCTCTCATCATTTTCTCAAAAAAGGGAAGTTGTTCAACATTTTCATGAGGTGGAACACTCACTAACCAACTGACTGCTAAATGTTATATCAAAGATAGACAATCCTCATGTTGATCTTTAGCTCTGACAAAATTCTTCTTGCACCATTAAAGTTGAGTTCTGCTGAATGCTTATTTATTTAAAATAATCTGTGAGAATTTTTTGTAGCTGAGTGAGCATGGTTTTAATAGTCTTTTAGCAGACAGTATAAATGGAGGCTGCAGGATATATAGAAGGGAAGCATGCTGTGGAAAAATAATGGAGTCTAGATGTGCATTCAGTGTCTCTATCCTATTCAGCTGTTAGCTTTATTATCTGTACTATCAGAGCCTGTATTGTGGTGTTATTTCTCATCCAAAACATTACCAATTTTTTAAAGTGTTCTGCTGTTCAGTGAGTAATTTAGATTGACTCTACAGCATAAGACAAGTTACCAGCTGCTGCTGGCAACTGATTCTGTTCTTACTTATTATGGTCTTAATGCATGCAATATGCACTAATCATGGTATTACTTTAGCTTTTGAATCAGTCTAATAAGCTTAATGCCATTGAGGGGTTTGCCTCTTGTCAGATCAAATTTTACAGGTTATTGTACTAAAAGGATCAGAGTTCCTGAAGAAGAGAAAATTTTATTGGTGAAATCCTCATTTTATTGCTGTCAACTGGAGTTTTCCCCAAAGCTTAGACGACAGTCAACTTTCTAGGAGGAGTTTCTCATTTTTGAGGGATGAGTCTAAGATGAAAGGGTTTGGATATTTCAAATCTGGTGTTGATCCTTTCAGGAAATCAGAGTTTGGTTTGAATTTGTGTGGGCACTAAGAAAAAGCGAAGCACCAAGATTGAGAAGACAGAAGCCTCTCCCTGTTAAAAACCTCTCTCCAACCATCCCCCTCCAAAGTAACTCCTAAACCACTTGAGCCAAAACATTTGATGCTAACTGTTGCAAAGCTACACCAGAAATGCCACTTTGCATTCTTCTTTCATTTTAGCCTCCAAACCAAGACTGCTGTCCTGACCTTATAGCACAAGGCATCGCTAGAGTGAAATGCCATATGAGATCAGGGTACTCTGACATGCTTGTCCCTGGCAACTGTCCTTCCTCAGCCACCACTCTGAGAACTCAAGAAGTCTCTAGTTCTGATTTTGGACTGAAACTGAGACAAAACTTCCTTTGGAAGATGGTCCAAGTTAGGACTGCAAAGGCCTTTTCTCTGATGTGTGTTTGTCATGGTTACAGTAAACAATGACTTCAGTTATACTCCTCTGACCTCAGGTGGCAGAAAGAAAGAAAGAAAAAAAGAAAGAAAGAAAGATGTATCATTTGTCTGAAACCCTTTCAGTAACCCTAGCAATAACATTTAGCATAAGATAGAGTAGCTGGCTGCATATGAGAATATTTAGTTGATCAGCGACCAGTAACACTTGATTTAAGGAAGCATATGATGTTCAGAGGCTCTAACAAAGATGAGACTGATGGAGGATCTAATTGCTCCTTTAATCATAGTGGACAGTTACAAAGCTGATGGAACACTTCCTGTTAGTGGCAAATAGTAAAACAAGGAAATGCCCTAGAGATACGATGCAATGGCTTTGAACTTCCCTCTGTTTAACAGCTGGATCCTGCTCTAGCACCAGCAGCAAGCCAGGCTGATCCCTTGTACAGTCAGGATTGATGACTAAGCTGGTTTATACCATGGCATGCCATGATATTATTACAACAGATAGGAAGATTTTCCGAAGAGCGGTCAGTGCCAGCACTGCCGTCTTCTATTTTAGGCAGCTTCCTGGAAGAGTTTGAGACCCTTTCTTCAAAAAGCTAATCCAAATGGAAAGAACGTTGGCAGCCTCAACACCAGGTCTTTTCTGAGCAGTGACGTTTTTATGGCTGGTGGCAGGGATGACAGGAAACGACATTAAGGCAGAGCATGTTCTGTGAATTGACCCCTCCTGAGGAGACCACCTGACCAGGAGTGACAGCCTGTGCCACACTGCATTTCTGGTGTGTGTTCCCCAACCAACCTGTTAAAGACTTGTCTTAGGAGTAGGATGGCCTTGTATGGGTCAGATGGAGTTATTGCATTAACACTCCTGTATTTATCCCAGAGAACCTTCTGCTCAGCATCATTAAGGCAAAGCATGTGACTGTGTAGCCTCCCTGGCATGCATCCTTGCTCCTCCCTGTGATTCAGAGGTTTCCCTCTTTGCAGACACTATCTGCAGGGGTGATGAGCCTCTTTTATCAGCAGTACCTGCAATCTACTGGTGCTACAGAGTCTTTGGAAAAATGAGTTGCCCGTGCGATGGAAATGTCCTGGGGGCAGGAGATGATACCAATGTCAGATTATTTGGAGTATGTACTGGAGACAGACCTGTTTTAGCATTAAATATTCACAGGTGAAAATCAAGGTCACAGCCCAATGGCTTGTAACACCCCAGAAAGAACTGCCAGGGCCAACCAGACCCAGCATTTGAGCAAAGCACACTCACAAGGGTTGCAAACAGGCTTTGAGACCAAATATGCTGTTGCTTGGGGAATTTAGCCTTATAGTTATTGCATGGCACGACAAAAGCATAAGGTAGCAACAAGGCAGTGCAATTGTTTGCTTTCCTCTTTGAGCACTTAAGCCCATTGTTTATATATATTATCAACATGCTCAAAATCACTATGCACCTAATGTCTGATTCTTTGTAGATGTGTACTTGACCAAGTCATCCACGTTTCCGCTGGTGGACCTGGGCAAAAATGTGTTAGGGCTGAAACTCTTATGCCACTAATATGCTGCTTGGTGGCCTTGACATGCCTGAGGGAGAATTCCCAAAGGCTCTTTCTCCTGTATAATTTGCCAGTATAGCATATTGCTGTGACATATGAGAGATGATGCCACACAGAGTGAAGTTGGCACATTGCAGTATTGTTATAAGCTGGATGTGGGGAGCTCCTGTGTGAACACAGTGTCAGATCTTGTATCAAGAAGTGGGGCAAGCTCAAAAATAAGAAAAGGGTAAAATAAACCCACAACAGCCAGTAACTTTGTAATTAACCCTATTGTTCAAATATTCAAGTAAAATCCCTACTCTGAACTGCTGGATTCCAAAATATGATATCTGCAGAGAGAGATTTGAGTGGTCTTTGCAGAAAGCCATGGGCTATGAAAGTTGGGGAAAAAACCTCCATGTAAGAACAAAACAAGATACCATCGGTGTGAAATGTCTTGCCCAAGCCAGAGAGTCTGCACCCTGATCTCATCAGACCTGTGCAGAAGACCTATTGTACCTTATCTCTCCCTTTGTGTTCCCTGAATCCTTACATTCTGTAGACCTGAATAACTGTTCCCCTCTGTAAAATCCCCTAAGATAAAATGGGTTTTCCCCTATGATGTAAGTGCTAAAACCCAAAAAGTTTGTAATTTAGGATTTCCCCTTTACCTCATCCCTGTAAAGTCCCTAATTGTAATAGTTCTGCCCCCTGATGAATATGTAAACCCCCTGTTGAATATGTAAACCCTAAACCCTTTAAATATGAACTTGTAAGTCCAATAAAGCACTCCAGCTTCTTGCCTCCCTGGAAATGTCTTAGCTTTATTGACCTCCATACTGAACCTCTTGAATGTTTCAGTTTTGACCCTTATATTGCTCCATTTTCATGCTGCTTTATGTGCTTCAGTCCTTCTAAGACAAAATGGCTTACAGTGCATGTTTTATTATGGTACATGTTTTTGTTTCACACTTCATTATATATTTCTGTTTCTATATTCCATTATGCATCTCAGCTATTGTACCTCCTTTGGCAATTCACATGCCATGCTGCATTAGAATTTCAATTCTTGTTTTTGCTTGTCATTGTGAATGATTTTTATCACAAATAATTTTATTACTATTTCACATCACATATTTCATTTTCCAGACCCTCACTGTGTTCATGTTACATTATACACTGGGGGGTTTGCTTCCCATCAAACACTGATTTTTTGCAACTCATTACAGATTTTTTCACCATACATTTAATCTTTCTTAATTCATTCTGCATTTTTCCTACTGCATCGCAGGATTCACCATTTAACTTCAAATCTTATTTAATCTTTCTTCTTTGATCTTAAAGGTGCGTTTCTGGTCTTGCCTGTCATTACTCTCTCAGATATTGTATTTCATGGCTTACTAAAATTTTTCAACTTATTATGTATTCCTGATGTCAAATCCTGTTATGAGTTTTCCTTTTCATATCTCATTACCCACTTTTTTTGATTCTGCATCTCAATATGAATGTTTTTTTACATCTTGATTCTAGTTTCCAATTTCGATTTTTGCTGTGCATGTTCATTTTTATTTCACTGCTTGGTTTTGCTTCAGCATCTCATTATGTGCTTTTAGATCTAATTAGGAATTTCATGTATCATCGCTTATTAGCCAATTTCCTTTTTGTAGACCATTACAGACTATGCATTGCATTCTGAGTGTGAGCTTTCAGATTTCCCTGTGCATTTTCTTTTTCTCACATTCTTTAGTTAAATTCTTAACATCTTATGATAAATTTCATATATTCCCATGTGCATCCTACTATGATTTTTCAAATCTGTAACAATTTTTTGCTCATGTGTAAACTGTCTTTCTTTTGCACCTCAACAAACTTATTCTTTTAATAACTCATTAATAATTTGAATAATATCATATTGCAATTTTCGTTTTTATATGTTGTACTATGTTTTAATTTAAAGAAACCATAATGAGCTTCCATCTTTGTATTTTTTGAAACTGGGGGATGGGGATGATGCCTCTTAGCATAGATTTTTGTATCTACAAATCCTCCCATATTTCCTTTTCACAGTTCATATTTTTCTGTGTTTTCTTTTTCAGAGCTATTTCTGCACTTTGCCTAATGCACTCAATTCTGCAGCTTGATTTATTTCTAATGACATGTTTCATATTTTATAGCTCATGGCACACTTCTGATTTTGAATACTCTTGTGCTTTTCTTCTTTATTTATTTATGAATTTTTATTTTTGCATTTCTTTATGAAGTTCCCCTTTCAGAATTAATTTTCCTTTTTGTCTCTCACCAAACATCAGTTTTTCTAATAAGTTTTCCTGAATGAATCACCTGGTCTGATTTTTTAACTTACATCCTTTAGTGTATAACATGACCCATTTTAGATTTTTTGTGTCTCTTCTTTTAAGGTTTATATCTGTTCTGCATTTCATTGTGCAGCTCCATTATTCACATTTTGTTCCTCATTTGTCTTTAAAATGCCATTACACATTTCCCTTTTACAAGTCCCTATGTGTTGCTTATATTGCATTTTTCTACTTACGAGTATTGTTTTTGTTTTTGAGCAGTTTTATGTGCACCAGATGTGATTTTTGTTCATCTCATAATACATTACTCTATTGCCTCATTATAGTTTTTTCAAGTTTTCCTTCTGTTATCTGTGTTCTTACTGAAGGTTGGTTTTAGGTTTGGTTGGGGTGTTGTTTTTTTTTTGGTTTTGTTTTTGTTTTTTTACAATTTATTATATCTCAAATTGCACATCTCATGTTTGTCTTTTCACCTCTAACTGAAGCATTTCACTTTTTTAACTCAGTATGCATTTTCTTCTCTAACATATGCTCTTCAAAGACATGTTGAGCTCTGTAGCTCAACATCTATTTTAACTTGCTTATCACATGCCCTCATATCCCCTTGCATCTCTTATTCCTCACTTGCCACTATGTTTCACCATTTCATTTTTACTTTCAAACAATAGGTGCCTTTTTTTGTATCACACTACAGCTTTTCATTTCTACCTCTTTTAATTTTCTGTTTGTGTCACCTCACTTTGACTATTCTTTTCCCTAGGACGTTGAATTTCCTTTTTTATATAACTTTATGTGTCTTTTTATTTGTATTTCCTTTAGTTTACACATTTTTATTACACACCAGTGTACCATGTTTTCTGCATTTCTTTCACTTTCTCCTCTTACACATTTGCATTTCTTTATGATTTTTCCATTTCATCATGCCTTTTCCTACTCACCCATGACTTTTAAAGATTTTACTTTTCACTTTTACATATGCATTCATTTTTATGAATCACCTTTCATTCTGCAAAAAATATTTTTTCCCTGATGCATGTCATTGCTTTTTGGCTTCTCATTGAATGTGTTCTTTTCTGCAACACAGTAGGTTTTGTTTTCGTAACTGTTATACACCTTCTTTTTCACTTGAACTTGCCTCCATCTCATCATGTGTCCCTTTCTGCCCCTCATTATGCAAGTATTTTCACACGCCACCACAGAACTGGTTTTCACATCCCATAATTAACTTTCATTCCCTTCTCTCTCACAATAATCTTGAGTAGCTGATCACTCAGAGGTAGTTATTTTGCCTTTGTGTAATACCTTCTTAATGGTGAAAACAAAGTTTACTTCCTCACATGGTTTACTTGGTCCTTCTCTTCTTCTACTTGCTACTTGTGTATGTCAAAACAATTAAATTGATACTTCTTTCTTTTCTTTCCACTGACCAAGTTTTTTTGGTTCACAGAAGAAGCCAAGAGGTAATACAACAGAAAGTAGAGATATCAGCACAGAAAATACATTGCAGACACTAAGGGAATACAGAAAGTTGAGGATGAACATGTGTTTGAAAAACTTTGGTCAAGTTTGTCATTAAAATCATACACATTTTGAAATGCTGATTGCATTAGCAAGCGCTTGCCACTTTCATAATCAGATGCACTTTATGAAAATCAGATTAGGCAGTTTCTTGGCCATTCCTATCTTATCTTGGGGGAGGGGAAAAAAGGTAAGAGAAATCTGGTTCTCCAACTTGGTCCATGGGTGCAGTAACACAGATGAGGATAACAGTGATGGTGATTATGCAGCTGCTGCCCCTGATTAACTGAGCTCCATCTGAAGAACCAGAGAAATGCTGTTGGAGGAGACCTCTAGAGGGCTCCAGGGCAGCATCCCATCAGAGTGGCCGGTGCTGTTCAGCCTCCTGGCCTGGACCAGCCCCACTTAGGGTCTCCCCTTGCCTTACTCATATCCCCAGAACCCCAGTTCAAACTGAGCTTGTTCCTCAACCTCCTCATCTTGAGCAGAACAACAGGAGGTTGTGCCAGCCTGAGTTTCACCAAGCCTCAGCTTGAAATCCTCCAACTCTGCATACTGCGCCTCTCCCTGGGCAACCTGCTCTGCTCTGGTGCTCTGTTGCTCTCCTGGTGAAGCCCCAAGGTGCTGGATGCAGTTATTGCTGTGGATTATACGGCCTGGCACTATGGCAAAATGTGTTTTTTTTTTCTCCTGAAGCAGTGTAGACAGTGATCTCGCAGTCTTCCAAGTCTCTTTGCTCAATCCTCCTTAGTTGGAGAGGGGAAGAGGACAATGCCATTGGTGCTAGGTGTGTTAGTGTGTGAACTGAGTGTGCCGGACTACACTGATCCATGTGGCTGAGTGTATGTGTATAGAAATGTGTTGTGTAGGTATGTATGTATTACCTCTGGCCAATACATGCTCAGCCGTGCTATGAGTTAGCCTGTGGGAATGGAGCTGCAGCAGCATTTCTGTCCTGGGCTCCTGGATTTGGCAAACCCTAACAGTCACAGCCATACCCCTAGGTCAGTGTGCTGTACAGATTTGCTGAAGATGGGCTCTCTTACCAACCAGGCCACAGACAGAAATGTTGAACCTCTGCCTCACTCACTGTCATCTTCCAGCTGGACATTGATCACGACCTTCTGAGCATTTTCATCCAAACAATTTTAAGCCCATTCAACAGTCTTGTCCATTATACTCATTCTCAGCTTTCAAATGAGGACACGGTGAGAGGAAGTACTGAAAGCCAAGGTACATCACATCCTGTTCTCTTTTAAATTTTTGTATCCTTTTCCATTTCCTATTTCTTCTGTCTCCAAGAGGCATCTTAGGAAAGAAAACCTCTCCAATTCCTAGAACTTTTCTATATTAAGAATTCCAGACATGTTCATAATAAATATTTATCATATTATTGTTTCCATGCCTTACATGAGCTGCTACAAGCTGTAACTGGTGAGAGACACATATGGTCTCCTGTATCAGCTGTGTAGGGTCATAAAGTTGGAAAGGAGTTGTGATTGTTCTGGTAGCTAGGGATTTGGCAGCATTGTAGGAGAAACATGTTAATGGGGAATTAGTTCCCTTGAATCCACACTAATTTGATCCCACCCCAGTGAAACAATTCGATCAAGGACTCTGGCTTTTTACAATTTTTCATGTTACCAGTGCTACTAGTTGCCTAAGTATTGCTTTAAAGTGCATTTAACTGCAAAATTATTTTTACAGGAGGGAAAACAAAAAATATCATTCACAAATAAACTTTCCTCTTGAAGATAAATGATATTTGAAGCTGAAAAGTGAAACAAGTAGGAAACAACCGAATCTTACCCTTAACCTCTCAGAAAAATGAAGATTTTATTTTGGTTTCAGTTATGAGAGAGGTATCTCAGCACAGAATTGATTTTCTTTCTTCATTTCATGGGCATGTAAAATAAATAGGTTAAATGAAGTGAGCAAAAAGTGTAAACCAACATAAATACATTACAACAAAGACTTTTGGCTTATGATAAAAGTGGGTCTGATACCTACCCAACATTCACTCCTTTTTTTTTACATCATTCTTGAAATTCTGCTTAGAGAGGATGATAGATCTTTGAACGCTCCTTTATATCTGTCCTTAATTTCTGAGTGCTTAAAAGCAACATGTTACTTCTTTACATGCAACTGTTAAAATGAAAACCTAAAATCCTCAATTATAACAATTTAAAGGGATATGAATAAATGAGATTATTAGGGAAATTTTTGTTTGTGAATACTTCCTATATTGA
Organism: Manacus vitellinus; assembly: GCF_001715985.3. Lineage (NCBI taxonomy): Eukaryota > Metazoa > Chordata > Aves > Passeriformes > Pipridae > Manacus > Manacus vitellinus. The sequence continues at coordinate 12,915,606 of NW_021939256.1, forward strand.
TATTATCATCCCTAATGACAGTTCATTTGGTTTCAGACTGTACTAGGAAATGTGTATTTGTCTGGACAGCAGTTTCCTGTGAATCTGGAAGGCACTTGGTTTCTTCTGTGCATAGTTTAGTTCTTGGCTGGCACTTGCAGCACTGGTGTGTAACCTGAATATGTCTGTATTCACAATTGTTCTGAGTGAAGGTAAGCAAGAAAAATTACAATAACTTTGTTCAACCTCTGAACTCTTTTGAAAGAATATGCAAGATCAGCATCCTTTGTGTCATATGTTCCTTTTGCAGCTTCTTCTAGGTCATTAAATAAATGAGCTACAAAAAGAACATGTGGAACTATCAGTTCCATTGTGTCTTCCCCTATATCAAATAAGAGTATTATTTTCAATTTTCATTCATTTCCTGTTAGAAAAAGGATGCCTGCACTTGCTATCTGAGAGATTTTCATGAGAATGAAAGGTAACCAAGGGATTCTTCAGATGAAGATTCAAATTCTGGGTATGACACAGTCTGGGTTCTGGTGTTGAGTGCTGACCAATATTCTCTGATGGCCAAAGGTTTAAATCAGCTGATGACTTTCACATTTGTACACAAGACAGTTGGAAGTATTTCTTAGGTTCAAGGTCAGCCGAAGCTGGCATAGCCTAGGAGCAGTGCCTAAAATTATGTACTGCACTGGCCAATTGCCCAGTGTAAATATATTTGGGACATATTAGGGCAGTATTCGAGACTGGAGATCTGACAATCCAATTGCATCCCCTGTGGATGCAAAAAAACAAACCAAAGGCCAAACCAAAACAAAGTATTGCATTTTTTTACGAACACAACGTTCTAAAGATATCATCAGAAGGAGGCCTATAGGAAGCAATACCTTATTAAAATATGTGGTATAATGAGGAGAAAAGTAGGCAAGTTCTGAGCAGATGATCCTTTCTCCAGGACATAGTTAGGGATTCAGATTAACTCCCCTGAGGTGAGTTATTTGTCCGACTAACTTTTCAAGGAAAGGTTTCTGGAGTCTTCAGAGTAGACAGGATATAAGTGTAAGGGGGGAAAGAGAAAGGGAGAGCGAACTGTTGTATTCTGTAGAGCACAAAATTTTGTTTAGAGGGGGAGGAAGTAAACTGTAGTGTGCCATAAAAAGTGTCTCTATTGAGGCCACAGGTCTTAATGTTCTAAGTGTTATGCATTTTATTCCCAAGTGCATCTGAACACAATGGTTTGTAGGTCTCCCTTGGGGATCAGGACTGAGAGATAAAGTGCTTGCTCTGTGCAAAGCATTTCCTTGATGTCTGTCTGTTTCATTCTTTACACACTAATACAGGATCTAATTCTGGCTAATTCTGGAGAAAGTAAGTAGTGGCTACTTACTTCGTCCTCCACAGTTCCTGTGAGCTTTTGTCGTGAGCTGAGTTAAATGTGCAAAAGTCAGGTCTGAGAGTGGAGTAAGGTCACTAGTAGATTTCTTTGGGGATCTGGGCTTATGCTTCTGCTGTTCAACACATTCATTAACAAGCTAGAAAAGGCAGGAAACTGAGGTCACAAAGTCTGCAGCTGATACTGAGGTACCAGAGTGGTAAAAGAAGTGGCTGCTTTTCAGCAGAAACTCATCATCGTACTGTCTGGGCACTGCAAAGAATCATGAAATTTTTGTTAGTAAACATGAAGTGATACACACAAGGGGAAAAATAGTCCCAATTATATGTATAAAAAGAATGACTCCTAGCTGACTGTTACCTCTTGGAAGGGAGAATTTGCAGGTGTAAAAGATGCCTCCATGCATATGTCAGCTCAGTGCTCTGAGGTGGCTGAAAAGCAAATGGAGCCGTATAATGGGAACAGGCTCAATCCTTCAGCAGCTCTTGGTCAGGAGAAGCAGGATACTGGAATCAGCACCAAGAAGATGTATTTTAGGTTTGACCCAATGTGGCCATCTTTACACAGATGATTCTGTCACATCTCAGTGTTAAAGGTGTTCTGTTGACAAAATTTTGTTTGGTCACAACAGATTTCTCTTAGTCTAGATCCCTTTGTTGTATTTTGTACAGTTGAAATGTACTTCTGAGTTTAGCAAGTTTGGGAGGCTTCTTACAGGTCATCAGCAAGGTTTCCTAAATACTCCTGGGAAGGGCTTTTGTATTCAAAAATCTATGTCGTGTTTCCACTTGTGTCACTTGGACCAGTGGTCAGGATTCACAAGACTGAGTAGCTGGGACTGAGGAAAAGTCCTTAGTCCAACACTGATGCATCACGTCACTGGCACATGTCCAGCATGCAGCAATAAAGTGCCCAGCATATGACAATGATACACTCAGCACAAGGCAATCACAGGACAGTCACACACTCATCATGTGCCAGGCATGTGCCAATCAGGCCTGTTGCATCTTAAACTGCAGTTGTCCTTCTGGAAGAGATGCCCTCTCTACTGTGTCACTCCACAGGCATTTGTGGAGTGACACAGTGAGGGAGTGAGGCAGGGATGAAAATGAGACACTGGGGTTGGATTGATAATTCGGGGAAGACAGACTGGTAGAGAGCTTTAAGTAACAGGTTAATAGGTATTTTAGAAACCTCTTGTGGTTTCTAAATGTTGGACTCGAGTACCTATATATCATTTTATCTCCATTTATCTCCATTTTAAAAAGATTTTTAGAGTTCTTTACTTCATTCAATCAGTCATTTGCTCTTGTCTTTACAGATAATGTTCTTCTAACTATGTTACAGAATTTTCTTGAGTGCTTCAAGGTCCAGAATAAAACCAGAGTAATTTAATTTGGAAGAGGCCTTTGGATACCATCTTGGCTAACCTCCTATTCTAACTCAAACCTACATATAGGATACTCTTTAACATAACTTCTGTAATTTGCTAAGACATTAAGTGCAGCTCATTTTAATTTCTTGCTTCTGGGCACTCTGTGTTATTTGAATGCAAAGTAGTATTCTAATATTAAATTCATATTAAAAAAACCTACAAAACCAAACCAGAATGTCCTTCCTTGATCTTTTTCAGTTCATGACAGCAGTTTGGTTCTGATTTGTTGTGCAAATCTTTCAACTGCCCACCTTTCAACTGCTGCTGTGCAGCCTAGTCAATCCATGTGTGGACTGGCAGCTAGCCATTCAGGATAGAGTGATATGCAGCCACCCTATACTGCCATTGCCTACAAAGCTGAACTGTCTTGCTGAGGAAGATGGTTAGGAGGCTAGAGGATTTGTGTGTGGAGAGGCTTGAGGGAGCTGGGTTTATAAGTTTGTGAGAAGGAAGGTTGGAGGGAGAGGGGGAGACCTCACTGCAGTCTTCCTTTAGCTAAGGGAGTGGCAGGAAAGATGGAGCCAAATTCCTGGAAAATATGCATCCTTAAAGATTTCTGAAATGCAATACAACATGGAAATTAGTTCTATGCCAATATGCAGAGAGAAACCTGTGGACTGTTCTCTCTGTGACTGTTGCTTTCTCAGAATAGATAGAAACAAATTTGTTTTCTTTAGCAAAATTTATGAGCTTTTGGCTATTGTTATTTTTTCCCTAAAAATAAAAAAATTGAATAACAGAAAGTTCTCCTCTGTGGGCTACTGAAGCTGTCTCTTTTGCTTTCTGTTCTTATCCCAGCCGAGTTTCTACAAGGAGTAATAAATTCTTAATGGTCCACTGTTCAAGCTATTTGATAAGAACAAAGTTACCTCTCAAAGTAATACATATTCTATGCTGGCTGAGGTATGGACTGCCTGTTGATTAGATTTGTAGCTATTGTGAATCATGACATAGAATTAGTGCCCATAAAAAGTTAAGAAAATCAGAACCCAACCCATTAATTTTCACTAATAAGATTCTGTAAGGGTTGAGACAGAAAAACTTACAAAAAAGACTGAATACTGTGAAAGTGTGTATTGGAGCCTTTCTTATGCCTGAAGAACACTCCAGTTTCATACAGCACATTTTTGTTTAGTGTTCAAAATCTCCTTCAAAGCCACAAAAGTAAATGATCCCCCTCCCTGACTTCTGGTTATCTTCAGAAGTTTAACCTGGAATTTCTCGACTCCTGGAAGGTTTGATGTGACTGGTGCATCTCTCAAGGAGGAATATTTTTTTCCCCCAGTTCACTAAAGAGTACTGTGATACAAAAACATTTTGATCACAAGTAATCTTTGAGACCTAATGTTTTCATAGTCAGACTTTCCAAGCCCCAGGAAAATTATGCTTTCCTCAGACTTGAAAATTGAAGCAAAAATGCATTACGACATTTGAAGCAAGACAAGAAGTTATCTATGAATGTAAGCCAATGCTACTTCTTGTCAGATCCAGTCCAGCAGTTTCAATGCAAAAGGCAAGAAAAGTCTGAGGTCAAACCAGGTAGCCAGTCCACAGCTCAGGCACAGCAATTGGGTCCTTGGCCAGGCACAGGTGTGCTATGATATGGCTAGAGACAAGCAAACCTACAGCACAGATCAGACTAACAGGGATTAACAGCGCAGGATGATCTTAAACGGGCCTGGACTCATGAGTAGAAAGGGTGGATGAAGCCCACTGGTGACGTTGACCAAGGCTTTTTAGTGCCCTCAGTGGTCTGACACATCTTGGAACTGTCAAGAGCTGTCACTAACATTTCACAAACAGAAGAAAATGACATTTTGGACCATGAAGTTGACTATCTCAGGGTTCACCTGGGAGCCTTAGAACTTCATGAGATGTATCCCACGGTCATCCTCTGTCTTTCAGTGTGCAGCCTAGCTGGAGATAAATTAAGCAAGTGCCTTCATTATCTGATCTTTCTCCTTATTTTTCAATGGCACTTGGTTTTCTATGCACCATTCCGAACTTGCTCTGATAAAATTCCAAATATTTTTATTAATATATTTTTGTCTTCAACTTATCACAATATTATGAACATGCATGATAAATTGCTATTGTATCTTCACAGTACCCCCGAGGGGAAGAAAACTCTCATAGATTCAGAGAAATTGAAAAATTCATTTCATTTCAAGCTGTACTTGTACTTGGTATAGTCACAAATCAGAAAAATAAATTTAAATCAAGCAATAGAGTCTCACTTAAGGAATCCAACAATAGAGAAACATAAATGAGTTATTACCTCTAGGTAACTTCATTTACTAATTTAACAAGCATTCTTACATGAACACTGAACAGGCAAGGTTGCATAATAATCCTACTAATAAACATTTAATTTCCTTAATCAGGAGACCAATGTGGTCTCACATGGCCTCCTGCCTTGATGATACCATGCCTTCAAACTCTGGCACTTCTGCTGCCTGTGTCATACTGCCGTGTTTCATCCACAAGGCAAACACATCTAGTCTGCTGAACTAGATATTGAAGAGAAAAAAAAGAGGATTTTTGCAGTGAATAATAATGTTCACGCTTCTGAACTTGTGTGTGAATCTACTCAAAACATTTCCTTTGTGTGACATTTGTAAGCCTTTCATCTGTTTTAAAAAAGCATAAATCCCATCACAGAGGGGACAGTCACAGAGCCCATCACAAGCAGATTTTTGCACACCTGTGTGTCACTAAACGTAGTGGAAAGATGAGCATCAACAGCTGGTGTTATCTTCTACTTAAATCAGCCCTGATTTCACAGATGTTTTTCGACAGCAGAGGAATGATAAAACTTGAGAATTGTAGACAACACTAGACTTTCCAGAGTGGAAAATACATTATTTGCTACAGACTGTCATCTCATCACAGTCATTTTTTCCAGTCAGTGCTCCCTTCTTTTATACTTTCTTCTGTCTTAGCTCCCCAATGGAAGCAAAAAAGAAATACTGTTGCATTGTGAGTCTTAGGGAAGACATTATGTTTGAGGAATAAGCGATCTTCAGCAAGCCCTGGCAGCCATACTGGGTCTTTGACTTGGTATATGGATATATATTTTCATGAGTGACTGCTGCATAAACCCAAGTATATAGCAGTAGAGGGCACATGCTGGAAGGCTCTGGATGTGTACTGCTACCGGATACAGTTCTGAGGTACATCTGTTGAGGCATGCTCTGGTGGGCATAAAGAAAGAGAATTATGGAGAAGCAAATGTCAAAACAAGATCTATAGGGGTTTTTTTGCTCTGCTAGATGTAAGGAGACACGGTACTGGGTGGGACTGAATCTCTCCTCAGGTAGGATCATGCCGTGACTATACATCCAGGCCCTGTCTGGTGTTGCGGGAGAGCAGCATTTCCAGCATCTGAAGAAATGCAAATTTACATGCTATCTGTATTTCTCTTCCTATTTCTATTATGTTTTTATTACTATTATTAAAGCAGCCCTGTTATACCACGTGCTGCTGTGCCTTTCCTGCTGAGGTCCAGAGAGAACCCTGCACACCTCCCAGCGCAGAGCAACTGTGCAGCTGAGTGAGGAGGAGGGGAGTTAGCAGTTCCTTTATGAAATACAAAGATAGTTCATACTGTTTGCATTAAGAAGTTTGATGGGACATGTCATTTAAGGCTTTGAGGGGTAGAGTGTCTCCTGAGATATGTAGTTGTTAAACTGTACAGTGAAGGAATGGTGAGAAACATATGTGTTGTCATATCACTCCCCCGTGACGCGTTGTAACTTTTTGCATACTGAAGGGGAACAGGTCCAAGATATTATGGGGAGCTTGTATCATACTTTGTGAAGAAAACATAATAGCATTTGCATCAAAGCTGAGCATTGTGCATAGATCCTTTAATAATTAAAAAAATCAAAATGGGAACAAAACATCTTTGCTGCACTACCTGCCTGTTTGTTTTATTCTTTCAGGATGGATAACCTGATTTGGTACTAGTAGAACATTAAATTCTACTATTAAGTTGAACTCCTGTGAACACGAAGCAAGTCAGACATTTCAGTGCAATCCTTTGTTCTGTTATCAGGAATATCATCGGCAAAGTTCATTAAATACCTCTTTCAATTCCACTGAGGACCATCTTCACTTTCTAATCTGCAGAGAATACTACATTTCTCATCCTGCTAGATAAAACAAACAGAAAAAAAAATCCCAGGAAGAGTGAATTATCACTTAAAGGAACTTTCTTTCTCTTTGTTGCTCTCTTTTTTTTTCTGCCTAGCTTCTCTGTTTTTTTCCCCCCACTAACAAGAGACTTACTTTTGTTTCAGCAGTAGGTTGTTCTCATGCTGAGCTCTCATCATTGAGGAGATAGGTTGCTACAGTATATTGCTATCTTCAAATCTTAGCTGATACTTCTCAGTCTTAGTATGTGCATTGAGACTGTGCTTTCAGATTAGCCAAGAAAAAGGGAAATTATCTCAGGAATTTAAGTTTTCTTATAGTTTCTCTCCAATAAAGAAGAGAAATAAATCAAGGAGGTAAAGACTTTTACATAAATTATTCCTAGGTGAAGATGAGCTTGAGCTCCCTTGTGAAGTCACATGTCTTGTTCTGCAAATTCCTAGCTGAACTGAGTTCAGCAGGGTTGAGAACTCTTACAGCAGGGTCAGAAGACTGTATTGTGTTTCCACGGAAATTATGAAAATTTCATACGTCTCTTCTGAGATCAGACTGAGGTCAAGTGTTCTGCAGGGTGGTCCTGTGATTAACTGTCCTAAAAAGCAAGGCTCTAGAACCTTGTATCCAAACAAGTCATGAAGCCTTTTAGAGAATAAATGTCAGGCCTTGGAATATACAGCATAATTTCTTTAGAGATGGACAAGCTTACACATTTTCATGATAAATTTTGTCTAGACATTTGAATAGTCAAATGCTGTGCATATAAATATATGTTGAAAACTATTTTATCCCTTTGAGAAAATACTGTCAGAATGCAAAGCAGAAGGATAAATTTTGCGTTTCCTGTTTGATAGATCTTGGTGCAACAATGACTCTGAATAAGAGATTCTGGTAGAGATTTGCAAGATCCATAGAAAGGCTACAGGTACAAGGAGACAAGAGATTTTAATGAAAAAGAGGAAGAAGCAGGGGCTATTTTAGTAATTGTTACAATTTAATAATTGTTTACTTTTCAGGTTTTTTTCCTAAGCAAAAGTAACTCCAGTAGAACAACTCCTACCTGTGAAATCAGAATTAATGATGCTAATAGTGACTTCTATTTTCAAGAATAGTATATTTTTCTATATGTGTTCTTACCCTGCATGAATGATCCAGTCTCACACTATCTAAAGGGGAATTATAGAAACAGGGGGCATGAATTTTCACAAGCACAATAGAGAAAAGGTAAGAAACATCACTTAAAAGGAGAATTCTGAATAGATGTAGGGAAAAAATTATTCAGCACTGGAGCATTCAGTTGCTGAAATATATTGCTCAGGGAAATTGTGGAATCAGAATCCTTGCGTATGTTCAAAACTCACGTGGACAAGAGTAACCAGAGTAACCTGAATTAGTTTTGAAGACAGTCTTGCTTGGAACTGTGCTCAAGTCAGAAGACTTTCAGAATTCCTTTGAGTGCTTCTATTATCCTATGATGTCAGTTATATCACTGAGTGATAAGTAATCAGAAAACAGGACTGATAATTGGATTTTCTGAGAAGATGCATGGGACTGCACGAGTACATGATGTTGCACATAGTATGTTGCACTCAGTCTCAAGAAGGAATAGAAGAGGGGGCATATTGTGGCAATGATGGCTGCTGAGTTCAGAAATACATGGAAGTATTTCATATGTTGCAGATAAGTGTGTGGAATTTTTTTCACTGGGAAGTCATGATGTGAATTATTGAGGTAAAGCAATATCTAGACAGTTGATAGAAAAATTATGATGTTTGCTTATCCAAAGTGCATCCCAATATTTACATTTTGAGATACAAACTGATTACTTGCAATACCTTTTGCACTTAGCACGCTAAACATTAGGCCAGATGCTTTGGATATAAAGTCAGTTAAATATTTCAGCTTTGCAAATCTCTGTAGTAGAGGTGAACACGAAAAGCAGAACACTAAGATAAACAAGTCAGTGGTAAGATCCTATCAAATGTTATTGCTATGTATTTCTTTCTCTTCCCTTGTCTCTGCAGATTAAATGCCTGTAAAGCAAGAGTTCTCTGAGAATCCTAGGACAGTTCTTGCCAAACCTTGTGATAAAATTGTGTCTTGCTGGTATTCAAAATTAGAAAGGAGGAGCACACACTCTTTTTCTTCTACACTTGCACTAGAGTCAATGGAGCAAAAAAATTGTTAAAAGATGCAAGCAATATTTTATTATTTACAAAGGTATCCTTGCCTGCAGTATTCTGTACACTCTTATGAATTATTTTTCTGAACATTGTGTGTGGCTGTTATGTCTTGCTGCAACACTTTTGATCTCTTGTGTTGGTAAAGCCAGCAGGTTTCACATTCTTCTTCTAAGGGGTTCTTTGTTTTGGTTTTACATTTGTGGGATTCTTGAAAAAGGTAAACTAATATGACTGTAATTTTGTAAGAGGTATCAATGATTCATGGCATCTGAACGTAACATGCAGACTGGAACAGAAATCGCAATGTTGATCAAAGATAATAAAGGCATAAGCATTGATAAGAGGTCTTCAATTTATTTCAAACATGGGAATGTGTGCTGAGGGAGACTTAGATCTGCTTCCTTTTACATTAATATGATATATTCTCTATCTTCTCATTTCTTGGTTATAATAATTTTAAGTATCAGTAAGATTGGATCACATTTGAAACTGAGATACTATAAATGGCTTTGGTACTCTAAAAGATTTTGTCACAGAATTTCAAACATTACAAAAACTAGTCATGAAAACTGAATAATGCATTTCTGAATTTGTCAGAGTAATTTCTAAAGATAATTATTAAGAGCCAATAAAACTTGCGAAAAGTTTAGTCTAGGTTCTATTTTGAAGAATTAATGTATATGTGACAGTATATTTATTCCAGAATGGTGTCCACAGTTTTAAATATGAGAAGACTATGCATCTCTCCAGTTATTTTCTAAAACAGTGTTCTCACCTCTGAGAAATTCAGTCCACATCTAATCTGAAGATAACTGAAGAGAACAGAAATAACATGCTCACATTACTGATCTTTGAATACTACCTGATGTATAGAGATGCAGAGAAAAGCTCTTTTTTGATGAAAAACAGAGATGTGAAACTCCTTTTTTAATGCATGATTTGTATAGCTGTCACTTTCTATTTTGTAATTAGCTTAAGTTAGAAAGAAGGTTTCAGAAACAGATTAAAATGAAAATAGCCCAGGACTCTCCACTGCAGTGTGCTCTGGGGTCATCTTTCATGGCAAGCATTACCTTATGCAGCAGAAAATCCAGAAGCAGTTTCTGGAGCTACAAGAAGCTATAAGCCCATTGCCTTCTTACAATGGGAGCCCAGGTTCACCCCCCCACTTCTCCCATTTCTCCTGTTTTTCTTTTTTTCTCACAAGTCTCACCTGCGCAAACCAGGGATCCAACCCTAGGTCACTGCCTACTGCTACAAGCACTTCCCTTCTGCCTTGAAGTCAGGAGCTCACTAAGCCTTCCTCACCCACCTGCAGTGTGTTCTGCCTCAGCCAGTGCCACATGCTGAGAGCAATACAGACACCAGATAGGATTACATCAGGCACCAGTAGCTGGGACCTCACACTTCTATTAGTTACGGCCAGGTAAGCGCTGCATTAGTGCAGGGAAAAGGTGCGTTGTCATAGTATTTCCAGAGATGCTTTTCTTGAAAAAGCGTTCTAGACCCAATACCTTACTTGATACTGGCTATGTCTGATTTTAGCTTTAATCTGAAAGGGACCCACTCAAGTCTTCTCTACACACAGCAGAAAAAAAAGCAAAGTAGGTTAGTACTGAAAAGCCTTATGCACCCTGTCCCTATCCAAGAGCAGAAATCAAAACAACATAATAAACTAGCAGAAGATGAAACAATGTGACTCTACCTTGGTAGTTTAGCAAGGACATTGAAGGATTCAAGCTTGATTCTGTACTTCTAAGAAGGATGATTATATGGAAAGTCTCTGAAAATTAGTATTTCTGGGGTTATAGAATTTTGTCAGAAGTCAGTGGGCACAATATTCTTTCTTTTTTCCTCCAACTTGTTCAGAAGTGTCATATTTGAGAGTGATATCTGAAAAAGCTCTTGTGGTGCCAGGACACATTTTTATTTCCAATTCTGTGATAACATTTCTGGAAATAAATTCTGCCAACAGCAGTAATTAATCAGACCTTCCAACTGTGCCTTAGGCTGCCCTTTTGTGTTTGTTTTCTGCTTAGGCAACTAAACTGGTCATGACAATAAAATATTCTGCTGGCATATCCTAGAGGCATATGTTCAGCAAAAAGCCTTGCTCAGTTTCTAGATTCCCAGCTCAAATAATTAGCAGCATTTGCTATTAATCTAGAAAGAGCTGAAATTTATATTTCTACTTTAGATGTTTAAAGAGTATGTGTTACACAGGGTATGTCATGCATCCGACCTTACAACAACACTTTCCCAGGAAAAACATTTATTTTCCATTTCTGGCAGATCAGTGTGGCTGTCTTCAGTGGCTAAGATGACATTTTAAAGAAGTTTATGAGCTTCAAGAGTGGGAGCAAGTGCTGTGTCTTTTCTGCACTCTCTCAAGAAACAGACGCCTTCTCTTCCCAATGAACTCTCTTGAAACCATCCCAAACTTTGATCATCCTTACCCTTCCTACCTCAGGTCTTCTCATTGGTATACGCCTTTCTAACAGCTTCCCTTGACTCTCTTAATTCTGCCTGGTAGTGATTCTAAACCTGACCAGAGCAAAGCAGAGTAGCAGAGACTCATTAAGACTTTCTTGTATCAATCTCAAATGCCATCCCTCTATGAGAGACAAATAAGTAAAAAAAAAGACAAAATCTCCCAAAACTGACAACCACCACAACCAAATTAAAACTAAACCCAAACAACCAAAAATCTCCAAACCAAACAAAAAAAACCCAAACCCAACATGTATGTTTTTAATACTGTGTGTGAAGTTTGGGCTAGAATACAATTATTTTAAAGAGGAAATTTGAAAAATTTTTCCACACTTCCTGACATTTTTCTGTACCTTGCAAATGCGACAGAAAGTAGCAGAGTCCAGCTTTTCAAGTACATCTGTTCAGTTCTTTTATGGACTTTTTAAGAAATCTGAAATATTATCAGCAGAATAAATGTTATTTGATCAGCATTTCAAATAATGATCAACACCAGGAGTAATTCAGAACACTGTTTTTATACCTTTGAGGAACTCATGCAACATCCAATGTCTTGTTTAACTGAGCAACTCAGAAACAGATAGGGTAGGTTCAGTCTAAAGATTAAAATGTATCATGTACAACTGAGGACAAAATTCTGAGGGCTGAAGTAATCTCTTCAACATGCTGCAATTGAAGCAGAGCAGGAAAACAAGTTCAAAGCCGAGAGTTTTTAAATAATCAGAAACACAAGGTTATTTGCATAATGTTTGACTAGTTTCTTAAAAATGTAACAGAACAGAATATTTAAAAGATGATGCGTGCTGCAAGGTCAGCACTGATAGCAACTGTTTTCTTTAATACATATAAAGCTATTTAAATCAATTAGCATGACTTGGAACTGACTTACAGAAATAAATAGTAATATATTTTCAACTTTATACCATGGGGAAAAATGACTAATGAAGTGTCTGTGAAATACAGAGGCCTAAGTATGAGTGATTTATGTAATGAATATTAATTTAAAATATCAGTTAAAAAATAACCTGTAGTTTTACTTCTACTGAAAGGACAGATTCTGCTCAAAAAAAAAAAAAGAGTAGAAAAATGAGATGGTAGAACCACAAGAAAGTTCAGTCCAGAAGGTAACTCAGGAAGTCATCTGGTTGAACCTCCAGCCTAAAGAATGGTCATCTGGGGCTTTTTCCAGTTTGACCTTGAAAATCTACAAAGATAGAGACTATAAAACTTTCTGGGCATGACTGTCTTCATGGTGAAAAAATCATTCTTTATACCCAATCTGAACCTCTTTCATTTTAACTTTTGCCCATCATTTCTGGGCCTCCCAGCATACATGACCATGAAAAGTCTGGCTCTATCTTCTTGTTGACTTCCTCATCAGAACTTGTGTCAGTTGTCAAAGAAACTTTCATCTCAGTCAGCAACACTTCTTTGTGAGTGAATATTAGATCCAAATATGCATCACCCTTGTTTGCTCCAACAAGTGCTTTAGTGAATAAATTATCCTTGACTTGCACCAAGAATTTCCTTAACTGCTTGCATCCCACCATGTTGCTATTCCAACAAGGATCTGCAATTTATAGAGCTACTGGAGTCATTCAAGAAAAGCTTCTCTGCAAAGCTGTTCTCTGGCCAACTGGCTCCCAGCACGTATTGGTGCATAGGGTTATTTCTGTCTATGCACAGGGTTCTCATTTCCCTTTCTTAAAGTGCATGAGATTCATCTTTGCAGAATTCCCTAGTCCCTCAAGGTCCTTTTGGATGGTAGCACAACCAACTACCTGGAATATCAGCCACTTCTCCCAGGGTTGTATCATCTGCAAGCTTGTTAAGGGTATGCTCTGTCCCATTATCCAGGTCATTAATGAGGATGCTAAACAGGATTAGACCCATTATCAATGCCTGAGGCACACTACTACTGACTAGCTTCCAGTAGAACTTTGTGCCCCTGGAGCTTTGGCAGTTCAGCTAATTTTCAGTACACTTCCCTGTATACTTCTCTAGCCTGTACATCACCAGCTCATTTGTGAGGATGTGTGGTTGTTGATTGTTGATGTATGCCAGTTGCCCACAAAAGCTGCTTTGTTGCTCCCCTCCTCAGCTGGGCAGGGTAGAGAAACTATGATGAAAGGCTCATCGGCTGAGATAAGGGCAGGGAGAGATCGCTCACCAGTTACTGTCATGAGCAGAACTGACTCTACTTGGGGAAATTCACTGAATAATTACCAGTCAAATCAGAATACAATAATGAGAAATAAACCCAAACCTTAAAAACACCTTCCCCTCACTCCTCCCTTCTTTCTAGGCTCAACTTCACTCCCAGTTTTCTCTTCCTGCTCCCCCTCAGCAGTGCAGGGGAATGGGGGCTGCGGTCACTTCATCCCATAGTGTCTCTCCTACTTCCTCTTCAGGAGGACTCCTTACAGTTTTCCCCTGCTTCAGCATGGGGTCCTTCCCATGGGAGACAGACTTTCATGAACTTCTCCAATGTGAGTCCTTCCCATGGGTGGCAGTTCCTCATGAACTACTCCAGAGTGAGTCCTTCAGGAACAGGCTGCTCCTGGGTGGGTCCCCTACAGGGTCACAAGTCCTGTCAGCAAACCTGATCCAGAGTGGGCTTCTCTCTCCATAGATCCACGGGTCCTCCCAGGACTTTGCTCCAGTACAGGCTTCTCACAGGGTCATAGCTTCCTTTGGGCATCCACGTGCTCTGGCATGGGGTCCTCCAGGGGCTGCAGGTGGATCTCTGTTCCCCCGTGGACCTTCATGGGCTGCAGGGGCACAGCTGTCTCACCATGGTCTGAACCACAGGCTGTAGGGGAATCTGTACTCCAGCACCTGGAACACCTCCTTCCTCACTGGCCTTGATGTCTGCAGGGCTGTTTCTCTTATATATTCCCACTCCTCTCTTTAGCTACAGTGGTGCAGGTGTTGTTCCCCCCTCTTAAATATGTTGTCCCAGAGCTACTACCACCATTGCTGATGGGCTCAGCCTTGGCCAGCAGTGGGCCCATCCTGGAGCCAACTGGCATTGGCTCTGTCGGATGAGGGGGAAGCTTCTGGCAGCCTCCCATAGAAGCCACCCCTGTAGCCCCCCTGCTACAAAAACCTTGCTACACAAATCCAGTAAAGGATGTTATGGGAAACACTGATGAAAGCTCTACTAAAATGATTTTCCCCTCATAAATCCATGCTGAGTGCTCCCAGTCACCTTCTTGTTTATCATGTGTTTGGAGATGGTTTCTGGAATTAGTTGTTCTGTCACTTTCTCGGTGATCAAGGTGAGACTGACAGATCTGTACCTACCTGAGCCCTTTCTGATACCCTTCTGGAAGACTGGAGTGACATTTGCTGTCTTCCAGTCCCAGAAAACTCTTCTGATCATCACAGCCTTTCAAAGGGGATTTGAGAGTGGCCTCACAAGTATGACTGTCATAATATCAGCTGTTATGAAGTATGTTGCAACAGGGGAGACCTGTCCTGGTGTTATATAGGCTATAGCTTTCTGTATGTCTCTGGTATTTGCTGTTTGATTATGGGCTTTTTAGACAATATTTTCAATACTTTTAAATGTAATTGTAAGACCAGGAAGTGTATTGTTTAAAAAAAAATGAAATCAAAAATAATCTCAGAACTGTATGCAGTTGAGAGAAAGGAGTTTCAAACTCTGTGTCATGTATAATGATAGTTTGATGAAAACTCAAGTTCTGGCATTGCTACTGCTGCACAAGTGAAATATAAGACTTCTCATTCACCCAAAGTGGAAATTAATATTTAGCACTTTGTAATCTTTTCTCACCATTAAAACATCTGTTATTCAGACATAATATTTAATGAGCTCACTATAAAATTGCATTCTAAATACTTTGAGATATGATACTTAGACACTGCCTTTTATTCAGATCTTTTTGAATAGTTTAAAAAGTAATCACATTTTATTGTGCTAACTGCTCGCTTTGAGCTCATCTAAATGGAAATAAGGGAGAAAACGAATGAATTTTTTTCATTAATTTTTTATGGCTTCCGTAAGTATTGAACCATTTCCCTTAAAACTTTTTCTATTGATTCATGCATTAATTTCTGTGGATCATCGCTACCCATGTATTGAATTAATTATCTTTGCAAAGTATCTTTTTCTTAGAGGAAAGTCTTAAAACTTCCTGGACTTTTCATATCAGTAAAGAGCAAAGCTGACTTTTAGCCTCCACTTTAGGATCATCTTCCTGTAAAATCTGGTTTCTCAGATTCCTAAAACATTCACCATGCCTAATTTTACACTACATACCTCGCTGGTTCTAATCCTAGAGGAATGCTTCTGATTTGTAGCATCTCCAGTCCACTTAACTGCTAAATTATCACTTCATTAAATCCTCTGCTCTTTGAGTCAGAACCACAGAATCACAGAATTTGCCAAGTTGGAAGGAACCCGCAAAGATCATTGAGTCCAACTCTTAACCCTGCACAGGATCAACCCCAAGAGTCACACCATGTGCCTGAGAGTATCATCCAAACACTTCTTGAACTCTGTCAGGCTTGGTACTGTAGCCCTGGGGAGCCTGTTCCAGTGCCCAACCACTCTCTGGGTGAAGAACCTTTTTCTAATATGCAACCTAAATCTCCCCTGACACACCTTCAGGTCACTCCCTCAAGTTCTGTCTCTGGTCACCACAGTTCTGTCCCTCCTCTTCCCCTCACGAGGCAGTTGAAGACTATGATCAGGTCTCTCCTCATGGGAATCTGTGGCAATATGCATTCATTTTTGAAAGCTCTTATTCAGAAGCAATCTGAGATGTTATCTCAGAGATGCAACCAGGCCTTTTCTCACATGAGATTATAACTAAATACCAGTTTAAAATATCAACAGTGTTAATTACAAAGTAGTAGACTACTAAACTCATCCCCAGATGTCTCTAGCACAGCACCTTTCAGCAGCTACCTCCCAAATTACTAAAATTCCTAACTTGCCTGACTACACAGCATAGCTGTGCATTTTTCAAATGAAATAATTGCAAACAGTAGAGCATTATAGACCTGGGTAGGCCTCTGGAAGGGGTTTTGCTTTGTTAGAAGGAAACAGGATAACACTTCTTTTTGCAAAATCTCTTTTTATCAGCTTGCTGAAGAGACAATTTCAAAACAACGCGAAAGGCTTGCTGCAAAGCTGACCTTTTTGAGATGAGATGTCATGACTCCCAGGGAAGCATGGGTTTGCAGTTTAAACTTGGGTTTACAGGAATTTCTGGGGGTCCTACAGGGTAGTAAGAGCCAGGAAAAAAAAGTAAACTGTAGCATATGTACATCTATATCACCAGGAGATAGTAAGAATATCAGCAAGCTGTAAGGAGAGATCTCCATAGCCAACAGAAGAGAAGAAAACATACCTGTCAAAGCCTTGTGTGGATACTGAAGTGACAATCACTATATGAGGCAATGCAACACAGAGCAGAAGCATATAAAACCAGGTCCCTGCACATCATCTGGGAGGCAATAACTGTCTGTTCATGTACCCACATTCAGTTCATAGCATTAGTCATCCAAGGAGATTTAAACCAATGTGTTGAGCACCACAATTGTAATAAGCTAGAAATGGATTTGGGTTTATGGTCTGTTATGAATTCTTGGATGACAAATGCACTACTGATCAAATGAACTTGATCACTTTCTGGTAGGTGACATGCCTTTGGCAAAGTGTTAGGTCAAAAAAAAAAAATTCTTTAAATCTTTAAATCAAAACATTCTGGCAGACTTTCCAAAACACTTCTGTCCTTTTTGGAAGATCATCTTTGCAGACTGCTTGTAAGTGCACTGAAACCTGAGGGATTTATTAATACAGAAATTGAGTTAGGTAGAAATAGGTTAGCATATATTTTGGATTCTTTGCTATTCTAGACAATTTGGAACCTAATAGATTTAATTAACAATGAGGAATGACAGTTAGAAGTAACTATCTTAAATCATTATGGCAATTCAGTTACTAAGGTGATGTATCAGTCTTACGAAAACGTGAATAATAATGGCAGCATCCTTTGAGACAGTTGTACTTAACTCTGTTCATCATTTAACTTCTTCAAAACATTTGATTTGACCTTGGGGTTCTTTCACATTTGAAATATTTTTGTCTACAGTTCAAGTGACAAATGCCATTCTTTCAAAAATTATTTAAAGATTTGGATAGATATGAAAAATCAGGTTAATACAATATTTCAAATACATTTTGTGTCATGGCTGTTAACTGATAAAGAAATTGAGGAAACTTGGAACTATGAAAAGGAAATGTTTAAAACTATTTTAAAAATTAAATTGGAAAATTTTAAATATGATTTCCAGTTGGTAGAGAAAAAAAATCCTTCCAGGAAACTGACAGGCTTTCTGAATACTTTAAAAAAAAAAATTCCCAAGTCGGGAATATAATGTAATCACATGAAAACTTATGAAATATCAAAGCACTACAGGGAAGTGTGTCTCACAGACATGTTGCATAAATTGGATGAATGGGCAGACAGAATTTGTACTGTAGATTGTAATGATAAATACCCTGGTTTTCTCTGAACAGTTTCAACAATGTCTAACACTTTGATATTGAAAAGTAATAGGAGCTATGTACACTTGTAGTGTACCTACAGTGTACATATTCAGTCTGCATTTATACCATTTTCACTGTGTACACAGCCTGGTACTTGGATACGATAGGATAGGATTTCTCACAATTATCCTTTTTATCACCAAGAGAGCCCTGGCCAGGACTACAGAATCCTTTGTGCCTTTACAATAGAGCATCTCACAGGTATATGCTTGTATTTTAAACTATTTTAGAAAAGGACTGATGCAGCTTGCTGAAAGGGAAGGCATGGCAAAGTTACAGCTTTTGCCTGTTCAGTGGTTCTGCACCTTCAAACAGGCCATTTTAATTTCTTAAATTTAAAGTAGTATTGCTTAGTGCCATTCTGGGAACCAGCAGTGCTGAACTGCCCATCCAGCTTTCCAAGGGGTTGCCCGCACAGCCCCATGATACAGCAGAATTCTGGCTGAGAGCAAGTTTTTTGCAAATGCATACCCTGTCTCCTGTCCCCTCTGGACTATGAGTTTTTTTCCTCTGGTCCTAAGCCATCATAATTAATAAGCACAGCAGTACATAAAACAGGAGTGCAATTTGCAATCTGCCAAACTTGATGTTCCGCAGCATAATGCCAAGCACATGGCATGTTTATAAGGGCATGGCAAAGGCTCTGAGCACAGAAGACATTATTAGGTATCTTAGAAGATTGTATTACAAAGAAGTAGCCAATTTGGGAACAAACTGTAGAACAAGGACCTTGGCAGAAAGTGTCTTCTCTTACACACCCATGTTTCCCTGGCTTGTTCCAAGTAACAGCAATGATGGCCAGATGATTAAATGTCCAAACTGAAATAGAGAATGAATTAAGTTGGTAAACAGGTTTGAACAGTTATTCAAATAATCTTAATTTTGAATGCTAGCATTCCCAGGCTATGTAAGCTTGGACTCCTGAGCATACCTTGGTCTGGAGAGAGAGGAACACATGTGCATATGATATGGTTCTAAGTTAAGGTCAGTTCTGGTGAAGGCTCCATGGACAAATAGGTAAGCCTGCTCAAGACTTAGAATGTTTTCAGCTCACTTACAACTATCTTGGATACTGCAAGTGGCCATTTTTTACATAATTACTAGTTGTCATTCAGGAAGGTAGAGCATTTGGTTTCTGTGCTTTTCTAGTTTGAAGAGTGATGAACCACACCCTTGACATTCCAGGGAACTCAAATCCTCATTTCAAGGATCTCGAAGCGCTAACCATCCACAGATATGTGTACAAGAGTCATGATACTAAAGAGAGAAAGAAAAATTTTATAAAAAGGAAATGATTCAGGCAAAAAGAAAATTTCCTTCTTGGAAGAAACCGTGAGTTGCACATGTTAAACTACTGTTATAAGAAATCATACCTTTAAGTATAAGATCAACCATGAAAGAAAATGAAAAACACAGATTAACAAGAGCATAAAATTTCAGAAAACCAACACCTTACAGATTATTCTTACTTCAAGAACAGCAGGAAGTTATGGTAACTTAAGAGGACTTTCTTTTCATCCTAACCAGAGGCAGGTGAGTTTTCATCATTTTCTCATATTTCATCCCCCTCACCTACCTACTTCATCCCCTACATTAGTATTTTTATCCATTTCTCCATAAGCGAAGTCTACTTAATTAGATTACTGCCACAGAGAACCAGCCATTTGTTAGAAATATTTAAAGTGTAACATTTTAAAATAAAAATCAATTATTTTTTCTTTTTTTTTAACGTCTATTGAGCATAGAAATCAGATGACGTTTTGCAGAACTGGCTGCAAAAGTCACTTCTGATAATAATTAGGATTTTAAATTGCTTTATTTGCATGCATGTATTTCCTCTTATCTGGAAACATTCCAATGTACTGAATAATTTCATACAGAAATCTAATGTGGAATAGTCATGGAAGGAATTATAAAAATAGAACTAACTTTCCTAAAAGAAATGTAAAGTCAGTGCTGCATTCATGCCCTTATGTAACACTAATTACAGTTGAAACACACAAATTATGCCCACTAACATATAAAAAATTAATCTTTCAAAAATCCTTGTGCATTGCAGCATCTCAAACTCAGTCAAAACTTACAAAAAAAAAAATTTTAGACAAATCTTTCTCTGTTGAAAGTAATGAAAAGCAGTTCAGTGCCCAAGGCAGGAATCACAAAGTTGATACATTTTTCTCATATGAACTATTTAATTTCTTAAGTTTAGAATTCACTTGAGAAAATAGTTGAGTATAGAAAATATCTTTGTCAATTCATGCATTTTGGATGAAATCAAATATATCACGGTATGTATCTGTAAACCCCAAAACTTTCAAAATAGAAATGAAAATAGAAATGCTCTGCAAGTTTTCTGGTTAGAAACAAAAAAAAAGTAGTGAAGGAATTCTTCTTTCTACTTTGCTCGTGTGTGCAGCTTTTGCTTCAGTCATTAAGTGGTAGTATCTTGACTGATGAGTCTTCTTTCCTTCCTTTCATGGGAGAGGGGAGTGGGTTAGGGTTAGGGTTAACCCATCAAGTAGCCAGAGAGCCAATGCAGCTCAGCACACTGGAAGTGTGCACGTTGAGCTGTGGTCTTTATCCCAAACTTTTGCATAAATAACTTGCAGCTTTCCCATATTAAACAGTATTGCTAAGAGGGCGTTGTGGTTTGTCTATTTTTTTTTTTCAGAACCAGAATTCTGTGCCTTCTTTTCCAGTTGTGCCTGGAGATGCTGTTTGCAGAGGAGCCGTAAGTAAAGAATATGTACATACAGAGACCCCTCCCTGATTTGTTCATGTCCCAGGCAGCCTCCAGGGCCCTGCACTGTTGTTTTCCATAAAAAGGCAGAAAAGTTGGGCATAAAGAAAGCTACTTTACAGCCTACTACACCTGTGGCTATATACCAAGCCAGCCAATTGATTCACTACAGAAAATAGGAGTGACCTAGTATCATATGGACTAGTGCATAATGTTATATATGCCACCTGTATTCTGGTTTGTGGACAACCACTCTGGGCTACATCAAAAACAGAATGTCCAGCAGAAATGGTTTCACCCTTCTGCTCTTGTGAGACCACATTTGGAGTTCTGTGTCCAGCTCTAGGGACACCAGTATAAGGACATGGACCTGTTGGAGTGAGTCCAGAGGAGGGCCACAAAGGTGATCAGAGGGCTGAAGCACCTCTCCTATGAACACAGGCTGAGAGAGCTGGGGTTGTTCAGCCTGAAGAAGAGAAGGCTCTGGGGGGACCTCATTGCACCCTTCCAGTATCTGAAGGGAGCCTGTAAGGAAGCTGGAGAGGGACTTTTTACAACTGCATGGAGTGACAGGAAAAGCAGTAATGGCTTTAAACTGAAAGAGATCAGGTTTAGATTGGATATTAAAAGAAATTCTTCACTGTGAAGGGGGTTCACTGGAACAGGTTGCACAGAGAAGTTGTGGATGCCCCATTCCTGGAAGTGTTCAAGTTTAGGTTGGATGGGGCCCTGAGTAATCTAGTGGAAAGTGCCCCTGCTCATGGTAGGGAGGTTGGAACTAGATGATCTTTAAGGTCCCTTTCAACCCAAACCTTTGCATGTTTCCATGATTTTATGACTATAGTTCTGAAGGCAAACTGAGAGCAAATCACCATGATTTAGTGATACAGGTACTCTAATAATTTCTTCTGCTTGGAATATCTTTCTGTAAATTACCTAAAGATTTTATGTTGTGGTGTCTCTACATGAATTAGTATATTGCTGTCTGAAATTTTAGCGCCAACGGAAAAAAAAAAAGCTTTATGTTTGTTGTTCTTCAGACGGATTTCAGGTTGAAAGATATAATAAAAATTGTGCTGAGGTTTTCAGGAGACAGAAATAACAAAAAAGAGAAACCCTGTCAGTTTGAATTTAACAAAACTCCTTGATCAATATATAAATTGTAATTCAGGGCTTTGAAGGTCTTATTCTGAAATCGGTCACTATATGAAGTAACAATTGACTAGAACTTTTAATTCAGTTGTTGATTTTCAAATGTATAAGAAAATGTAGAATTGTCACAAATGAAGAGTTAAGTCCCATTATTACTGTTTGCCGGTGAGAAAATAGTTGTTTCAACAACTATATAAGAAAGTTGGGCAGGTATAACTAAATGTTGAAACGGTTAGTACGAGCTTCATATAGCAATAGCTAGGAGGAGGGTGGGTGAAACAAGCTGTTCCAGGGATGCAGTAGAAGCAGTCTGTAGAGTATCTCCAGATTCTTCTTAGGTAGATTAAACAATTTGCCTTCTGAAATCTTGTGCTGTTGTTAGGATTTGGGTGGTTTGAACAGTCATGTGGTCAGGAAGGGGTCCGTACACCTGCCTCCTGTAACAGGGATCTTGCTCATTTTCAACACACAGGGTCAG
Source organism: Manacus vitellinus (assembly GCF_001715985.3). NCBI lineage: Eukaryota > Metazoa > Chordata > Aves > Passeriformes > Pipridae > Manacus > Manacus vitellinus. Next base: position 12,938,197 of record NW_021939256.1, read on the forward strand.
CTTCATAATAATGTTACTGAGTTAACAATACATTTTCATATATCAAATTAATATGGAACAGATCCTTAGAAACCCGTTAGAAATTCTTATTTGGTCACAGTATTTGTTTTATTGTGATACCATAACTAATGTAGTAGAACATATCTGTTCTCTAGGGTGAAGACCTTGGTAGAAACAAAGCATCTGGTGTATGGTTCACGCATCCCCTGTCCCCTTGTTATTTTGGAAAATGTTTATGCCATTTTGAGAGATGATATGTTCCAAAATTAAAATCTAAGCAAGAAAGAAAGTAGAAGTATCATAGTAGGACATAAACAAAATAAATAAATATTACCTTATATGTGAACACAAGAAAGTGATATAACATTTTTTTGAGGAAGTTCTAGTCAAATCAAACCATACACATATGAGTTTCCCCCCCCCCTTTTTTTTTTAATTGCAGAATAAAATCCTTACCTTTCCTCTTGAAATGCCAAGACAGATTTGAGTAGTCCACCCAAAAACCTTAAACGAGATTTAAGTTGAGGACCTAACAGAAATGCACCTGTAGTTTTTGCCCCGGGGCCATAGCATCCTGGATGTGAAAGGAGGTGATGTCTCTCCTGTGATCGCAGCACTCCTCCTGCTGGTGAGAAACCACCTGAGCGGGATTGCAGCCCTCGGCAGTGGCTGGACCAGATGTTGAAAGAGTTAATTTTCAAGCAGGTACCAGGAGGAGACCGGGAATAATGGCCTGATCAGGGAGACTGAAGTTGGGAAAAATCCAAAGGGTGTTGGGAAAACACGAATAAATTAAAAAAGAATTAGGTAGAGATGAAAGTAGAGTCTTGAATAAGTGATAAGGGATCATGTCCCAGAGGATACTAAAACTGAAGACAAAGGTACGGAAAGGTGAAAGATTGAATAAGACTTAAGATCTCTAACCAGTATAACTCCAGCCTGTCAAAATAAGTGTAAAGTCCACTGACAGAGTCTGCCTTTTCAGTGTTTAAGTCAAAAAGAGAGAAACAACCAGTTTTACTTGAAAGTCACTCCTTTGGGATAATTAAAAGGGATCTCTGAAAAAAATCTAAAATTACAAATCTGTTATCACAAGTTACTAAAGAGACATCACAGTTCAAATACTAGAAAAGAAATTTCACAGTGAAGGTGGTTTAGCAGTGGAACAGCTTGCCGAGAGTGATGGCGACATTTCCAGCATTAAAAATAGTCAAAGAGGTCTTTGTTTGGACATGGCCTTCAGCTACCTGTTTTAACTTCAACAGTGAACTTGCTTGGAGCAGAAGGCTGGACGGAGTACCAACAGATGTCTCTTCTTATTTCTTTCTGTAAATGTAATCTGCATTTTCTGAGGAAGCTTCCAGTTTCTATTGAAAGAGGAGAAAATCTAAAACTTGCAACACCACAATCAAGCAGACAAAAGTTTATCTTAATCCTGACATTTCTTATCTCCTCAGCCTCATCTGATAGCTTCCAGTAAGAATTCTTTTAAACCCTTTTCAATCACAGCCTTATGCTTCAGCCACGAGATCTGCGCCTTATTTAGATGTGGGGCTGACTTGGGGCTGTGAAGCAGTAAAGGCACTGTTGTCAAGACCATGCTCTGGTTCATTGCAGCTACTGAAGCCAGTGAAGAAAGCTATGTAGGAAGAAATAAAGTTTCACTGAGGCCTGAAGAACTAGAGGTTATCTCTGCTTATCTCACTGCGCTCAACAGATTGCCTATTCAGGGTAAATTTTTGACAAATGCTTTTCTATTTTTCAATATTTACAGCTTCGCATCCAGAATCCATTTTGTGGGAGTTCTGGGTACAGAACAACAAGGCAAATGCATGTAAGAGTTTTTATACAAGCAGAGATTAAATGACTTTAGGATCTTTTAATCTGGAAAAGAAATAATTGAGGGAGACAATATGACAAGGTCTATAAAGTCATGACTGTCCTAAAAAAGGTGAATAGGAAATAATTAGCTATTTATTACAAGAACTATAGTAAATATCAAATGAAATTACCAAGCTGCAGATCAGAAACAAAGAAAGGACTTCTTCAATGCAAAGTATAGTTAAACTATAGAATTCTTTGTCCCAGAAAGCCATAGATGCCCCAAATATATAACATTTTTAAAAGTGATTAGATAAATCCACAGAAGATAATCCATCAATGATTATTACAATGAAAAAGGCAGATATAACCTTTGACTTGGGAAATGTCTCAAAGAAGTGACAGCATGAAAACATCCATATTGCCTGTTGACTTAAGTGCACCCATGGTAAGTTTTGTCATCTATTCACAAGGGACTACATAAATGGTCTGGGCAGATAACAAATGGCATGTGCCTAACAAATAACGGTGTTATCTGCTTTGACCAGATGCAAGGGTAGATACTATGATTTAAGTGCCCTCTTGCTTTACACAAGGGATGTGTCATGCTGCAAAACACTTACTGTATTGCCATGAATCTAGTCATACTGAAGCCCAGGCCTTGGAATCCTGGGCTATGTAAAAAAAAAATACACGAGGAAATGTGTTATCAAAATAAAAGTACCAGGTTTGGAAGATTGAATTTGCCACTACATCCAGAGTATTTCCTACTCTTTCTTTTACTGAAGTTAAATTTGGGGTTGTCTTTTTTATTTACATTGATTATCGGAAGGATAATTAAATGTGTGTTTTGTTTTCCCATAACAAGCGGTTTTCCTAGTATTTGACAGAACAGTATTACTCTGTACTAGCCCTGTTCTTATTCTCTTTCCTCAAACTTTCAGTTCTGGTTGCTAATGTATGTGCGACACATATTTGTCTTCACCCTTGGAAGAGTAACTGTCAGTTTTATTGAGGGTTTTCCATTACCACTTTTACCAAAGATTTACTAGCATTGCAAAGAAGCAACAAAAATGCCTTCCCTAATTTTTCCTCTTACATTTTGGGGCAGGAGAAGTATTCTTTTGGCTGAGCAACAACCATTTTCTACATATGCAAAAACTTTTGCAACTTCAACATATTAAAGTTTAAAAATTCCCATACTTGTCGTAACTGACTTGGTATTTTGATATCACATTCACTGCTCTTGCTGTTACTTTGAACCGTTGCATTGCACTGTCTTCCCAATTCAGCAGCAGTATTCCTCTTGAAGTTACTCAGGGATGACTGGGCCATGGGGATTAATGAAACCAGAATGGCTGGGACCCAAAAGCTGCAGAAATCCAGAGACCTAGAGGGAGTCTGTGTGTCTTCTCTGAGGTATAAGGGCTGCTTTTTAAAGGAGGTGGGACTGTGGATATATGCCCAATCTCCCTCTTATTAAAAAGTTTTGAGAATTGAACATCTAACAAAGGAACAGAAATTAATCCCAGAAGGTGTCCTCTTGCATTTTTAGACTCACATATCTTTTTGTGAGTCTAGCCCTAGATGCCAAAAGGGCTCATCTCTGACACTGGCAGTTCAAAAGCTCACAGAGATAACACACAGATGCATGCACAGAGTGGTAGTTCAGATCTCTATCAGACCAAGTACAGTAATCAGCACATCCAGGACATCCCACCATGATGCTGACTGCAGTGCTGCTTCTCCTGCCATGCTTCCCTCCCTGACAATCTCCTCCAAATGCCAGTGCCTTCAGAGAATCTGTTGGATGGTCCCGGCTCACTTATTTGTCAGGACTGCAGGCCAGCAGACAGACCTGTACAAAGCTGTGTAGGAAAAATTTGTCTTCACTGGAGCAGAGGCAACATATTCCGAAGCTTTTCAGACAGTTGTTATACATGCAGCATTCAGAGCAGCCAAAACCTAATGATATTGGTTGTCTCATGCAGGGCAGAGAAGACCATCACAGAATGAAGAATGGTGCCTCATTATGGCATGGATGTGAACCCTGGCACATACTGTGTAGGCTGTTCTCTTCAGAGTGTTTTTCATTCTAGCTTTTGGGAACCGATGAAATGCATCCCGGAGTCCTGAAGGAATTGTCTGATATAGGTGCCAAGTCACTCTCCACGATATTCAAAAAGTCAGGGTGGTTGGGGAAGTCCTGAGTGACTGGAAAAAGGGAAACATAGTACCAATCATTAGGATGGGGAGAAAGGACAACCCTGGGAACTACTAACCTGTCAGTCTCACCTCTATGCCTGGGAAGATTGTGGAACAGATCCTCCTGGGAGTTATGCTAAGGTATATGGAGGACAGGCAGGTCATTTGAGACAGCCAGCATGGCTTCACCAAGGGAAAATCCTGTCTGAACAATCTAGTGGCTTTTCAGGATGGAGTGACTACATCAGTGGATAAGGGAAGACGTCATTAGTCTGGACTTCTGTATAGCCTTTGACATGGTTCCCCACAACATGCTTCTCTCCAAGTTGGAGGGTGATGGATTTGATGGGTGGACTGTTAGGTGGATTAGGAATTGGTTGGATGGTTGCATCCAGAGGATAGTCATCAGCAGCTCAGAGACCCAGTGGGCATCAGTGATGAGTGGTGTCCCTCAAAGGTCTGTACGGGGACCAGTGTTATTTAACATCTTCATTAATGACATAGAGAGATGGATTGTGCATCCTCAGCAAATTTGCAGATGACACAGAGCTGAGTGGTGCAGTTGACACACCTGAAAGATGGGATGGCTAGACAGGCTCAAGAGGTGGGCACATGGGAATCTCATGCAGTTTAACAAGACCAAGTGCAAGGTGCTGCACCTGGGTCAGGGCAACCCCCAATATCAATACAGGCTGGAGGATGAACAAACTGGGAGCAGCCCTGCTGAGAAGGACTTGGGGGTGCTGGTGGATGAGAGGCTGGACATGACCCAGCAATGTGTGCTTGCAGCCCAGAAAGCCAATTGTATCCTGGGCTACATCAAAAGCAGTTTGGGTATCAGGTCAAGGGAGGGGATTCTGCCCCCCTATTCTGCTCTTGGGAGACTCCACCGGAGTACTGCATCGAGGTCTGGAGTCCTCAGCGAAGGAAGGACGTTGATCTGTTGAAGTGAGTCCAGAGGAGGGCCACAAAGTTGAACAGAGAGATGGAGCATTCTCTTATGGAGAAAAGCTGAAAGAACTGGGATTGTTCAGCCGGGAAAAGAGAACGCTTCAGGGTCCTAACGCTTTAGGGTGTCCTAATTGTGGCCTTCCAGTGCCTGAAGGGAACTTAGAGAAAAGATGGGACAACACTATTTACAACAGGAGAAGGGGGAATGGGTTTAAATTGAAAGAGAGTAGGTTTAGGTTAGATATTAGGAAAAAAATCTCTACTGTGATGGTGGTGAGGCACTGGAACAAGATGCCCAGGTAAATTGTGAATGCCTCATCCCTGGAGGTGTTCAAGGTCAGGTTGCATGGGTCTAGGTGAAGGTGTCCCTGCCCATGGAACGAGGGGTTAGAACTAGATGATCTTCAAGGTCCTCTTCCAACCCCATACATTTTTTGATTCTGTGATATATTGCATTTTTTATATTTAATTAAGCTGTAATTAGGACAGACAGTAAACAAAAGAATGATGTTAACAGCAGGAATGAAACAAATAGCTCCTTCATGTCATGCTACATACAATTGAAAACAGATACTTCTTTTTGTTAGACTGTAGTCTAGGCAGCGAATTGTTGGTTGTAGCACATTTTCTACTATTCTGTGAATTTTCTGAATCTACAAAAGAACGAAATGTGATCTCCTAGTCTGTGAGAAAAAGCTCTTCCCTCAGAAGAAAATTTCTTGGATTCCAGTTTCTTATTCAAAGAATACCTGATTTAAAATATGTAAACTTTTATCAGAGCAGCTATTTGAAACCAGGTGAGCAATTTACCCGAGTATTTGCTGTTCTCTGTAGATTGACAGTAAATTTACTAAATCATCTTTTGATGGGATCAGAACTCTTCCCATAAAACCACTGTTATCCCTAAGGGGATGACAGGCGTGCCAATGTAGTTCTTCCTCAAGGAAAGCTGATGAACAGGAAAAGTGGAAAATCCTGTTTTCAGTGCACCATTGAAGAGTTAGTTCTCTGCACTTCTGGAGCGGGTTCTGAGAGAGCCAACTCAGATTATTCTAGCTCCTGGACCCTACCAGCTGTCTTGGGAGAAAATCTACTCAGGAAGGGCACTGATTCCTACTTAGGTTCTCCCCCACCCCCCCCGCAGTGAGTCCTTTGGATGATTATGAGTTAGACCCAAATGATGAGTAAATCTGACCATCAAAACATTGTGGAAAGTTAGGACAAAACTAATAAAGAAGTTCAAGTATCTCAGCAGTTCAGCCTGTTGTTCTGTAGATAACAGGGCTTCCTGAAGAGTTTGTCAGAACTGGGCTTAACTGCTTACGCACACATTTATAGAGCCTAATTCCCCATTAACCAGAGAAAAAAGGCAATGAAAACAACTATTAGAGAAGGACAAAAAAATAACCACAGCCTCAGGCACAGAAAAACTGCATGGCTCTGAGGTATAACTGTCTCTGAAGCTCCAAAACTGTCTGAAAATAAACTAAATTAGACCTTTTGTAGTGCAAGAAAACAAAATTATGTGCCATTTTGAGATATTTTTTTTAATGTCTCAGTTGCCATCCATTATCTTCTCTGTCTAAACCAACAAAAACAGCATGTAGAGCCCCAAATATTGGCTAAGTACTTAGGTCTACTAAAGTTAATATTATGGACCAAATATTTTACTTCATGCTATTATAACACCTGATGGAAGTTCACAGATCAATAAAATGTTACTGTATTTCAAAAACACAAGCTAAAAAAATTCTCTAAGAAACATTATACTTTGGGAATAATATATTAAGATACTCTCTTCCTCTGCAGAAATAAATAAATAAAGACAGACATATATATTCTGTTTTATTGAGAATAATTAGTTATATCTCATTTTGTAATTCTATGGAACATTTTCCGATGACCAATTTATATTCAAATTTATGAAGTATTCAAATGTAATCTAAAATACAAGAGCTTTCAAGACAGCTTAGATATGACCCTTTCACTTTTGCCTGATGACTAAAAGTAAAGCAGAAATTAATAGATGTGAATATACAACCTGCTTTGTCATGTATGTTTAAAATAGCTTCTTCCTAAAGAGATCAAGGATGGGATGCAAAATTTACTGAAATCAACATCATTGTCTGAAATTTAAAAGCCATTAACCCACATCATAATAGAGCAGGTAAAACTGCTAAATGTTTTACATTAAGTTAAGTTATTTAATGACAAACCAGTTAGTTAAAGAAACTGAGGAATGGTTGACCTTTTTCAAAGATTCTTTGGTCACTGTTGCTGACCTTCCAGACTCATTGTGAACTTACTCCATTGAAGTGTAAGGTCTTGTCTACTTCTATGGACCTTCACTCAGGCACCCAGAAAACTAACAAGTATATTTAAAGGAAACTAAGAAGTATATTTAAAGAAATCAACCAGTAGTGAAGCAAATAAAGAAATAAACAACAACAAAAACCAACAACAAACAAAACCAACAAAATACGTTTGTGGCATTCTTATTGGGATAATAGCATATATAAATGTATATCTATTCAAAGCAGATCCAAATATATCACATTAGTATGCCTTACTAATTTAATGGAAGTTGTAGAGAAAAGGTACACTGTAGTGACTAAGCCAACACTTCCTTAAGAGCTTTTGACTGTTCTTGAAAAATGAATTAACTAACGCTGAAGAATAAAGACATCAAGTGAGATGTATTAACGCCAAGTTGATATTTAAGTTTTTCTCTCCTTTAATCAAGATGATCATGGTTTTATTTTCCTTCACCTCCAGCTCCTCAGCAATCACTATCAGATTTTGCCAATTCTGCAATAAAACAGGGTTTACAAATGCAGCTTGTATAAAGCACAGTGAAAAAAGTAAGTCTCACAATAAAACATAACAGAAAGAGAATCACTGCTATCTTAGAAAAATAATTGTTGTACTAGAGGGTGTCATCAGTAATTGTTTCAGTGCTTGTGTCCTAGTTATCACTAGTGCCCACGATACAACCTATCTATGTAATCAGAGGCTCAGTTCAGTGATAAAGAGTCAGATGGGCTTATTATAACCAGTAAGCACAGACTCATATTCTTTTGGGACAATAAAAAAGGATGTGTGTTTGGCTGTGGGAATACCTCTATATGAATATGAAATCACTGAAAAACTCCTGGACTGTGAGCATATATATACAGTTGCTGTTCTTCAGAACTATCTTTCTTCTAACCTGGTTCCCTGCTTAAAATGCAGATCATTTCTTACCCCACCAGATCTAGTTTTCAGCAGTACTGTGTTTAGTGGAAGTGCTTGTGGCCAAAATCCTCTAGTGAATATATAGAATCGTAGAAGGTTGCAGAACTGAGGGGAATTCTAGAAATCTGCAGTCCAGCTCCTGCTCTAATCAGGACTGACTTCAAAGCTAGGTCAAGCTACTCAGGAGTTTATCTAAGTATGTTCTGAAAATCTCCAAGGATAGAGATCCCCTTTCCCCTCTAGGCAACCTGTGCCAGTGCTCAGACACTGTTGTGAAGGGGAATCTTTTCCTTCCATCCACTTTGAATTCTCCTTCTTCCAGCCCGTGAGTATTGAGTATTGTCTTCACTCCTTTCTTCATGCACGTCTGAGAAGAGTCTGACTTTGTTTTCTCTACAACACCCCTTTGGGCAGAAGAACACAACAACTGTATTCCCTGAGCCTCTCTTTAAGCTAAACAATCAAATTCCCAGCTTGTCACTGTATGTCATGTGCTCCAGCTCCTCAGACATCTCAGTGGCCCCCTGCTAGACTCACTGCAGTTCTGTTGTGCTCAGAAGTCTATAGCAGCCGCTGCCTGTTGATCTATTCCTGCTTCTTCCACTACCCAGCTGTGTAACTCTGAGAAGACCAAACCACAACACTTTTTTTTTCCTCTTGCCACTTTGTTAATTATGTCCCTTTGGAATATGAATGCTTAGAAGTAGGATTTGCTTCTACTCTTTGCATGTACAATTCCAAATGTATCAGGATTCTGATCTCTGTCGGCTTCTGGGCATTGCTACAATAGAAAAAGCAATAATACTTATCCACAGGAAGCACAAAGGGAAAAAATATTGGAATAGGACAAAAAGATAAAGACTTAACCATAAAAAAAATTAAAGTATGAAAATAAGGAATGATGATTTTTTTTCTGCCCGTATTGTTTCTTTCACAGAGTAAAAGCAGAATTTAGTAGAAGTTGGAATAATCACCCTATATTTTCACCCCTTTTTGCTTCACTACATGGATCAGCCATCCTTGTACCTTCCATAGTTACTGGACAAAGGTATAGATCTTGGGAATTGCATCTTCCAATTCCTTTACACTAGAGTGCTCTCTGCAGGATGGGTTTCACCAGGGCCTTTCTCTGGGTTTATGCCAATTGATCTTCACTGAATTGTTGGCATTGTGTTGTTGTAAGTGTAATGGCTGAAGACAAAATCAGGCAGTAGATGTGATGTCTCTTTCAGAAGGTTCCTGGAATTCTAGGTGTTTTTATCTCTCTTTTTTCAGTTGATTCATTGAATGCAGAATAAATGCAATGTTTCTTAAGTCCAGTCAGGATATCTGGGTAGTTGTTAGCGTTGTTAAGCAAATGATATTGATAATTTCTTGTTAAAAGGTGGCTAACTAAAGAATATAATGTGCCATTAAGTGAAGATTAATGTTCCTCACTATACTGTTCAAAAGTAAACAATTTTTTATCACTAAATACAACTTTACCTACCCTATTAGTAATTTAGAATGTTTTATAAACATTTTTTTTTCAGCTTTCTGAGTAGACCAAGTAGAAATTGTGTAGGAATTTAAAGTGGATCAGAAAAAAGTCAGGTGTCACCAAACTTTTTTTCCCCAAATTTTTTTCTAAAACTTCCTTTTGTTCCAAAGTGTTAAAGGAAATTTTTCATTTTCAGTTTCTAAATGAAGTTTTGGAAGCATATTCTGTTGTTTATTTCCCAGTTTCGGAGGATTAAAGATTAAAAAAAAAAGTTAAAGAATCATCAGTGAAAATGTACAGGAATAGACCATCAAAATGGTGCTGGTAGAAAAGGTTTTGTTCACTTTCTTCCTCCGTTTCATAAATAAAAGGCTCAGACAGTCTCAATGACTGAAGTCATAGAAGTAATTAAACACTCATACTCCAGGTTAGAGTTCGAAGTCCTAGTTCTTACCTCCTTTGCTAGAGCTGACATATATTTAAACCAGTAGATTAAAAGGCATGGAAAAATAATGGAATTGTCCTGGAACAAAATTGAAGATCAAATTACTAAAATCAACCAAACAAATACAAAACTCAAACAGAAAATTCCCTGCAATTCAATTTATTTGCTGTTGAGATTCTCTCAGATGAATTCAGAAAATATGATTCAACTTCTGCCTATTTTAAATTATACAATTTCATGTAATAGGGTAAAAATGCTTTGGGGGATTTCTGGGTCATCTATCTTCCTCACATTTTGTTTACAGACTTTTTTTGGGGGGGGGGGCAATTATCTAGATTGATCTAAAGAAATTCCATTAACATAGAAGAGTTCCTTTTAAATTAACAATTTTTAATACTTCTTTGGTATGGATATGATAGAGTTGTCAGTTTCATGAAAATGAATTGTTCCATGGAAACATCAAATCAGTGCTCAGTGATGGCCAAAACTCGTGGTGAATGCTGGTAAATTATTAGAGAAACAATAGAGAATAAAAGATACTGTTATGCTACTGCCATGCAGTTCTAAATCTGTTCCTTGTCAACTTCTTTCTCTATAGACCTTCACCGCAAAAAGGTTATAACTGGATTGGAAAACATATAGACGAGGTCAGCAGGGAAGATAACAGGTATGGGAAGCCTCTGTATGAGAACATCTAGACAATGACTCTTCAGTTTAGGATGGACATGACTGAGGTAATGGAAAATGTACATAAAAAGCTTACAAAATCAAAACTGCTCAGGGAGGTCACCGCTTGTACCAAAAAACCCCCACCCTTGGAGGTACCAAATAAGGCTAGTTAGCAGCAGGTTCAAACAAATCAAAGGTGGAAGTTCTTCACACAGTGTTAATCCATGAAAGTCCTTGCCAAATGTTGGTGAGGACTACCTGTTTACAAGGATTTGAAGGGAGAAGAAATGGTGTAAGAGGGATACATCCACAGAATGGTAAAATACAGAGAAGTTACTTCTGGACTGAGAAGTTTCCAAGCTGTAAATTCTTGATGCTGGAAAAGTATTTGGGGCATTTATCACCACGTTTTCTTTATATCACCACGTTTTCTTTATTCCTGTAGTCTTTCCCTGGATATCTGAGTTGGTGATAGGGAAGGCAGAGGCACGAGGCCATCCATGGCTGTGTGGCAGTGGCCATACAACTGCACTTCCTACATGAACACCCATGACCTTTAATCTTTCTTCATATCTGTCAAAACGGGTTTTCTCTGCCTTCTTCCAGCCATTGCATAGGCAAACCTTTAGCCCTGGCAAAGTTCACCACATTTTGACTTTCCCTGGATTCTGCATTACACATGAGTTTGTACCAGCCACCCAGAGCCTCTCTGCATGCTGAATTTAATGCAGCTCCAATTCATCCTCTTTGCTCTAAGTGTTGTTTAGAGGCCAACTCAGAACTTTTTACACCTGTCCCAGCTCTACCATTGCTGTCTGTCTGTACTGCATGTCTGACTTAGCAGGGTTAGCTGAACCTTGGGAGTACCTTAGTGGGACGCTACAGATGTTGCAGATGCTGCTGGGAAGAAGACAAAGGTGAAGGGAATGGAGGACATTTATTGCAATTGCCCATTATGTGTGGGCGATTGCCAAGCCCTAAACTGGTTCTTACTGCTTGGTGGTGGGATCTCAGAAGTGGATGTGCTGGTACCAGTGTGTATTCTACATGCCAAACACAAATGAACTCTTAGACCTTTGTGCACCCTGGCTATAACTGATCTCCCCAGGCCGACACCATAAGTACAAACTGGCATTCTAGATTTTTTTGTCACAAAGATTGAAGTAGACTGAAGTAAAAATAACAAGTCACTCCTCCATTTGGAGTTACAGAGGCAGGGATTCATAGAATAATGCTGGTTGAGAAGCATCTCTGCAAGTCATCTTGCCAAACACAACATTCTTCATCTTCCTCAAAAACAAACAAACAAACCAACCCCAAAAAAACCAAACAAAAAAACCCAAACACCAAAATCAAACAAAAGAACCCAAAAACCCCAAATCAGTGTTATCCACCTTGGAGTGAGGCTCCAAGGTCTCAGCACTCTCTTCAGTATTTCTTTTCAGATGAAACTTCTGGCTTAGTGTTCTGGCTTCTGTTAACATTTCTCAGGTGTACAATGTTGCCCACGTGTTATGTAGCTAAACTGCAATATAATTCAGGTTTGAGAACTCCTTTAAATGGTACAGCAGCCAAAGAGTTTCTGCAATTAGAAGGTTAAGGAGTGGATTGCTGAAATTTAAACTTTTAAGTATGTGTTATTTCAAAAGAACCTTACCAATAACTAACACAATGTCATTTGATACTTTTCTATGCCACTGAACTAGAATGAATAAAATAAATTTAAGTATAGTTCATCTAATTAATTTCTGCCCTTATGTGTCTTGTGTGAGGTGATACATTACATGAAAGAAGGATGAGGAGGGAGAGTTGGTAATATCCAGATACAAGAGGTGCACTTTGGTTCTAGTACATATGGAAAGCGCATTCCTAACTTCCTCAGACAGTATTAAATTCCAATTTTTGTGCGGTATTTAGCACTCACTGAGTGAAAGAGACTGTAATTTACAATTAAATAGGATTCCACAAGTGTAATGAGAAAAGGAATAGCAAAAAGGGATGTGACTTGACCAGTGATGTAAATTTGCATTTTCAAAAGCAATTATTATTCTAACAGTAAAAATATAAAGGATTTAATCTTACAAGAAAATAATAATAAACAATCCTTGCTGGTGACTTTTGCCAGCTAGCTGGTGATCCTTATTGGGAAGAATCTATACTAGAACATGAGAACAGAACAGAAAAAATATGTCCTGTGTGTAGTTGTATCGATGGGAAAGCTCCTGCTTCATTCCAAAGGACTGAGATGTAAGTCTGAATGATTGAGCAGATAGAAAAAGATAAAGTCACACTATCATCAGCACAATTAACATAATTTTTTTGAGAATGGTAAATACCTTAGTTGTTTATACCACAGCAAGGTTTGCTTATATCTTACTGACCAGAGAATTTTCTTTCTTCTTTTTTTCCAGTAGAAATTATTTACATTATCAAGGTATTGTTTGCTAACTTACTTAGTACTGGTATTTTATTGTATTTTGTCCCAAGTCAGTACCTGCAAGTCTGCAGATTCTCTGGGACATCAGACTTAAGCAGCAACCTGCTAAGTGCCACAATGTACAGAGTTATTTTATTTTTTACTTTATTTTATTAATATTAAAAGTATTGCAAAGAAAGTCTATCATAAAATAAAAGCCTACATTAAACTAAAATTAATAGATGTCGATTCTTTTCCACTTGTCACACTCTGTCAGTTCTGATATATCTATGCTCTGTGGTAGAGAACGTCCTCCAAAGAAAATTGGCTTGTCGATACAATTTTGAATTTTTAATTTAACAGTGTTATTCAATCAACTCAATATATATCACTCCTTTCAGAAGTTTCCTGCCACTTGTTTCCCTCTTATTCATTTTTAGTTCCTATATCAGTCTTCCAGGAGTGCTCCAAGGAGAAAATAATCTTCCGGTTATACAAATTGGTTGTAAAGTTCAATGATGATGGAAACGTTAATAACATTTATCAGAAGATATTACAACAAGTTAAGTTAGCTATACCGTTACAAACTGTAGTGTTGTTATTTTAAAAATACATAAATGTATTCATATGTAGATACTAGTAAATTTCATGAATAATAATTTTTATGTTTCTTGTATCTACCTTTTTATTACTGAATGGCTTCAGCATAAGAAATTTCCTAGGATTCTCTGTTTTTGTGGCACAGAAATGAGGGTATTAGAAATCTCACGGTCTGTGTACACTCAGGTGTGGAGGATGAAAATGGTTTGTAAAGAGGGAAATTACCCCACAGAAAAAGCATGTGGGATTTGGATCTGTTTGTAACTGAACAATTTTACATTCTTAGTTTTGCATTCACTTGTCACATTTGTTGTGCCAAGAGAAGATGATCTGAAAGCTCACTTTAGCTAAGCATATGTTGGTTCCACGTTTGTTATTTCAGATGTACTACTTTCCTTTTTCCTGTTATTAAGGCATCTTTTCCATTTTTACACACTTCCACCACAAATAGCATCAATGGGAAGTAACACCATAAGCTTGAATGCCTAGGGATCTGTACTTGGGAAGGGTAGTAGACTTGGGCATCCTTGACATGCTCAAGGGCACGTGTACAATTCAGAAGAACTTGACAGGCTTCAGGGTGGCTCTGGAAGGAACTCAAAAGATTCAACAAGTTCTCTACCTGGAAAGGAGAAACCACTTGTAACAGCACACACTGGTGATGTTCTGGCTGGGGAATAGCTTTGCTGGAATGGGAGTCTTGGTACACTGCTGAACATGAGCCAGCAGAGTGCTCTGGCAACCAAGCAGGTCAACTGTACTATGGAGTATACTAATAGGAGTATAGCCAGACTGAGGAAAATTGCTATCTCTTTCTACTCAGCATTAATCGGACTGCATCTCAAATGCTACATTCATACAAGAAAGCCATTTATAAGGTGGAACATATTCTGTAGAGGGCTGCCAGATCAGTCAGGGGACTGGAGTACCTGCCATGGGAGGAGAAACTGAGAGAACAGAGCTTGTCAGCCTGGAGAGAAGGTGGCTTTGGGTGGGACACACAGCTAATAGCAGCATGCTAAAATTTACAGGGATGTTATCAAGAAGATGGAAGAAGACTTTCTACAGTGGTGAGTGCCAGCACAATGAGACAAAGTGCATAAAATGAAACAGAGATTCAGACTGGGTAGAGGGAGACACTTTTAAACCATAAAGACAGTCAAGCAGTGGATCAAATTGCCTAGAGAGGTTATGCAGTCTTCATTCTTGGACATTTTCAAGGCCAGTCTGGATAAAGTCTTAAATAACCTAGTCTGAGCTCACAGATGACCCTTTTTTGAGTAATAGATTAGACTGGATGACCTCCAAGGTCACTCCTGACCAGAATATTCCTGTCATCCTATGATCAAACTAGAAAACTTCCTGAATTTGCAAAAGTGCAAATAAGTAACTCTTTCCAATTCTAGCACTGTTATAAATATAGCTATTAACACTATGCAAATAAGTAATTTCCTTTGGCACAAAACCTTTTCCTGTATAATAAGCTTCAGAGACTTTGTACCTCTTGGTCTACATAAAATGAATTATATTCAGTACTTTCTCCATGTAGGTTCAGTAACAGCATGACAAAAACTATTAAAATTAATTCCTGTGAATCTATTTTTACAAACTACTGTGGCTTCTGTTCTCTAAGAATGATCCACAATTTTTAATTATATTTGGCAGAAGAAGAAAATTGGTTTTGTGTTTACAGGCATTCTGGAGGAAATGAAATGTGTTATTTAGTTCAACAGCTAATGTTTAATGATGGAACAGCAAAGTCAAAATCCTTTTTTTTTTTTTTTTGAGAGGATTTAAACACATCTATATCTCTCTAAGTAAAATTTCCTACCCAGATCCTATAGCTACACTGGCATAAGGAGAAGGCAGTACTTTCAGTCTCATAAACACTTCTACTTGAAATGTCAAACTTGAGTGTTCATTAATTAAATACAGGTAAGAAAGAAAAAATTTATAAACCTATTAGTTACAATATTTATTTATAAAACTGGACATACAGACCTCAGTACTTATTCCAGAGATGCTGCTTTATAGAAAGTGGATCAGGTTCATTGAAAGAAATTGTTAGCACCATTCTTCCCCAGATTAAAATGTTGGCCATTAGAGAATCTTTCAAGGAGGTTGCAGATATAGGAGCATGTCTTTTGAGGAAATCATGAAACTGGAAGATGGGTCTCCAAGTGAATGCTCTAATTCCTGACCCGCCAGCAGACACTAGCTCCTCCTTTTCAGGTTCCTCTGCATTTGTGCTTTCCTTATTATTTTTCTTATTAGAGCCTCTCAGCTTTTTTTAATCCCATGAGTTTATGCCAAAGGCTGACAGCCTGCGGTTGGGCAGGGAAGGTATATACAGCTGTTGAAGGAGAGATATGGCCTAAGTTACTTGATTCAAGAACCAAAGGACCAGCACAGGTCTCAACAGGAGCCAGACTTACCTCACACCCAAAGCAGTACCAGCACCAAGGAGCATGAGTAGCCCTGTTTTAGGGGTGCGTGACTGCCAATGTTTATACATCCTTATTCTGTGCTTCTGAATGCTGAGAACAAAGCCCACTGTGCCACTGACATGTATATGTGTGCACTGGACTCCTCCAAAGGCTCACTAAGGGGTTGTTTTAGGACAAGGAAGGCTTGTACTTGCTTGGATAAAAATGTTGCAGAGGGTTCTTTGCCAAAGCATCTGGATGGACTATAAAGAGGCTTGAGTCTAGCAGGAAACCAGCTCTTCTCCATATTCCCAAGCACATGTACAGCTCCCTAGTTCTAAACTGGCAAAAGTGTTCCCAGCTAGGCTGTACTCTGCCTTCTGCTAGCACATGGTCTCTAATAGTCATCACATCTGATCATAATAACATAGTGTATTTTAAGTGTATTTTCCCACATTTCTGTGTAACTGTTAGTAAATAGTGAATAGTTAACTTTGGAAATGTTGAAGAGTAAACACTGTTGCAAACTAACACAAGGATGAACTCACACAAGAATACCAACCCCCATCAGCTCCCAAAAATGCAAAATGAAAATATATGAAAAAATTTTAACTGAAAACTATGCTTTACCTTGTGTTGTATCCTAACACAGAAGAACTTGTTAGGAGCACTAGATACTCTTTGAAGAAGCCTTGAATATTTCAAATAAATATCAGGTATTTCAAAAGAGATAGCAAGCACTCTTCAATGTGATTCTGAGCAGCCTAGTTTAGCAGTTTTCTGAGGTCACAAAATTGCTTGGAATTAAGCAGTTTTGGTTTATTCACACATGATGAACTCCATCAGTTCTGAAGAGGTCAACATATGCAGCCAGATATTTTAATGAAAAATATTCCAGGATGTTTAAGAACAGGGGTGATTTCTATGAAGAATCCGTCCTGACAGAAATATCTTCAATCATGCTGAAGCAGAACAAGACTTTAAAGAAATAAAAAAAAAATAAAATAAATACAAAGACATTTTCAGAAGGTGTATGTAAAATGTTGGCCATAATACAGAAAAGAATGTGAAACAATTAGTTCCACACATAATCTATATTTAACTCAGTTTCACAGAACATCCCCTAAAGTGGAAAGAAACTATGAATTTTATGTAAATAAAAATCAGCCCTTGGTACAGGAGTAATAACTGCAAATGCTCACTGGAGAATTACGTGTCGTGCAGGAAGATAGCATTCAAAAATGAAAACTAACTCAAGAAGTTCTAATAATTTGATATCAAATAGCAAGAAGAAACATGACAAGAGCTGAATAATTATTTGTTCTTTGAAGAACTACATCATTCTAAGCTCTATATCTTTTTTTGTAATTTTTCTGTTGTTCTGTCTGTGATGATGATGGCAGAGATGAAGTGTCTGTGCCCTTCCTATAGCTTACACCCCCCCCATTCACAAACAATAAAATTCTAGGATGGTTTTTATTTAACATTGTTCTCCTGTTCAGCAAAACACTTCAAAATCCTGCATGTGAAGTGACATGACACAAAAACACAACATCAAAAGCAAACCTATTAGCAAAAGCAATCAGCCATTACTTGGTAATCACTAAGCGGCACTGTGCAATTCTCAAGTGGCCATACTACACACTGCCTTGCTGTAGATGAAGAAAGGCAATCATAATTTCCCCGAACAAAGTAGATGGTTATATGGCAGTGCATGCCTAGAACTCTCCAAGGAAGGAAATGTTTCCTCTTTTATGTGTAGGTGTTTTGAACAAAGTTTTGAAGATTCAAATAAGCCAAAAAGCCCAGGTGACTAAATTGCTACCTCAAAAAACAATCTTCTTTTATTACTTTTCCAACTGAGCATAGGTCTGTTTTGAATAGAGCTTTCCAGACTTGCAGATTTGCAATGGGATTGTGATCATGTGCCACATAAGGTTGAATGTACAATCTAGAACTTGGCTATCATTTCAGAAGTTACCCAGCTTAATTAACACAGCTTTTATCACAGATTTCTAGGATTAAAGAAATCTAATGTCATCACAACTAGCATAATTCAGAATTTGAATCAAACGTTTGGACTCAGTTCCTGATTTTAACACTCAGGTATAATGTCCAAACATGAAGTTTACTCAGTGTGTCAGTTTTGTTATTGACAGTCACAAACAAATGGCTGAGGCAGTCCTGCCTTTCTAATAGCAATCTACCACTCAGGTAGGCAGGCAACCAGAATGACAAAATATCACATCAACTTTTCCATGATGATGCACTCTTTGTTTAGGAATGTTTTGTCTTCCAAGAAGTGAAAAGGAGACATTATTCATTACACATATACATTTGTAATACATATACAGAAGCACAGAACATTTTCATTGGTTGTGCTATGTGTGAATCAATAACTGCATTAATAATATTGGGTTTTTATCAATAAAGATTCTTGTCGTTGTACTATAAGTGATGCTCATATGGAAATACTGCCCACAGACATCTTGAATGGTTTGGGCCCTCTAAGCATTCCTTGTCTAGAACTGCAGATGTCAGCTACATCATTCCTAGATGGAGAATAGTTTGAAGTTAGTCAATGACCACGTAAGGCCATTCAGCTCAAACCGCACTAACATTAAAAGGGTTGAAATGATTTATTTAAAACAACTGCACAGTGTCACACCTGAAGAAATTAAAGAAAAAAACAGCTCTAAATTTTCTGTGTAAAAAGGTGGCTATCCTATTCCCCCCATTCATCAAAAAATTTGCAGATGCTTTCTTAAGATGATTCATCACGTATGTAGTCTTCTTACATTTCAAGCTGCACCAGCAGGAATACCTTAGCTGTGGAGAACACTAGCTCAAATAGCAATCTCTCTCCAGTACTCCTGATGAGTTTTTTTCAGTCTTTTTCTTCAAAAAAGAAGAAAATTTTCTTCTAATTTTTTGAAGAGACAGAAGGGATTCTTCTCATTAAATTAAGGGCTGCTGTATCTCAAGGGTTTCACACCTATCTTCAGTTGTTAAACATTATTAAACATACACAAAATAATTAAATAATTAATTATTGTTAAACATAGGTAAAATACTGTTTAACAAGCATTAATGAACACCGATTCAATGGAGACAAAGTACAACAGTAATTACCCACCTCTGGAAAACATGACTTTCATGTGAAAGATTTTTGAAATAAGTTTTAAAGGTCTTCTGCAAAACTGCCCACAAATTCATGAGATTTTGTGTCACTCCACTCTGCCTGTTCTGCAACCTAAGAAAAGGAGGAAGAGGTATCACAGAGTTTTGGCATAGTCTGCCTATTCTCTAAGGTACATGGTAGCAGGGCTACCATGTAAGGTAGCCAGTGTAAGGCTACACTTGTGTCACTTTGCTGGCCATCATCTTGCCATTGCCTCTCTTGAGATTATTTATTTTTAAAATTAAGTAGGATTTTCTTACTTATTTCTTTCTTGAATATAAAAATCTAATCATAATGTAGACACCTCAAGTACTAAGTTGGACTCTGAGACAGTGACGTGATTCTTCTGTGAGTGAAATTAAGACATCACTTAAGATTCACAATGGGGTTACTTCTTTCCAGAATTCAGGAAAAATATAATTTTTGCAGATACTTTTAAATTGCTGTTCAGTTTCAACGCAGTTTATTTCATCAGAGCTAAAAAAATACCAAATCTAAAACCACCCCCTCATCCAAATTTCTCTAAAAGACTAAATGGCTTTTAGAAAAGAAAAGAAGACCTGGGAGGATCTAATTGCTGTTTTCTTCTACCCAAAGGGATGATAAAGAGAAAACAGAGTAAGACTCTTCCCAGAGATGCACGAAGAAAAGAGTGGAGACAATATTAGACTGAAAGGGGAAATTCCAAACATATAGAAGGAAAAATTTACCTACACAAAAGTGTATGAGCACTGGCACAGGCTGCCTAGAGAGAATGGAGATCTCCATTCTTAGAGATTTTCAAAACATGCCTAGATAAATTCCTGAGCAAGATCTTAGCTTTGAAGTTCATTCAGCCTGAAGCAAGAACTAGACTACAGATTACTATATTTATTTACTGTGGGATTTTGGCCAGAAGCACATTCATACTAATACCCTAAATACTAGGTCTGCTAGGGAAGAAAAATTGCTGTATTTCCAGTGGAACCAGGGAAAAAGACAAGATGCTTCAGGAGCAAAGCCGCTCTACACATTTGCTTACCCTCCACTGTCTTTTATTACCATGGTATTTCAATTAATTACAAACATGAATGCTTTTACCTCCTACTAGACAAATATAACATTATCACCACTTCACAGACAGTGAATTAAACACACAGAGCAAAGCCTTAATAATCTTGTCCAAGGGTCAAATGCAGAAGCTATGGCAAATTCAAGAGCAGAAACAAGTCTTCTAAATACTATTATAGAGCCTTAATTTTAAGCATTCATTGTTTGTGAAGGATTTATTTGCCATATTACCACAAAACAGTAAACTAGTACCTGAGGTGCCAAAATATCCAAATTACTCTTTGGTTCCTACTTTATCCCTTGTAGTATAAAAATCTGTTATTTATGCTGGTAATGTGATTTAATGTGATAGCTTTAGCAAGATCTGACCTGGTTTCAAAAAATCAAGATGACTATATCCTAGTACTGGCAATGCATAAAAATCGAATGTAACATTTACAATATTAAAACATTTTCACTGTTAGCAAGGAGCCTTTGCATGAAGCTCAGTACTGAGTGATGGACCATTCAACACCTGTAAACGTTTTATTTACATCCATACTTTTAAGCCAATTTGGAAGCAGAAATAATGCCCTGCTACCTGGTCATGACTGATACGGCAGACATGCAGGCATTCTGGAGTAATTTTTCAACAGTATACTATCAATGAAATGGCAACAAACTAAAGAGATCCAAAAATGGTTGAAGAAAAAGAAAAATAAAAAGAAAAAAAAAGGAAAAGGAAAAGGAAAAGGAAAAGGAAAAGAAAAAGAAAAAGAAAAAGAAAAAGAAAAAGAAAAAGAAAAAGAAAAAGAAAAAGAAAAAGAAAAAGAAAAAGAAAAAGGAAAAAGAAATGAAAAAAGAAAAAGAGAAAAAGAAAAAGAAAAAGAAAAAGAAAAAGAAAAAGAAAAAGAAAAAGAAAAAGAAAAAGAAAAAGAAAAAGAAAAAAGAAAAAGAAAAAGAAAAAGAAAAAGAAAAAGAAAAAGAAAAAGAAAAAGAAAAAGAAAAAGAAAAAGAAAAAGAAAAAGAAAAAGAAGAAGAAAAAGAAAAAGAAAATTCATAGGGTTAGAAATAATTTTCCAAGGAAAATGACAAATTAGTCAACTTGCAGAAATTCAAGCTCCTATTTAGGTTTCTATTTTGATAGAGAAAGAAGTCTAATCAATAAAAAACAAGGAAAACCAGAGACAGTTTTGTCTCTTTTCCATGATTTCATTTTAAAAAATGTAATTTCTTATTTCCTTTCAAACAGAAGGTTTTGAGCACTTTTTTCCCTTAAGTGACAGGTCAACCAAAGCCTATTTTCCTGCAGAAATGCATCCTATTCCCTACAATATTGCAGTTAGTGTTCTGCATTCCTCCCCTGTCCCATCAGACGGCACCCTCACCACCACACCTGGCACCATCTCCACTTCCTTCAGCTGCAGTGCCTTCACCCCTTGCCCTTACAGTGCTCTCAGTCCTTTCTGAGACCACTGAGTCCTTTCTCCCCTTGACCAGTGGGAAAGAGGATATTTTGCTGTTATTCCTTCCTGTGCCCTTCAGACTCAACTGTACACACAGCTGCCCAGCGTCTGTGAGTGCCTTTGCCATGGTGGGGCACATTCTGGCTCTGCTGCTGGTCTGTCTCTTCTCACCCCTTCTCAAGTTTCATGACACTTGAAGCAGCTGTGTACCTTCGATAGCTCTACTGTCCTGTCAAATGAAGTTTAGAAAGGAATCAAAAGCTTTTAGGACTGAATGAAAAATCGAAAACTCATTCAAACAAAATTCCTTAGGAAATTAGGATTAAAACACACGATATTATTATTAGTAATAATGTAGTGATATAGAGGGAGTGTAGGATTTTAGCCAACTACTCTGTACATTTTAATTAGAAGTTACGCACAGAAACCCAAACCAGGCAGAAAATCTGTTCCCAGAATGCAGTCACTAGGAACTTAAAATAATATGAACTGAAAGGCAGTACTGCTGAATCTAAAGTAACTGTGGGACATACTGATCTTACAGAATTTGAGGGATGAATGGAAAATGTGACTAAACCTTTTCTGGTTTACCTGGTGGAAAAGACACAAATGTATATACTGTTGATTACAGTGCTAAGTTCTTTGAGGACAGCACAGATGTGTGAGTCATAGTTGTCTTCTTACTGCAAGCTATACTTTAAAGATAGTCTCCTAATCCCCTTGCTGCTGCATTTTCTCACATCAATACTTAGGAGTTTTTTAACAACTTCTTGCTTACAGCTTTTTGTATCAAGAAAAAGAATTCTTCAGGAAAATACTGCATATGGATGAGCAGCCCCCCTCAACCTTCATCTGGTCCTTTTCAGTCTGTCTTCAGTCAGGGCATTTATTTTCTTCCATATTTGCTCACAATAGACTAGAAGTCACCAAAAAATAAATAAGATTTTCAGAGAAAATGGCAGCACAGGAATCTGGCAAAGTGTAGGTGGGTGGTTTGGTGGGGTTTTTTTGTGGTTTGGTTTTTTTTGGTTTTTTTGTTTGGTTTTTTTTTGTGTGTGTGTATGCGTGTTTTGGTTGGTTGGTTGGTTGGTTTTGTTTTTGTGTTTTAATCTGACTGAATTATACCATAATTATACCAATATACATGAGCAAAAATAAAAAATAAGGAGTACACAAAACCAAAAAAATTGCCCTCAAAACTCACATGAGAGAAGGAAGAAGAATTCTTATTTTCTCATGTCCCAATACTCAAAATACTTCTGCTCCAGGTGTTAAAATCAACCTCTTGAGGGACATCTTTAAGTTCTCATTTACAAATACGGGGCATTTTGGCTCCCTCTCTTTATCCATTTTTCTTATTTCGCAACTGTTTCTGACCAAAATATCAAACAGCAACAAACCCTGGCTTTTGTGTAATCTATCATTGTGTACAGAATATAGAATAGAGTAGAATAGAGTAGAATAGATTATTGTAGTTGGAAGGGACCTTCAGCATGAATCCAGTCCTGCTACCCAACCTCTTCAGGGCTGGACAAAAATAACAGCATGTTATTAAGGGCATTGTCCAAATGCCTCTTAGACACTGACAGGCTTAGGTCAGTCACCACCTCTCTAGGAAGCCTGTTCCAGTGTTGGACCACTCTCTCAGTAAAGAAATGCTCCTAATGTCATCTGAACCTCCCCTTTGAACCACTCCTCTGTGTCCTATCACTGAATCTCAGGGCGAAGAGCTCAGCACCTCCCTCTCCCCTTTCCGTCCTCAGGGAGCTATAGAGAGCAATGAGGTAACCCCTCAACCTCATTTTCTCCAAACTTCAAAGTCCTCAGCCACTCCTCAAAGGCCATTCCAGCTTTGTTGCCCTCCTCTGGGCATATTCAAGAACCTTCACATCCTTCTTAAATGGTGGGGCCCAGCACTGCACACAACATTCAAGGTGAGGCTGCACCAACACTGAATACAGAGGGATAATCACCTCTCTTGGCCGGCTGCGATACCATGTGTGATGCACCCCAGGATGGGGTTTGGGCTCTGGGCTGCTGGGGCACACACTGCTGATTCACATCAAGCTGCTGTTGACTAGCACCCCCAGGTCCCTTCTGTCAGGTTGCTCTCCAGCCACTCTTCTCCCAGTTTGTACTTGTGCCCAGTGTTACTCCATCCTAGGTGCAGGATCCAGCATTTGGACTTAGAATGATAGAAACATAGAATATATTGAGTTGGAAAGGATCCTTAAGCATCATCAAGTCCGACTCCTTGCTCTTTGCAGGGCTTCAGTCTATCTAGATCCCTCTGCAAAGCCTCTTGTCCCTCAAGAGAGTCAATCCCTACCTAGCTACTTCTACTCCTACCTAGCTACTTTTCCAGTGAAGGCGTCTACATGCCTGGAATATGAGGAGTTTGTGCACAAAAGCCTCCAGTTAATAATTAATATTAATAGTGTTGCTCAGTGGTAATGAAAACATCCCAGTATTATCAATGCTATTTCCAGCACAAATTCAAAACCTGGTCTTGATACTAGCTGTTATGAAGAAAATTAGCTTTATCCCTGCCAAAACCAGCACACTACAAAAAGAAGGAAGAAAACAAGGGAATAAACTTTTCCCTCCTTTCATCTATTGTTAAAAAGGTACAAATGCTACAAACTCTGCTTTTCCAAAGTATTCAGTAATGTTGCATATCTAGTTGAGGTTTTCTGTCTAAAAATCAGAGCACTTTCTATGAAGAAGCATTGTTTATTTTTATATCACAGAATCACATAATTATAGAATGATTTGAGTTGGAAGGGTTCTTAAAGATCATCTAGTTCTAATCTCTCTGCCATGGACAGAGACACCTTCCTGTAGACCATATGTCCTCTGTCAGAATAGTCTGCTTAACAACAATATGTGAACAAATGTAAAATTGTCTGACTAAAATGAGGAAAGATCATCTATCTAGATCGTTATCTGCCTAGAAGAAAAACCTGTCTATTGACTGAATTATCCCAGCTGAATAGAGACATCAAGAAAGACCAAAGAGAACATAAAGGGACTGTGCAGTGACACCCTCGTGAAGGGCACCAGAAGAACACCTGAGAGCACTGTGACATTCCTGTGTATATTGTCTTTTGTCCTTGCTTTATAATCCTTCCTCCATCTTTATTTCCAACTTTGTTGCTCAGCCACATATCCTTATATGAGGATATAAGAGACCTAGCTCACATCCTTAAAAATCCTTATCCCTTTTTTCTTTCTTGGGAGCTCATAACTCTTTTCCTCCTCTCCAGATCTTCCCAATTCAGTGCTCAGCCATAGCACCTCCCTGATTCATAGAATCATAGAATCACATAATCATAGAATATGCTGAGTTGGAAGGCACCCATCAGGATCATTGAGTTCAGCTCCTGGCCCTGCACAGGACAGCCCCAAGAATCACATGTGCCTGAGAGCATTGTCCAAATGCTTCTTGAACTCTGTCAGGATTGGTGCTGTGACCACTTCCTAGGGAGCCTGTTCCAGTGCTCAACTACTTCTGGGTGAAAAACCTTTTCCTGATATCCAATTTAAACCTCCCAATTCAGCTCATGCTATTTCCTTGAGTCCTGTCACTGGTCATGAGAGGGATCAGTGTATGCCCCTTCTCTTCTCCTTGTGAGGATGCTGAAGACTACAATGAGATCTTCCCTCAGTCTCCTCTCACTCAGTCACTTTCAGAGTCAGACTTCTGTCATTACCTGCCTTCCACACACCTCCTCTGCCTCCACACTGATTTACAAACCCAGTCCCAGACTGTCTAGCTGGTCCCACTCTCTTCAGGGAAACTCAGCCCTGTGTTCTGTGTTCTTCACACCTCTGCAGTGAGAGTCCTCCCCATTGCACAGTTGTCTGCCTTGTTCCTGTATGAATTGTTTTAAAAAATGCCTTGCTTTCAGCCTAGCAACACTGCGTAACAACCTTGAAAGTACAAAGCCCCTTAGCTTAAGAAAAGAGCAGTATTGACAGTACTGCTTCTAAGGATTCTTATACCAGTTTTACAAATGTACAAATAAAATGGTCTCAAATTTCAGTATCATTAAAGATGAAGGCTTGCAAGTACACCATTATCTTGTGTTTTGCCACCATTTATGGGCTCCATTAGGCTGATGAAAGCTTTCTGACAATTTCTAGCCATTTCTGACAACCTTCTTCCTCTTTTTTTTTGGTCCACTTATCTAGAAAAACAGGGTTTTAAAAAGACTGAATTGTTATCCCTATTTTAAATACTGGGAGCTATTACCAAGCGTCTCAAAGAGCTCTTTGTTAGCCATGAAATACTATGCAAGAGTGGTTAATTAACTGCGGTCATGCAAAAACACCTGGGAACAGTTAATTATGAGCAACACTATAAAGTCACAACTTGTGTTGGCTGTTTATGTTTTCTCCCAGCAGAGAGTTCGCTTAGTCCATCATCTGAAATTTTAAAGTGAGATGGGGTGACTGTGTTGTTTGAGTGTTACAATATTTACCTACAATGCGCTGGAGCTAAGCCATTTTGGCTGTGTAACAAAATTCTATGCTCATTTGCACAGCCCATTTTATGTACGTCCAATGCTTGCAGATTTTGCCACTGGAAAAATGAGGCCATCTTAAGAGTAACCGTGTGCAATGTGCCATGTGGCAAAGCAAATTACAGAGTATAAGCCTAATATAGGCATCTGTGTCTCTGGTATAGAAAACGATCTCTTATCTCTGTTATATATCTCCGACATATTCTTCCCTCTTACTGTAGGATTAAGAATCCAAGTATTAGGTTCTTAATTACCTATTAGAAGCAAATTTCCTATTTCAGTGTGAAAAGAGAGAAAAAAGTAGAAGTAAAACCTAAGCCAAAAGAGGTAAAGACCTGATGCTGGGTTGGATCCTGACATATGGTACATGGTGGTTTTTTTCCCTATATATCTGTGCTCCAAGATATCATTCTGTGGTAAAATGCAGTAGCAGTTTATTGTATTAAAAGGAAAAATCTACTCAACTGTCCTACCACACTTATTCCTCAAGCGTGCTGATAAACATCGCTATCTAAATTTAGCTCTGGATATATATATATAATGATTTTATTTCAAAGGATGTTAATGGCCGTCTTAGTCTCAGGTCAGCTACAGTCCATGCTACACTGATAACTATTGTAACACCATTGACCACTCACATCACTGTCTCAGTGAACACTCTTAAGTAAAGAATGATAGCAATATACCGAATCAATATTTGCACCTTGTTCTTCATTGCTGCTTAGGTATTGAAAAACCATATTTCTTCTTGTCAGAATCAATAGCTTTGATTCCTCTATACTTTAGCAGTATGATTCAAGTTCCCAAGCTGTACAATGAGCAAAAAGCATAAAACTAACAGCATCAAAAATTCTAGCAAAAGATACGTTATTATCATTCACCCTTTATCTGCAGTTACGCTTAATTCTAAGGAGATGATTTCCTAAATTCTAAGAGAGCCGATGAGATGGGGATGATCCTTCTTACCACTCATGTCTTCTTGCCCCAGAATTTCTTGTGCTTAATTAAGGGGAGCAGGATTTCTTATATGAGCAAGAGGGAAGGCAGGAAAGGAAAGAAATGGATGTGGGTTGGAGAAAGAGAATGAGAAAAATAACACAGGGAAAAAAAAACAAACTCATAAAATAACCTGGGGAGAAGAGATGGCCAGGGTGCAGTTATACGTAGATACCAGGATGGAAAAGACTGACTAACAATGGACTGATGAAAAAGGATATTGCTCTGAGCGGAAATAAAACTCCAAACAACCAAATGTAAGATACAGTGGAGAGAAAAGTAGCAACAGGATGAGTAATATGAAGATTGAAGTATAAGCAGACAAAGACTACATCTATTACATCCTTATGATCTCCTTGAGGGAGCAATGCCTTTTCTAGCAATTGCTCCAAGCAGCTCATGTCTATCCTACCAATGGCAGCTTGCAATTGATGTGAAATGAGAACCTCCATGTTGCAGAACACCTGGAATAACTTCTAGCTTGGTATCTGCTGTACAGGCCTTTGCACCTACTCACTCATAGGCTTATCTAAAAAAAAAGCTGTACTTCACGTTGAGCATTTTATGTTCTACACAGGCTGTGTGAGCATATTTCTTTAGTTTTACCTGGCCTGCTCAGAGTTACACTCAAAAAACATCCATGAAAATCTCCCCTGACCCTTTCTTGTTCATTGGCAGAGTGATTTTCTTGGTTCTGAAGCACTCCCAACTTCAATCCAGTATAATACAAAGCATGCAAATACACTGGCCATTTTGCCTCTTTCAGCTTGAGACGTTTTAAGGTGTTTAAGTTTCAATGTGTCTTTATAGGTGACTGAAAATAATGAGACAATTATTTTTCTATCAGTTGATAATGATGTGATAATATCTGCAGTCGATATCTCTGCTATCTCGTATCTTAATTTAAATCTGATCATTCTTTGTGTCTTGACTATTGAGATTGTGTATTCCTTGGGACAGAAGGAGTGTGCTAAACTCACCTAGAATTTGTTCTATAAAACCATCCAGTGACTCTTGCTCCAGTTACTTTCACTCACTCTCATGTCCACATTTGAGCAGACAGGAAGTCCTTGTACAATGTTCATAGAATAAGCAGAGTTTCACAGATATTATGAAGACTACGTACTTGATATCTCTCCTAATATGGTAGATGAGGTTTTCTGGAAGGCGTTCAGAAAGCTGAAATTGAAAGAGGCGTTCTGAAGATAGAACTGTACTAATAAAACCACACAAAATAAATGGATAAAGAAATAAGGAAATCTCCATATATGTGTCTTCTGATCAATAACAAAATTCAGGAAAAACAGGAAACAAAGAATTAGACATCAATTAACCTCTCTGACAGAATCCTGATTCCAACCAGATAAGGGTCATGAAGGCATGTTAGTGCCAAAATTCTGCTAGAAGCCTCACTCACTGTCATTTGAGCATTTGGCTTAGAGCTCCCAAGACACAATATATGCCAGCAGTCTGACTGGGAGGCTTCTCTGCTTTTCAGAGAAATTCCTCCAAGGCTGACAGCTGCAGTGACCTTAGAACCCACCCGTCTTCTGGTCTCTTCAGTGTTGGTAGAAGCTGAGTTGAAATACCATGACTAGGTTTAAAACTCTTTTTTCACACAAATGTTCCTTAGGTACAAGACCAAGAAGACAAAAGAAACTGAATTTACTCCTTTGTTGAGGGAGGGCATGACAAGGAGAGAGATCACAGGAGTCTTCCTCTATGGTTATGGAAAGTATGGTTTTCATAAGGCTATAAATATCCCCTTAGGACATGATCAGCTGAAAACAATTTAATGGGGAAAACCTAAGATTAGATAGCGGTAAAACTCTCTCATTGTTAAGATAGTAAAAGTACCTTGTACTAGGACCTAGAAAATAATTATGAAAAGGTTAGAGAAGTATCTGTACAAATCACTTAGATACATGTGATCTGCTAAAATATAGGGACTAGATTAGACGACATTTGAGTCCCTCTGTATATCTATAGCTGTCATATTTGAATCAATAATTCTGATGCTGGAGTCATATTATAGTTCCCAAATACAATCCCATTGCAAAACAAATTACATTTTAAATCTGAAATTTGGTGGATAATCTAACACTGGAAAATAAGAAATATTCATGAAATACATTGCTGTTGATAGCTAGAGTGATATCTTTCCTAAGGTTCTGTTTAGCATGTTTCCTCTTCATATTTCTTTAAAATAAATGAATGAGCTGATGTATCACATGATATAATAATGCCTTTCTGTATAGATGTGGTTCAGGTTCTAAAATCCTGAACCTTTGATTTTAATTACTAAGATCAAATCACATGCATAAAAATGGAAAAGTATCCTTCCTTATTTGGCTGACATGAATGTGCAAAAGTCCATGAAAACTTCTAGACAGAAACTTTTCAACAGTTCCTTCTACCTTTCATTTCTTAGGAAGAAAGAGCTATGCAATAAATGTTGGATGATCTTATTTTGCTGTCCTTTGTGCCCCTTCACACTCCTACCATAATCTAGACAGTCTTCATTGCCAATACAGATGTACTGTGCAACATGAAAGATTAAAGTTTAAGAGAAATTCAAGAACTCAGTGAACAGAACAGTACATAGGCAGTGAAGATGATTTCCATAGACTACTTAGCTTATTGGATTAAATTCTGTAAATATATCTGTTCTGAGGTGATATGGAATAAATAAAACCAGACCCGACTCTTTGATGCAGTCTACTGAGTTCATTTCATTTTTATGACAAAATAATACTTTGGTGACAACTTCTCTTGTTTTCTCATCTGAACAGTTGCAATAGATTGTGAAATAAAAAATATATTTTCTTCTCACCTCACTACTTCTTCGAAATGGTCTTTCTTCGAACGAATATACTCTGTCTTCAACATGAATAATCAAAAGCATTTGGTGTAGGAAATGGTATATTTTGCTTGAAATTATCTATTTGTAACTAGTAGCTGAGAGACTTTTTTTTTCCTAAATCAGTATCTCTACCCAGTTAAGTGACCTGTTAGTATAAGATTTCTGGAGAATGTTGTGTTGTTTTTAGTAATTTGACATTTGCAAAGAAGTCATTATTTAATTCCCAAAATGATTTCTCATTATTTGACATTTTAAGAGTTGAAATTTCATTTGCATGCAACCTTTTGCATAATTAATATACTAGAAATTATTATTTGAAACTGTAAACCTGTTCTCCCATACTATGACTCTGCAACTGAGGTCATAATTATCATTCAGCTATTAGTTATCTTGTATTTAATTTCACAGCTCCATACACAATGAGTCCCAGGTTCAGAAAAAGACCTTTTGTTGTTTCTCTTCCTTTATCTTGTTTAAGCCTCTAATTTTCTTCCAGAATTAGTTTTGCTAAAAGTTGTTTCAGTAGCTTCAATCATAAAAATTGAAGACAAGATCAGATTGTTCCTACTGCAGACCAATCATTATAGATTTCAGGTTTACCACCTGTTTTAGGCACTGTATGTCTATTTGTGGGGAAGAATCATTATCTAACTCTACTTTGGCACTTGGATTGTGAATTTCAACAATGCTAATCAGTGCTGTACTTAATACCCAAAGCCACTGTGGAGAAATGGCCACAACATACGAAAACATAGCATTGCTACAGGTATTATCATTTAACAAAAGGGTCAAAATATCTGTATGAATAACTATTATATATTATTAATAACAGTGGAAAAAAAGACCAATATAGAGGGAAAAAAAGGATTAAAGTTGGAAGTGCTGATCAGAATTCTGTGGTATATATTGTATTTAGCTCCTGGAAAACTTTGGTTGCATTTTGAAGAGCTGTTTAATCAGCATTGTGTGTAGCCACACCTTAATCTGTGATAAGTGTTCTAGCAAATATTAGCTAGAGCTTAATGTTGAGCCTTTGTTATAGAAAGTTTATTGAGCCAGAGCAAATTATAAACATTTCTCGTGCAGAGCAATGTCTAACAAAAAGAATATGACTCAGGACCAGAGTGAAGGATAAGGCAGTAGACTGTTTTAAAGTCTCTGTAATACCTTCAGTACCACCAGATATTCTGAGCTTTACTTGTAGATGACTAGGTTGTACTGTAGGGCTCACCTCTAAATCAACAAATAAGCAAAAGAAAAATCACCATTCATAACACTGAAGTATGTAACACCCTATGAGTAATAATTATTCATTGATTACATTCTTTTCTGTTTAAAATACTCTAGGAAAGGATTTTGATGATTCAGAAGTGGGGAAGTCATGGAATAAATGAAATCTGGACAGAAGATAAGCAATTCTTCTAAACTGAAAGACACACAAGTATTTCAAACTTTCAATTTAAAAACAAATAAGTGAAAGGGAGAATTATAAAGATAATGAAGAAAATATCCTGCATTTCTTCATTCTATGATGCTTTTCTAAAATAAAGAGGTTTTTTAAGAATAAAATATTTTCTTTTAAATTCACATTTGATTATTCCTTACATTTATTTTGAAACTGTTTAAAAGGTTGCTTTCAGAAAAGCCCTGGGTTTGCACTGAAACTGTGGTCTTCTGTGAGATGCTTGAATGCCTGAGGAATAGAGTTGCTGCAAAAGACATTTCACAAGACCAATGACATATCAGTTCAACTCATTGCACCCTTGGCTTGCTGTTGGCTATCAGCCATCACTGTCAGATGTGAAGCTTAGAGCCCCAGAAAACAAAATATAAAAGAATATAGGGAAGCAGGAATCCTACTGAAAGCATAAAATTAATCAAATTTCTAAAGATAAGAAGAAGGAATAAGTACAAGAGGTTATGAACAGAGTCAGAAAAGTTAAGGCAGAGCTAGAGAAAAGAGTAAAGGAAAGTGAAAACTAATGAGAAGTGATATTAAGAAGGCCAATTTGTTTAAGGTCTCTTCTGTGTTAGTTTAAAGCAAAAAGCCTAAGTTGGATTTATG
The DNA here is from genome assembly GCF_001715985.3 of Manacus vitellinus. NCBI lineage: Eukaryota > Metazoa > Chordata > Aves > Passeriformes > Pipridae > Manacus > Manacus vitellinus. The sequence continues at coordinate 12,970,570 of NW_021939256.1, forward strand.
CAACTAAGAAAGGCTCAGACCAGAAGAAAAAGACAACAGGCTGGAAAATATAATTACTTTGTGATTTGAAATAGGCATAAAAAATTAAATTCAGTTTCGATGTATTGAGGATTTGGTCTAAGAGTAGCAGTCCAGTTACCTCTGAGCTGTAGAACGGGTGAACGAGATGCTGGAAGACCTGTTTTGTTTTTTTCCTGGGGTTGTGTACACAGGTGAGCTGTCACCAGACAATTCAGGCAATCTGAGCTTGATTCCCGAAAGGCTGTAGAAACTGATAATAGTTTTCTAAGCAACTAGAAGTCAACACAGTGAAAAATAACATAGCCTTTTCAGTAAAGGATTATTTCAGAATAAGGAAGCTCTTCCCCTATATGAAACTATGTTACAATTTTATTAAAAATTATGCTGTTGAAAAGAAGTTAAGGAAAAAATACAACATAAAGGTGGAGAATTGAAGGGTATTGGAAAGCTTTATTCATGGTTTAACATCAAATTGGAAGAGATGTACTATGCAAGGTGTTATAGTTTTTCCTCAAGCAGGAATCAAGTCATTGTATTCATAAATGTTTTGGCTGAATAAATGTAATATCTGTGAAGATAGTACATTAGAAAGCAGTTTCAAATACTTTAGGGGAAAGGATCCTAATTGAAGATGGCAGTGATGGGTCAAGGAAGCAGCCTGAAATCAGGTGAAAACCAAGAACTGTACTTTCAGAGTACATCCTATCAGGGTGATGTAAGTGAGACTTCCACCTTCCACAAACAAACACTCCCACCTGTCCAGGAGTAGCAAAGTTCAGCTGTTTGCTCAGGGACATGAAATATCGTCAGCAAAGCAGAGGCCACTGCAGCCAGTGCCCAGTCTCACAGTATCCAATAAAGTGATTAAGGAAAATATGGGTGCCACATTCAACCAAGAGTCTAGATCCTCAGGCAAGGTAATGAGACAGGGCCAAGGTCAAGCCAAAAAGTCAATCTGCAGGTCAAGTCTGGTGACAGTAACCATGGTCAGACACCAGTACCAGCAAGGTGCGACCTCCTCTAGGTCTGGGCTCTTGGAGACCTTGATACAGACTTATTTAACTGCTGTGAGGTATCAGTAGGCTGATTCAGAACATATAGTGCTGAGATTGGGAAAGGAATGTGGCAACATGGCATAGCATGGCATGGGAAACTTGGAGTTGGATGGGGGTGTTCAGGCTGGATGTGACAGCACAGGCACCACCAGTGGACTTAAGGTCCCAGGTGCTCTCCATGGGTCTGATCTGCTTTGGATGAAAAGGAATTTTGAAGGGGAATACTTTTTCAGCTAATAGTGGTAGTATTTCTTCACATTTACCTGATGTTCCAAAGCAAAGTGGAAGAGACTCATCCATTCTGTAATAAAATATATCTGAGCTCCTGCATTAAAACAGCTCAGATCCAAGTCTTTTTAAGGTTTTCTATCATACGTGAATATGTGATTGAATGACTTGTGATTTCAACAATCTGTTGACTCTGAGAAGACTTTACTTTGGTGGGGATCAGGAATTAGAGGTTGTTCTGCCTGTGCCATGGTTTTAGTAGTTACTTGAAAGCAAGCAATATCCTAAGAAATAACAGGAGTCTAATTAAAAATGTGAGAGTGTCTACTCTTATAGTGAAGAGCTGCTCAGGATAGTGACTGCCACACCCAAACCTACCCGGTGGCTGAGGGCAGTTGCCCAATAGTGGATTCCATTTCAAGGCACACAGTTGAACAATCTCTTCTTTTTGTCCTTCTGAGGGTCCACAAGGCAGGATGAGATGGAAAAGGAAGTGTGGATTTGGACCTTCCCTTCCAGAGACTTGGCCACTCTCTGCTTCTGCTGCTTGATTTTTTGTGTTAGATTCTAAGTCACGTGAAAGCACAGAGGAAACAGCAAGCCTCCCCATCTTTTTTTGTGCTAAGAATTGCAAGACAAGATGCAAGACTTTGAGTTTTATTTTGAATACGTCTGTGCCAAAGTAAAGATTCTGTAACCATATTGGTTCAAGCTGGGGAACATCTTAGTTATATAATGAACATACAATGCAGTGTGCCAAAAAGTAGCATACAGTCATGTGGAGCTTCCCTTCGCCTGTTGATAACTTAGAAGACTGACACTAATGAGGTCCCTTGATAAGCAAAGGCAGAACTTAAAGCATCCTAACTTCAAAAGGATTTTGTGCTTCAAATATTAAAGTAATGCAGAGGAGAGAAAGGGCTCACAATTGTGGAATCCCACGAGTTAAGTCAAACTGCTTGAAGATTAGAAGCCATATCTGACTTTGTATCACAGATATATAAATGATGGAAAATCTGTTCAGAGGAGATTATTGTCCCAATTGCTGCACAATTTCTAAGGGAACTTCCCACAGGAGACTGTGTGGCTGAAGTTTGATAAGGCCTGACATTGCTGAGGATCATGTGAATGATATGCATGACTTCGTAAGCATCAGGCAGGAGTTTTTCCCACATGTAAAGCCTGGTAACCATCAATGAGGAAAAATATCAATCATGTTTCAGTAAGAATTTTAGGGAAGGTGTAGGAATAAAGCCCTAAAAATGAAGCTCTAGGAAGATATAAAATGCTAAACAAAAATAAAAAATATTGGATTATATAAAAAAAGAAAGATAGGTCAGGAAAAACAGAGTGATTTCCAAGGTGAGATTTTACTACCCTAAAAGTATGTGTTTCTCACCATCCCTCTAAATTTTTCCCAGTCTGTGGCTATTTTGATTGTCTAATAGCAGGAAGCCCTGGCTGCTTAGGTAGGGTGTTTGATACCAGAAACAAGTGCTTCTGTGTAGGTAAATGACTCATGCAGGTTACCTTAACCAGGTGATTGTCAAGTAGTTGATGTTCTTGGTTTTCAGCCAAGAATTCTGCTGTGTTTCCCAGTCCTTGTGTGAGCCTAGATAGATGTCAGGAGCTCTTTTCTCAGTAGTGCAATGTTTAGGCAAGGAACAGAAATAGTGTAAGAATGAGAGAATCCACTTGGTTAGATGGCGTATGTGCTAGACATTGGAATGACTGGAAGGCTTGGCTGGCATGGGAAGGGGAACAGAGATAAGGTGTTGGTTTTCAGCAGTAGGGAATAGGTGGTGGCACCTGTGGCAGTGCGGGGCCGAGCTCTTTTCTGGGGACATGATCTACTGGGAGGGGCAGGAAGAATATTATCGTAGAACAATATGGGCTGGAAGGGAGCTTGGGAGGTCACCTTGTCCAGCCTCTACTAAAAGCAGGCTTAATTTACCTGTTAGGTCAGACTGCTGCTGAATCCTTAGGGACTATAGGATCCTTATCCAGGCTAGGGGAAGGTGTACAGATCCTGAAAGGGAAGGGCATGGGCTGAGTTGGCTCCTCTCTCCAACTGGCCATGCAGTTGGACATAAACAGGATGTTGTAGAAACTGGGCATGTAGGGCACACCTCTTGCCTGCATAGGTTTATAAGCTGTCATGGTGGCAGCAAGGACTGCCCTTTAACTTTTATACAAATAGAATAAGGAAGCTGGCTATAATTATGAAAATAACCTTTTAGTAACCAGCTTTGGGAACACAAAAAATTACTCCTTTATGCAGGAAAATATAATATAGAAGATATTAAGTGTTGTGTTCAGCAGGAAGACCCCCAATCCAAGAGTGGGATTTTGAAAAGTCTGACTGCTTCTGAGGATCACCAGTTGAAATATCATAAGTAATTCAAGGGTAAAAAACCCTCTAATTCAGGGGAATATTCAACTCTATTCTTAAATCTTGAGTATCTCCCTTGGCTTCTCGAGGTTTCTCAAATTCACTGCAGTATCAAAATCCCTGTTTAGTTGTGTTGTGCAGTCTTTTTATGAAGCTGACTAGTGTCTTGCACAAATTAGAAGGAAATTACTGCTTCCCTGAAGGGGAATCAGAGCACATTCTGGTTAGGTAGATAAAAACAATTTAAAAGACCCCCCAAAATATGAAATATTAACTGTTGTGCTGGTCTCCTGGTAATAAGATGCAGATCTGGGTAGCTCTGATATCCTAGATTTAGTTAGTACATCAAAGAGACTTGAGGGTGCTAACAATGGATCCTGAAGTGGATTTTGAGAGTTATTTTCTTATAAAATACAGAGCAGTTAGCTGCAATTTTCATAATAGTCCTTTTGCCATTACAGTAATTCTGAAGTGACTTTGTCCTTAGAACTTTTTCACTCTTGCTCACATAAAAAACTCATACTTGACAGTCCTGCAGATGCTTGCAAATGGACAAAAACGAAGGGTTTGCACACCTACTTCTGCTATGTCTTTTCCTGGGAGGCCAGACTGCAGGTGGAAAGGAGGTTGTAGCCAGCAGGGGTTCGGTCACTTCTCCCAGTCATGTAGTGGTAGGACAAGAGGACATAGTCTTAAGCTGCACCAGAGGAGTTTTGGACACTAGGAAGAAATTCTTCACAGAAAGATTAGTTATTGGAATGGGCTGCCCAGGGAGGTGGTGGAGTCACCATTCCCTGACGTGTTTAAGGAAAGGCTGGACGTGGCACTCAGTGCCATGGTCTAGTTGACATGGTGGTGTTTGGTCATGTGTTGGACTTGATGATCTCAGAGGTGTTTTCCAACCTACTTGATTCTGTGATCCTGTGATTCTATGGCCAATGTTTTTTGAGAAAGGAGTGATTAAATGCTGCAGGACTGGGCATAATATTTAAAAGCATTAGAAGATCAAAGCCCTGTATTGCAGAGAGCTGATGGTGCTGTATATTCTGAAGGGTAACTATTTTTCTTGATTTGGAGTTAGTTGTGAAAAACTGTGCACAGTTCTATGACTTAGATTTGAAGAGTTATCTTCTGTTAAGTTAGGTTCCCATCTTTCCAAATATGTATTTTTAATTCGAAAGGGAAAAAATGGAATCCAAAGTCTCCAAGTTTAGCAGATAGGATTTTCACTATTTGGGAAGTGCTAAATGCCTTTTTCTGGATCAGATTTTCCTTGCAGTTTGGAAAATCAAACAAATATCAAACAAAGAATTTTATTTCCAAGAATGTATGCGGCAAACAATACAAACAAGGAAAACTTGTATCTAAGTGATCAAAAAATATGTGTGTAGCGATAGATTTAGCTTCCACATTGATAACAAATTTGATTAAGGAAAAGTATAATCCCTCAATGAAAAAAATGGGGCATAAAGCCAATGAACTAGGAATGGTATGAAGAACTGAAAATTGCAATTTATTATGTTACTCAATCACAAGGAAATTCACCTCTCCTAACCTGTGTTTCATCTCTTCTTCTTTCTGTATAAATGCAGGGTTAGGATTCCAGATAAAGAAACAGACATGAGTGTACTCACAGGAGTAGCAATAAACTCATGTTTCCGCTCAGCCAATCGAGACAACTCCTGTTCAGCATAGTAAGAAATTTTATTGTGTTGTCCATGTTGGCAAATAGACACAAAATGTGTGATCTTCCAAAGGACATGGATCTGACCTCTAAAAGGCTTCAGACTGGTCTTCCTCTGCAGACCCCACATCTGCATCTCTGTGCTTACCTTGTAACAAGAAGAGAAGGGAAACAGAACTTCATGTAAGTAAAGGAACCTCTTTTCTTTGACTTGGTATTTATATCTTGCAAGAGTCCATGAAAATTCTTGCTGGGATGTTTCTGCTTCCACAGGAGCTAACCAGAGCTTTACAATTTTCATACTGGATTGTGATCATATCATGATCTTCTTGAGACATTACATGATGTAGCTATAGAATCTTTCTCTCTGATCTGCAGTACTTGTTGCACTAGCAAATTATTACTCCACAAACCAGAAAATTGTTGTCTTTAACCATTGATATTGTAATTAAAAATAAATTAAAACCTAGATCTACTTATTCTAGAAAAACTGAGGGAGTGCACAATTTTTCCAAAAAGCCTGCTTTAATTTAAAAAAATTAAAAATAAAGAACTGTTTACTATCCCCTCTGCATTTTCAAATTGAACATTTAGTTTTATAATGATTATTTGTCTTTCCACATTTATTAAAATAGTTTCCTTTGCTAAAAGCTTGTGAGTTTATGTTAAAAAATTAGTATTTGCTTTTAATTATGCAATGAAGCCAAAAACTGACTAACTTTCCAAGAAATCTCATTTTTTCTTAGTGTTAAACATGTTGTATGTGCTACAAGAGGAATGCAATAACTTGATTTTCCAAACTGTATTATTGGCTTAAGGGAGGATAGCAAACGCTTAGACAAATGAGCTCATTATTAATGCAAGAATAGGATAAACACACAGGATACAAAAGTGCTATACAAAAGTACAAGGATACAAAAATGCTATTTAACATAAGTATTTCTGTCTTTGTAAACAAACATTGTTATAGGCATTAAACCCTTTTTCTCCTCTGCCCCTTTCTTTGCATCCCCCCCCCTCCGCCCCAGTTTTGTAAGGGGGATCAGGCTTAGATAGTAGGAATTGAAATAAAAGAGACATTGAAAAATAGATTTGTTATGTCTGGGGTGCTAGAAAGGAACTCATTTGCGAAATAATTGTCTGAACTGAATTACAACCTCCTCTTCTGCTGCTTGCATTGAGCACTCTACGTTATAAGTCCTCACTGCTAAAGGTTGCAACCTAATAATAATAGCAATAACACTAGTACTAGCACTAGAAGCTTCAAATGATGATGTATTCCCTTTGTGTTAGGTATTACACAAACACAAAAGAAATGGAAAGATCAAGGGAAAAATAGGTGTTATTATTTTTCCCATTTCACATCAATGAGTCACAATACATTTAAGCAGATAGCCAGTGTTCTCCTGAATTAGGGTTTGATTCTGGAATGAGGGTTAGAGCACAATGACTACATCAGAATTATCTTTGCTTGCACCCTGCATTTTTCCCTGTCTCCTGCTGCTTTGACTGTCCATGTCAGATACCTCTTGTAACACATGCAGGACACATGCCTAGACTTTCTTTGAGTGAAAATGGGTGTGCAGGAGAGGGAAGAGGAGGTTGTAATCTTCACAGTTTCGCTTAAAACTGAAGAGGATCAACAGGGGATCTATCAAGGATTGAGCGCAGCTGTGTTTGTTCAGAGGTCCATCCAACACAGCATCTCACCTCCAACCACTGTTCAGTAGAAGGTGCTTATGGTGGAGGACAAGAGCAGACAAGCACGCTTTGTTCTCTTGACACAATTAACATCTTCTGTGTTTCATAGCCATAGGTGTGGTTTTTTCCTACACACTAGAAATCTTTCAATATCCTTTAAACCTCCAGGGACTAAAAGCTCATCAGTTCTTGTGGAAAGGAGCTGTGTGTCTTAAATCTACCCTTTGAGAAGTGTGCATTTTTTTTTTTTATTTTTTTAAAAATTTTGTTCTGAAAGTGTTGCACCTAATTTCCTTTGCTGTTCACTGTTGTTACTGAAAGAGACAGAGAACAGTGTATTAACCTCTGTAGGGCATGATTCATTTTATGGGTCTCTAGCATATTTTCTCCCCATTCACATCTCCAGCTAAAAATAATCACATTTTATTAGCTATTCATAGATGAAATCAAAGCAATATTCTGATAATCCTTATCTTTCGATTACTTTTTTTATTTATACTCTTCCTCAAGCAATTTAAACTTCACAAGTTTCCTGTTGGCTTCCTTTACCAGTTGTCATGGTCCCTCTGAACAAGAGTCCCGTTTCTTGGAAATGCAATATTACTTGCTCTTCCCAAGACCTTCTGGCTTGGCATCATCTGCAGGCTTCTTAGGTGTGCACCCTGTCCTGTCATACAGACTGTTTATTGAGAGGTTAAACAGAAAATTAAAGTTGTTCAATCAGTTGTCCTCCTTGCCTAATGGTTACCAAAGTTTCAGAAGTTGTTTTCATTTATCATTCTCAAATACCTAGAGATTTAAAGTTGTTTCCTTTCAGTTGATTATCTCTATAGTCCGCAGTAGAATATTAAAATGTTTCCATATGTTGGAAGTATTTTCTATTTTATTTATCAGCCAATTGCATTTTTTTGGTCATAAAGATGAAGGTGAGGAAGAAGTCCTGTTGACCAAAAGTTTGGTTATGGCTTGTCTTTCTGAGGTATATTGTCTGAGAAATCTAGTGGAATGCAAAATAATGTTTCAGATCCTCTATTATGAAGTGGATTAATACTCCATATCAATATTATTCTCTCAGTTTTAAAATGGGTTGTCTCTATAATATCAGCTTCTCTCTGATACAGCAAGGAAAAGAATATTTTGCTGCATTAGACTGGAGAAAGTAAAGGTATATTGAGCTAAAAAATCCCAGATCATTGAATTAAAATAATTGATGTATATTAAAAATGAACTGTGACAAATAAGAAAAAAACATATGATACATTGAGAAATGTGTTTCCTTAAATTGTTCTATGAATGTCCTTTAGTCTTCTTGTGCTCATCCATTTATTTTATATTATAAAAGGATCTTCTTACTATTGGAACTAAACTCATTTGATGTTCAAGTGATCTTGCACCAACATAATCAAGTTCTGACACAAGGAGTTTCTCCCTTTTGTTTACTACCCTTATATTTTAATATTCTCTCCTCTTGTCTCTCATTAGGTTTGAATCAATTAAATCACTGTATTATCTCAAGAAATAGAACAGAAAGGAGATCCTCTTATGTTGCTAAATATACCTGACTCAAAATAGATGAATTTGAAGTGGGTGGCTAGAATTACAGCAATATTGTAGATGGGCTCGTACATAATAGCATTTGAAGTGGAAAACTAGAAATAGTTTGCCTGATGCATCTTGACTCTTTACTTGCCTCTTCTAAAACTTCTTCAAGCTGGTGTTTCACAGTCCAACTAACCACAGACTTTCTTTTCTCTCCCTGTCTTGCCGCTAGTTAAAGCTGAGGGGTTTGCTGTTAGTTCACCGGTAAATGATGGGAAACTGCTGTGCTTTGACATTCAACATATTGTTGCATTTCTATTGCTCTATTGTCAAAATTTTGCAGTCTTTTTTGTTCTATTTGCAGTCTTTTTTGTTCTATTTCTCTGCTCTGAGAAAGTGTTCCTGGTGACTCTTGAGACTTTCTCCTAGCTCCTGCTATTCTGGCACATCACAGCAAAGAATTGTTCATTCCCTTTAGCACCAAGCAGGCAGGTCTGAATGTTCCATTCTGCTCTGAAAATCCAGGTACTTCATTTCATTCCCCTTGGTTTTCACCTCTATTTTTACTTTTCCCCTTTAACTTCTTCTTAAATTGTATCCCATGCCTTTCCCAGAACAAAGTTTAAAGAAAGCAAATTCTCCAAAATATGATTTCTAGGAGTAAGGTTAGTCAACATTCATTGTCTCCAGAGGCATAGGCAGGGTTGTTGCTCTGAGGTACCACCAGGAAAAACCCAGAGCAGGGTTGCCCCACGAGTAAGGACCAACAATAGCACAGTGTTGTGGTACTGCACGTAGGGATACTGCTCTCCCCAACAGTCCCCCACATCTGAGTAGGGTGGGTCATAACAGGGTGCCACCAAAACAGAGCAATTCATCAGGTTCACCGTCTCATTAGAGATTGCAGTTAGGAAGAAGAGGAGATGCTGCTGGAGATGAAGAAAGAAAAGGAGGCAGGGCTGAAAATAACTTAATAGGTCTCAAGTCCATCCAGAGACTGTGCCAGAAACAGAGAATAAGATACTTACAGCTACAGGTGTCACAGACAAAGTAGAGTAAGCAACAGCTATAGCAGATCCAGGGTTTATTTAAGAAAAAACAAACAAACAAACAAACAAACAAAGAGAATAGACTTCTTACTACAGACTTGCTGGCTTGCCTTGTAGAGCTGCATCCGCCAGAACTTATGCACCCTATGCTCAGGTGGCTTTGTCTCATGTCCCTTCATTAATCAAAGAATTCAGAATCTGCTGCTTTGGTTTATTTTTTACCAAAATTTACAACTAATCTATATTTGTTGTTTCTAGCAAATTCCTGTTTGAGAATTCAAAAGTTCAACATTATCCAGAATGAAGTATCTGCAGCCTGTAAACATTAGCAATTTAAGTTATGCTTTTTACCTACAAAAGCAACATAGCTCAGTCTAGGGCTGAAAGATTGGGTCTGAGCTTAAATGGAATTCTGGGACCAATCTGCAGAGTTTGTGTGGGTGGAGATCCCAAGTGAGACTGGTCAAAGCAATTTAGGCCTATTAGCGCACTCATGGCTCTGCATTCATGAATCATCTGAAAAGCCTTCTAAACTTCTTCAAACAACCAACTCAAAATGTTATTGATAAGCTAAAATATTCTGCTCCATTTGGCCATTCCTTTTTTTGTTCTCTTCTTATGCAAATTTCTTCCTGGACTTTCAGATCCATCCATCTGATCTAAAACGAATCTGCATCTATTCTTGAGCAGACACTGAGTGAAGTCACCACCTTCTTCTTGGTTTTACATATGATGTAATTTTAAAGTATGCTGCAATAAGGGATTCCAAACCACAGTTAATTGTGGTAGCCAAGAGGGTTTTAGTAGACCTGGCTCAGTCAGTTGCAAACTCACACACCATGGCAGCATCTTACCCTGAGTTCATTTTGATCTGGTGGGGTGCAAGAGTCTTCCAAATAAGAAGGAATATAGGTGCAATGCACTGGGAGTAGTGGCAAAGCAACTTATCTGTGCATGCTAAATTAGTTTGGAAACAGTTTTGTTTCTGAAAGTATTCCTTCCTCTAGAAGATGCAAATACCAGATTTTTCAACCTAGTAAATAAAGGAAGACTAGGTGCTCATTAAAAGTAATGTTCCTTTCACCTTGGCCATATGCTGTTTATAAGCAGCTGTAGTGTATTATTATGCCAGTGACAATAGGAAATCCTTAGAGAAATGTTCCTGTGAAAATAGAGTCCACATATGTCTGCAAGACTGATAATCACTGATTAACATACAGATATCGTTATGCTAATCCCTCAGTACAATTTTTATTGCATCGGTCTTCCTCCAACTGTGGATAAACTTTCCTTTTGCATTTGTCTGAAAGAGAATAAATAAAACCAATAATGTCTTACAAAAGGAAATATTCTGTTTCTAAAAAGAAGAAAGTCAGGAGAGTGCTGTGATTTCAACTATGCCAGAGAGTTGATGGAATAATTTCTGCATGATGTAGGACCCATGTGCAGAATATAGCTCAGTAAACAATACCTTAGGGTGACAGATAATTTATCCGGTTTGGCTCAGTGTCAGATTGGAAGTGTGATTCTTAGCTGGCTGGCCACTTAGAGTAAGCATGTCTCTGAGTGGCTATCCCACACCTTCCAGACTTCAGCTATGCTGGTTTGTCAGTGTGCCAAGACACTCATCTTTTTTCCTTTTCCTGCTGCAAAGGAAGTGCATGTGCAGGATCTTGTCTCTGTGTGGGTCTGCTGTGGTTTTGCAGGCAAGCAAACCTGCAAGTCCCCAAGAATATTACTGTACTATGTCAAGCAACTTTTTTGTTTATTTGCATAGCGAAAGGGGACAGCAGATTTTAGGGGAAAGGGAAGGAGAAAAACACACTGCAGCAAAAAGAAGGCACTACATACTGTAGGTAAACTAAATATGTTTAAAAGTTCATCCACTTGTTCTATTTGACATGTGTGAACTAAATTCTTCCAGTTGTCCCTTCATAAGCTATAGATGGGTGACAAACAGGTACTTATTTCAGATTATAAAATTTTCAAATTTTAGATAAAGGCAGGAAACAGATTATATCTCTTTCTGCCTTCCTGAATGATTTTGGCTATGCCACTTATAATATTAGAAGGTTGTTTCTCACCACAAAGCTTTCATATTGAGTAACTTCTGTCTTCTTGTAAAGAAAGCACTTTTGTCATATTGAAATGGTAGAGAAATAATAATTTTGTCATTCTTTAAATGTTAAAATGCATGCATTGCTATAAATATGGCTGCTACAGTTCTGGTCTTACATGGGGGTTTTTGCAATTCATCTCAGCTGTTCTAAATCCTTTCAATGATACTTTTCTTTAAGCAAACACTTTATTTGGCCTACAAAATTCTTGTGCACGGAGAAGAAAGAGTTTTATTTTAGGACTTACAAAAGCAATAGCTGATAAAAAGATATAGAATTATACAATGGTTTGATTTGGAAGGGACCCCAAAGACCATCTACTTTCAACCCCCCTGCCAAGGGCAGGGACACCTTCTGCTATACCACGTTGATCAAAGCCCCACTCAACCTGGCCTTGAGCACTTCCAGGGATGGTGCATACATGAGTTCTCTGGGCCTTATCTCAGAATCACAGAACCACAGAATCACAGAATATGCTAATTTGGAAGGCACCCCTAAGGATCATCAAGAAGTTCTTCCTAATTACTAATGTAAACCTACTGTCTTTCAGTTTGAATTCTCACTTGTCCTAACACTGCAGACCTCTGTAAAAAGTCCCTCTCCAGCTTTCTTGTAGCCACCCTTTTGGTGCTGGAAAGCTTCCATAAAGTCTCCCCAAAGTCTTCTCTTCTCCAGATCGAACAAACCAAACTCTCTCAGCCTGTGCTCATAGGAGAGGTGCTCCAGCCCTCTGATCATCTTCAGATGATCAGACTTGCTCCAACAGTTTCATGTTCTTATGTTGGGGGCCCAAGAGCTGGATGCAGTACTTCAGGTTGGGTCTCACGAGAGCAGAGATATTATCTACCTGCTTTCTCCTACAGTTTTCATTTCCTCAGCACTTAAGTATATGCATTGTTCTATCTGTATTTAGCATAATGGATGGCAGAAACCTCTGTCAGGACAGAGAAGACAGGAATGTGCATGTAGGTGTAGAAAAAAGATGTGTAGAAATGAAAAAGAAGGATGAAAAAAGTCATGATGGAAGTGGTTAAGCACTGGAACAGGTTAACCAGAGAGCTGGTAGAATTTCTGCCCTTTTAGATTTTCAAGATCAAGCAGAGCAAGGCTCCAAACCACCTGATTTAGCTTAGGAGGTCAATCTGCTTGATGACAGGGGCAGACTGGATGGCCTCTGGAGGTCGTTTCCAGCCCAAGTCTTTCTGTGATTTTTCTGAATCAACATAACCAAACAGTAACCTTCTGCAGAAGTAAACTATCTACTTCAGAAGAATTCCTAGCTGCTTGTTTTATCTCACTAGCTCTTAATGTGGTCCTCAGTTATGGCAAATCAGCAAAATTATCATTCCCTTTTGCACAACATAAACCTTATTCATATATCAAAATTACTTTCACTTCCCACCTTGAAATTTAGGCAGACATCTCAATGATTATATATTATCACTCTGTTGACAATGTCTGACTGTGCTTTTGAACATCTTTGTGTCAAGAACGAAATACTGACTCCTTGTTTGTGAAACATTGCACATGCATGTAGCTTTGGCTAGGGGCACTTCCAATGAGTCAGGTTAATGGGAAACAGGAAAGAAAGCAGTTTCTTCTTGCTCATTGGCTCTTCTCCATTTTTCTTTATCTCCTCACCCTCGACATTTTGTGTCAACTGCAGAGCAGCCCCTAACCTTTTTGTTTTCTGTTTTCCTGCAAGTTCTTAACCCCTTTTTCATTGCTGGGGCTCACTGTTTTGCTCTGCATGCTACACCTCCCAGAGGCAGCAGGACAAATGAAAAAGATTCACAATGATGATGCAACTAGTTATGAAGGAATAGATCCTACTTAATTCAGCCAGGAATTTCCTCAGGAAACAGTAATGTCAGCTAGCACATGCAGCAATCTTCCAGGTTCTTGCATTTTAATGTTTTTGGTGCTTGTTTTTACTGAAAGACTGTGGATAGTTTTTTTCCACAATACATTTCTTGGTGCTTACTCTCAATCTCCAGCAACCTATGCAATTTTTGAGACTACTCACCTTTGATAGATAATTGGGCTAATCAGAGATTTCAGATGAAAGGATTAAATCTTAACAGTATGAATAAGATTTCGTTCAACTACTAGATGCAAATGATAATTCATGGGAGTCACATGCCCAAAGTCAGTGTGTTTTCCTAACTGATGGTGTATTTTTCACTGGTTTCCCACGTTGATAAACTACCATTCTTTCTCTAGTGTAGAGTTATATATGACAACTGCACCATTGACATTAATGATGTTTTTAAACTGCACATCTTGGTGATCTGCTCCTGAAATCTCTCCTGTGGGAATCAATACAAATGTTCTCTTGTGAGTAACTGCTGAATGGAATCACTCCTAAAGTGCTTAACAACTCATATTTCTAAGGAGACACTTTACAGGCTTGCAAATTCTATTCTATTGAAGAGAATATGTTTCTATTGAAAATGTCAGCATTGTTAGCCCTACATTTTCAGTTTCAGTTCACAGATGGTAGAGTCTGTAGTTCAATGAAAATTCAGTCACTACAAAAATGCTGCCCTTAACTCCCAAATACACAGTCTTATCCTTTCTTAGACTCACATTGCTGTGCTATACAAACTGGGGGCATCCTTCATATCTGCCTATAAAGAGGTCTTAATTTCCAATAAATAGTGTCAGGGCCCAGAGCAGGCTCCCCTTTTTCTGGGAGTTCAGATTATTGCATTCATGCCCAGCCTACTGGTGGAAGTTGGACAGAAGAAACCAACAAGACTCTACAGGGGTCCCCACTCCTTGTCTTGGAGTGGCCTTCATGCTGAAGCTCCCTCCTTTGTTCTCCACCAGTCCCAGAATTGTTAAGACTGATTTGCACTTAATATAAGGAGCCAAGGAAAACTACTCCTTGTTACCTGTCCCATAAAACGAAACAGGGAATTGTGACTTCAGTGTGCTCTCTAAGGCTCTCCCCTTTATGAGACATAAGCTTTTAAAATTCATGCAGACAAAAATGACACTGACATGATCTTTAAGCAAAACAAAAGCATTTTAGTGTTACGCAATTTGGATTGCACAAAAATCAGCCCTTTGCACTAGTCCCAATTTGTATATTCACCCTTATGCCCCAATGGTGCCACTGGGTTTGTTTTTCCTAGTCACTGTTAAGTGTAATTCTTGTGCAGACACTGGAAAATTCAGCAATTATATAAGACATTAAAAAAGTTTCTGTTTGAACTCCTTCTATCTGTCTTATTTTATCTGTTTGCAACTGGTAATTATGAGTTCGTGCTGATCTACAATTTCAATTTCTACACCATTAGTCTGTCTTTTCTTCTCCAATAATATATTTCAAGGTTTGGGTGTAACAGTGAAATATTCATAAAATTCCAAACCAGTTGCAAATTTTTTGCACTGTATTATATTAATGGAAGTGCCTGACTGAAAAATGAGGTACAACAGAGGAGAAAAAAGGGTGAAGGGAGAGCAAGAGAAAAGGAGAAAAGAAAAAAACAAACTCAAAACTGAGCACAAAAAACCAAGAAAATGCAGACCATAATGAAAGAAAACCAGAATAAGGAAAAGTAAAAACAATGGGAAGTGATAGGTGGAGAATATTTAAAAATTAAATATAAATGTTGGGTCATCACCTAACAAATAGGCTAGCAAAATGTCAGGTTTTTTCTAATCTTATACCCATACGCTTGACATACTACAACAGCTGAAAGACTAACGTGCTAGTATGATATTTAAGTTGCTGAGGAAAAAAAAAGGAAGTCAAATATCAAGACGACAAAATGAAGAAAAATTTTTGTTGAGAAACTGCTGCTAAAACAATTAGAGGAGTTATCTAAATGCAAATTCTTAGAGTAGAGATCACACTAGCTGAATTTTAAGAAATGGCGGAGCCATTACTTTCTTGAGGATCTGTTCTTTTGGCAACCACCCCAAACTGGATCACCCACTATGTTTGAAAATCACCTTTCTAAAGATTACCAGTTGCACTTGTTGAGTTAAAGAATAAATCAGATGTCTGGTAATATTGACCTTCCTTCACAGCCTCTTTATCAGCATTAATGATATTTGTATTCTTTAATTCCTCTGCTGTTGTATTCCATAGTTTTGTTTGCTTGTTTGTTTTCACTCTGAGATTATTATAATGTAACTAGTCAATTGTTGCATCAGTTAGCTGGTTGATTTTCTGCATTCCATGTTGGCATGACACTTGCACTCTCCCTGTCCTTGGAGGTCCTTAGCCACTGTACCAGTTATGATGAGGTATAATCTTCTGGCCTCAGCATGAGTGAAAAGTTTTGTATCGGCAGATTAGCACTGCTCCTTCCCAAAAGTTATCACCTCCATGGGTCTGTCAGCATGAATTCACATGGAATATCCCTCTCTAACCTAGGTTTACTGAAATGATCCTAGGGATTTTTGACCCATTGAAAACAATAATTGAAGTATCTACACTAAGGAAAAAGATCTGGTTGCTGTTAATTCTTAAACAGCCCCACTGGAGCCAGAACATCACATCTTGGTGTGTTTCCAGCCTCCTCTTTTGGTTACCATTCCCAGTTTAAGATGCTGGGAGCGGGATGAAGGTGCCTTTGACTGTCATTAAGAATAGGCTGCTTGTTTTAAATTGCATCTGCCTCTTTAAATCTAAATCTGAGCGGCACATTTTTGATGTTCAGCCCTGAGATGGCTTGATTAGATTGAATAGTGCACTGCTGAGTGCTGGTAACTACAGGGCTGTTTGCCTATGTGTCCCTGCTTAATAGCCTTTTAGTCCAGACAGCTATTAGAATTGAACAGCTATGGAAACATAGCACATTGTATTCACATGCTTCTTCAAACCATGATGCAGAACAACTTGCCACACAATTTTGATCTCTGTGTCATATCAGAATTTTTTCTACCAGTGATCATAAATAAGGCGGAAGGTAGATCCTAGATGACAGACAGGCATTCATAAGAGACAAAATTGTATAAACTGTCACTTGCCAATCTTCTCTCATATTGAGATTAACATCACTGTAATCCATGATTGACACCCAAAGAACAAAACTTTGCGCACCTCCAGAAAGCAACAACATGCTTATACTGACTGTAACCCAGGGGTTTAACTTACGTGTTCCAAAACAATTGCTGAGTGAAACTTCTGACCTGCTTGTAAGGTGTGTGTGTATTTGTTTTTAAATCCCTAAGTCTAGGATTGGTGACATAGGAATAGCAAAAAATTTCCAGTTTGCTTTTCTTCCACATTCACCGATGTCATGTTCTTCTCCAGTAGAATATGAATATCGGTGAGGAGAACTTTTCTTATTAGAAGACTAGAGTCAAAGGACATAATTGCAACATCTACCTTTTTGGCTGGCAGTGTAGCAGTCAGCACTCACAATCACGTGTTCCCTAAGCAGTGCGTGGGAGAAGTGGCCATCTCACGGAGGACTCCAGTCTCAGAAATTGTACCCCAGTAGTAGTCAGCTGGAAAATACCAAAAAATAAAGTTATCATTTGAATTCTACTACATAGAAGCTTGAAATAAGGAGGGATCACTTTTATTTTATTACGAGTTTGTCAGAGGATGACAAGCTATTACAGTCCTGACCACTCTTTTCTACCTCTCTCCTCTATAAGCAAGTTCAGTAGTTCATATACAGGAAAGCCAAACTGGTTTCATTCCTCCCCGCTATCTCACACTCATATTTCTCTCTAGGGTTTATTGTATCTCTGCTGTATGAATGAGCAGGCAGTGTTTGCCAAGGGAGTTGTACTCTCTTTCTATTGGCACTAGTCCACCATGAACTTGTCCACGCTGAACTCTTACTGATCCAGAGAGGACAGGAACCTCTTGTGTCATATATTTAGGAAACTTACTGGGAAAAGAAAGGAGTCAGTTACAGTCCTCTCAATAAAGGTAACTTATGTAAACTTTTCATAGAATAAAATCCTGCCCGGAACACAGACTAGAGACCAGGTCCCCTTCTCCCATGAGTACTGAGTCTTAGAGATTTCATTATTTTGGCAAAGAAATTTTGAATGTTTCTGCAAAATGGAATAGTTTCAACAAGGGTTGTTTTCCAGTCTGCTCTGGCTCATACTTCAAGCATCTTTTGGGGGGCAGGCAATGAGCAGTAGAATCCTTTCAACACCATGCTATGTACAGGAAGGAAATGGATTTAGGTCTCCCATACCTGCTCTAAAAATTTAAAAAAATAAAATACATATTAAAAGGATGAAGGGAGAGTTTTTTTGTTTCCTCCTGTACTTATGAGAAAAAAGAAACCCTCTCCTGCACATTAACAGATCACAGACTGCATCTGGAACAGTACTTAGTCTTTTGTGTTAGCTACATTCTGAACTACTCAGATCTGTTAATGCTGAGGCATTTCTCGACATGCCAAAAAAGAAAACTGGGAAATACTAAGGAAAACCAAACACAAGAAGTTACAGAATTTTTGTATGTTTAATAGCAGAAAGCAAATAAGCAAAAATTTTAGGATTGCAATTTTGGTCATAGATAGATGCTATTTACGCTTTATTTCAAATATGCCCTGATTTTTGATGCTTTATCTTTGTAAGATTTGATCCTTCGGTTGCCAATTCTTCATACAAATCCTTCTATAGTAGACTTTTAAAAAGAATTCAATATGTCTACTGTAAAGACTTTGGTCTACAGCTTCTGAGGTTTAGATAAATCTTCCAATGTGTTCAGCATGTTTTTAGTCTACTCTAAAAGGTGAATTATTCTACATAAGTTTTCCATGAAATAAAAAGATATTATTTGTTTCCGTTTTCCAGTAATGTTTCTTTTCCAGTAATCAGTTTGCATATTTGTACTCATGACACAATCTGTTTAAAAGCATTAGAAATAAAGTGTGCTAGCCAAAATAAAAGTGAAAGGCAGTCAAACTACAGGAGATAGATTACAGAAGAGAAGGTACAAATTAGGCTTTAGTTTTAAAAATATTAGAAGACAGATTTTTTTTTTAACTGAGCAGTTATTTTCAGAGAGAGTCCAAGAAGTGTCTCAAATAAAAATAGAATTGTCGTTCTCATCTTTTATGGAGTTGTATTAGTTGAATTAGTGCCACACTTTAGAACAATCATAGCCAAAAATTACAAAGGACCGCCCTTCCTCATGCATGGAAGGTAACAAGCCAATACAGATATTTTATTTTCAAAGTAAATATTCCTCTGGGCACCTCTTCATTTTGCCTTAACTGTTGAAGCTCTCTTTCAAGATTCATAAATTTTGAAAAGGATTATGAGCAAATTATAAAAATTATGGTCACTTAATTCTCTAAAACCACTAAAGCACCTGCTGTCAAGTACAACCACCATGTACCTATCAGCACCTTCTGCAAAAGAGCGACTGACAGCTCCAAAATGAGATTTGAGTTTACAGGTAGCCCATGACAGATTATAGCATGATTCACTTCAGTCACACAAAAAGCAATTTTTGAGTAGGGATGTCAGCTGAAATTTGCTGTTCATCTTTAAAAGATGAAAAACCAAAAGAAAAAACCCCAGCATGCAAGGATACTGACTGCACTCGCAGAGAACAGCCTTGATACTTACAGCTGAGGGTAATACAGGCAACCTGTTACAGCTTTTGCAGCCAGCAGGCTTGCTTCAGGCTTGGCTTATATTTACTTCAAGGCTGATTTAGGTCTGATTTTGGGAGGCCACCTGCCTTTTAGTCAGGAAATGAAGCATATATTTAAACTATCTGCTTAATCCTTTCTTTTCAGTGTTATTGCAACACACCAAGGTGGTGACTGAGGTGAAACTCCTGGTTTGGAGAATGAGAGTAATGGATTTTTATAAAACACATTACAGCAAATCAAAATAAAGAGCTTTGAGGGGCAAGAGAGTGGGCTGGAGTCTCAGTCAGTTTGCTGACATCCACTCAAGCTACAATCAATCTCCCCTTCAGGCTATTATAGGCACAATTACTCTACACAAACGTATGTGACCAGATCACGCATGAAAAATCAAATGCAGAATGAGATGTCCAAGGTCAAGTAATGATTTTATTAATTAATAAATTCTAAGAAAGTAGGGATTATAGGATTACAGACTGGAAGGAATCTCAAGAGATTTTCTAGTCCACACTGTTCCTCATAGCAGCCCAGCAGCTCAAGCTGGGTCAATCCCAAAGACTGTTTCCCTAACCTGTTTTCAAGACAGACCTGTCCTCCAGCTTCAAATAATGAAGATTTCTTGTGCTATATATCCCAGTTGCTTTACTATCATGATCATCACAAGAAGTTTTTCCATCCTGAATGTCCTTTGTTACAGTTTACTTCAGTGACTGTTTCCCATGCTATATTTATGCAATTAATTATTCCTGTCTCAAGAACTTAATCCATATTCACAGTTACTTTGTAGCCCTGTGAATTAGGCAGTTGATGGCTTTGAACAAAAACATAAGAAATGTATCCAGTTTACTTAATGCTGAGAACATGTCTAGCACTGCTACCATTTATGGGGGAGTCACTAGATTAAAGCAGTAGCATGTGCCTCTTCCCATAGCTATGCTTTACAGTGGAAAAGACTTCTCTTTGATATTTGCAGCTGTGGAAGTAAGCAAGCAAACAAGACTCAGCTGCATGAGTGAGGAAGTGGATCAGAGGAAATAATCTCAGGCTGATTAGAAAGCAGGAACATACTGAATAGAGAAGAGGAAAATAAAATATTTTTTTTCTCCAAAAGTTTCAAAGATGATGCCATTAAAATTGCAAAACATGACAGAAAAATATATTTGAATTAACGCAGGAGAACGTCCTATCACAATGCAGGGATTGCTTCCATGTTTCACCATTTGGCAACCCAAATGATTCTATGATCCTGTGAAAACGGCAGTCCAGTCCTATGAATCGACATAAGCCTTTGCATGATTAATGTTTGGTTTCTTTTTATGTGGACAGGCAGGACAGGGACTGGTGGAACTCCCTTCCCATAACTGTTGTGATTCCTGGTAGCATGAGTAGGAGGATTAGAGCATGACTGTTACCAGTCTGTTAAGAGGAGTCTGTTGTGAACCCATTGGCAAACAGTTGTCAGCTGTTGCATTACACAACAAAAATCTTTCTAGACCAGCTGGAGTTTTCAGAGTAGCACCCTTGCAGAAGAGGTTGCACTGATTTAATGGGTTTTGCCAACTCTTGAGCCCCAGGTACATGTACCTGCAAAATTCAATCAATGTGACACTGAAGATTTCTATAACTCTTCATACTGTATTGGGTAAGAATAGACAGAAAGGCAAAGCATATATCCCAGGGAGACCTTATTTCCTCTTTTCAATGATTATAGGGGACTTGTAAGTTGGAGACAGTCTTTTTAATAGGGCCTGTAGCGATAGAACAAGGGATAATGGTTTTAAACTGGAAGAGGATCAATTCAGACTACATACAAGGAAAAAATTTTTTTATCATGAAAGTGATGAAAGACTGGAAGAGGTTTCCCAGAGAAACTGTCTTCAAGGCTATTGCCAGGATGTTCCATACCAACCAAACTGCAAGGTTATTTTATTTCTGCAAATCTCTTGGTGAACTAATCTGGTTTTTGAATCTGAGGTAGCAGGAGTGTAAATACTCATATAAATACATTTCTATACCTTATAAGCTGTTTTGTGTGCTTTTGCAGAACAGCAGTGTGTAAGTAATCAGGCAGCTACGGTATCATCAATACTGAACTCCACAAACTTAATGATGTACAATTAATACAGGACTGTGTGACATCACTTTTCTTTTGATTTGACCCTCTATCTTAACATCTGTCAGATGTCTTTGGCCCAAAACACTGAAAACTCAATACATGGTTTTTTTTTCCAGACAGCAACACTGAAGCAGGAACACTCAGAGGTCAAGTTCAACTTCCTGGTGGCAGAACAGAAGCTATGAACATATTCTGTTGCTGTAGTAATCGTTTGATAGGATTCTTTTGGAGCAAAGTGACTCTACAAATACCATAGTCCTAAAAGGATGTGTGTTACCTCCCTCAGCCCAGTTCTTGGCAAGAAATTGATAACAGGAAGAAGTTACATGTAATACAATTTCTTTATTCAGGAAAAATTGAAGTCTTGGATTTCATTGTTAAAGTAAAATGAGAAGTTAATAAATTTTCTGTTAGTTTTGAATAACCTTTAAGTAAAGCTATTCATAGTCTAGAACATTCGCTCTTTTTTAACCTTTTGAAGAATACAATACGGTATTTCAAGGCTAGCAACCTGTTTTTCAGCACTGACCTGCTACAGATCCCTCACATATCTACCAGACAATCACTTTTTCCAAACTTTGTATGCACCTGACAAGCAGCACCATCTATGGCCCTCTATTACACAAAACAGATTTCTGAAACAGCTATCAGCTTCATTAACAATCCTTAGTTATTTCTAATATCCCAGCTGTCACTGACTTAAAGAAGTATTATTGTTGAGCTCAAATACAGCCAATGCTAGCAATAAGTACTGTAGGCGTGACTTTCTCCACGGAGGTTAATCAATGAGAAGCTTACTCCCAGTGGGTGGTTAATTTTCCATTAAATAAACTTCATGTGAAATGGCATCCTTTACAGGAATGCTTTTTTGATAGCTTGAGAGATTGACTTATCTGACTTGGCCATCTGTCAGCCAGACTATCTGATCACAAAAATATATCAAAGAAGTGTCATGGTTTAAAAACAAAAATCAGACAAAAAACCACAAAACAAACCCAAAGAATTACTGCTTGGATAAATTAGTTTCCTGATCACTCTCCACTCATATGAGCACTGAAACTGCTGCCAGAGAGAACACGTGAGAAATGTGGGACTACCAGTAGCAGCAGGGGCAGGACTGTGCTAGAGCAACATAGGTTTTGATGACTTCAAGCCACCTTGGGATTAGTGATATACACCATAAAACTTAATTTCTTTGCCAGGGAAATCCCTTGTGAAATGAGAGATTTTGTAATGTGACTATGTGAACAAGTTCCTAAATAGGTAAGAAAATGAAGGAACTAGATATCATCATTGAAAAAATAGGCAACCCCCCTCAATCTTAATATGATCCAGAACTTGTCAGAGAGCTCCATACAGATCAGTTAATAAAACCTAGTCTGGTTGTCTTTCAGGATGCTGTTTTGTGACCTTTACTAAAAATATGAGACCAGGTCACTTCTGTAGGAACCTGAGAGACTGAGACCAGAACTCGGAACCCCAAGACCCCAAGCAGACAATTCCTACTGTCTATGTAATAGCTATCGTACAACAAAGATCCATAAATCACTGCTATGAAGTCTGTGATCTTGCAAGAATACTTGTTGAGTATGAAGCTGACAGGTCTCCATATCAGTTTAATAGCTGGACCTTAACATTCTATTTTAGTGTCTGTACCTAAAGCAGTTTACAACGATTAATAGATCTAACAGAAAACAGATGCACTTTCACAGACCCACAATATGACAGGTGCTAATAACTGTATCCAAAGGATCTTACTTAATGCCTCTTGATATTATGTATCCCATTCTGTGTCCCTTGCTGTTTCCCTTTCTTATGGGTAAGATTTCAAAATGTGTAGGATATTTACCCATTTGGACATCAATATTTCCAAGACTTTCAGCTGGCTATACAGAGAAAATTCAGGCTTGCAAAATCAAACACACATTGACTTTGCTTGCTGATGACTTAGGTCCTATTTCCCAGAGCTAGCAAGTGAGGAAAAAAAAAAAAAGGAATAAAATACAAATCATGAAAGTCCAGGTGCTGAAATTTGTTTATATCAGCAGCTTTGACTAATTAGTTCAATTTAAAAAGTCTCTACATAAGAGAGACAATTAGGGAATACTAAAGCTGTGTTTTGTTATTTTTTTTTATTTACTCTCAGATTAAGTCATTACAATGAAAGTTAAACCTCAAGGAAATTGCAGTTAAAATGCAATTATAACTAGGTGTTATGTTAATAGATCTCAGTGAACTTCAGAGACGGATAACCATAGATTTTCTTAGTTAAATATTGTAAATAGTATTGAGATGGGAATGAATTACACATTGCATAAAGCATAAAAGTGGAATCTGAATACTATGAATAAATTTTAAACAAATTCTTAGAATACCTAAAGTTCTTTAGTGAAAATCATTATGTTACACATTTCAATAACAGGTTACAAAATAACATTCACACTGTGTCTTAGGATGGAAAAATACATATTCTTTATAAATCAGCAAAATATATTGTCTTTTTTACTTTACTTTCCTTCTCATTATTAATAAGCTCCATATGTTGATTCATGATCGCATTTTCAATGGCAAACACTACAAGTATTTTGCAGGCCCAAGAATACTGGAGTTGCTAAATTATATTATTGTATTTTGGGGCACTGTTCTCCTACAGGGCAAATAAAATATCTGAGAAACATCCTGGCTTCTTCCCAGCCTCCTGAGGGAAGCAGTAGAAGAATCATGTTTCAATAGTCCCACTGGGCATGTAGAGCTCTGAGTTAGAAATGCAGAAGGACTCTGAACACATTCGTACCCACGGCCTTTTTGCATCTTGTTCCTGCCAAATGCCTACAGGGATCCAGAAGACAGACAGAGGGCTGCTTATCCTAAGTTCCAAGTTCAGGGAGATGTTTAGGGCTTTCTCAGCAAAAATTCAAGACTCACAGCTGGAACTGCATTAGCAGAAAACAAAAGTAACATCTTAAGAAGATGCCACAAGCCTTCTTCATAAGAGCTTCCAGTTTTGAGCACGTGTATAGGACAAACAACCTCATTCCTGTGCTTAATATTTAGGTGGCACATCATTGAGAAGCCAGCTTTCCTACAGAATGGTCTAGGAATATGTGGAGGTCTACTGCCAAGGTAGGCTGGAGAAGTTTTCAGTTTTTGCCAGCTTTTCTCGTTAGCTGCTTGGGCAACTAGTTAGGTCACTTAAATTGAGTGTCATGTCCTCTGTTGTATAATAGTGAACCATTAAGATTTGCATCAGCTTCTTACTGCATCTCTGTGATTTATATATAACTTGTACCTTGCAAGTGGGATTGCTTACATCAGGCTACTCTAGTTTTTAAGCTTCAGGGTTGATACAGAGCTGGTGAATTAATTCATGCTATACTAATTATTTCCATACCCCTGATTCTCCATTAACTGTAATTGATTTACAAGGTTGATAGCCTTTAAGTATGTCTGCACACATACAAACACATAAGTATATTTATTAACACACAAAGATGCACATGGCTTCTTATGAAATTACTTTTTCCAGCATCATCTCATACTTATTTTTTAAATTATTTCACCTATCCTAATATGCTTATCTTTTAAATACCCAAGAAATGAAATCAGACTGTTCAGTCTCTAACTAAACCTTACTTAATATTTCCTGTGTTTGCAATTTTGATTTATTTCTCTCAGTGCCTCTCTCTCCCCTCTCCTAGGGAAGTTTAGATAAATATATTTGGAATTTTAAATCCACTACAAAAATGGCATTTTTTCGTTGCACCAAGAATGGTGAAGCAATTAAGTTTGATCTTGTAATTTTGATTGCATGCCCCAGTGATGATGACTAATTTTCTGACACTGTATAAGGAGCTATCAATATGTAATATTTAAAAAGCTTGTTTTGTTTAGTCAGTGTTTTTTACCCTTTGCATACAGAAGTCCAGAGACTGCTGCATGCCCACAAACTTTTCAAAGTCCATTTCAACAACAGATTTGGAGATGAACATTTTTAAAAGTTTTTTTCTTCTTCACTCAGAGTTCATAGGCCAGTATTGTGTCACTTTTAATTAGGGGTATTTTTAACTTACGACTATTTTTCTAGACTTTAGGACACTACTTCACTAAACGTCTAATCACCAAAATAAAAATTTTGCTACATTTTTTAAAATAAGATTTGCATATGCTGAGATTAGAATTTCTTTGAAAGTTTTTACTTCTGTACCTTCTTGAACTTTCCTTTCATCTTTGTTCAAACCTATGTCCTCATGATACATATGTTTCCACTGTTGTTTGAGCATTCTCTTAAGAGCACTTTGGCCTATTTTCTGAACATGGAAAAAAGAACAATCATCATGGTACAAGTCCTATTTCTTCCTCACAGTGGATCTGATTCAGTATTGATCTAAGAAGTACAGGTATATCTAGTATTTAAGAAAGGTGCGTGGACTAGGCCTGCCTATTTTAAATTATTCTCTTTTCATTCATTGGCTAAAATAGGAAAAGAAGGACATTAAAGCACCACAAAAGGAGTCCCTTTTCATAATTTGCAACAAATAGTTGTTTTTCAACACGAAGATTTTGCTTTGTATTTCCTTGCCTTTTTTTATCTTCTGCTCTTGCATTTGTTTTTACTAGCAAAGAGATCTCCCTTTCACTGTGCCATAATCTAAACTAGACATTAAAAAACCCAAGTCTGACATTGTATTGTTTTAGAACTAGCATTTAGGTTATTCACACTTCTGAGCAGCTTGCTTCTAGGTAGTAGTAGAGGTGACTTACAGAAAGACAACCTCTGTAGGAAATGTAGATCATCATCTCTACTTCTCTGCCTCAGCTACCCTTCATGACCATGATGGCACTATACATAAGTAGCCCCATAAATAATGCTTTCCCCTTTAGTTGTAAAGCATCATAGCTTTGTACTGACCTCTTAATACAATCTCTGCATTTGTCTCTTTAGGCCTTTGTTGATTTTAACTGGTGATAGCTGTGGCACCAGTTCCCTGACGGCCACATGACTGTTGCCTCCCTATGTTGGCTTCAGTCTGGGAGTGCCCAGGCCTGGGGGCTGGCACCCCTACATAGTCACTGCAGGACAAACAGCCTCTCAGGGGTAATGAGGCTGGGGGAGGGCTGCATTTTATAGTCAATATTTAGTCTGGAAGATGTGACGAGGAAGTGGACTACGATGAGGAAACATATAAAAATAACCAATTAAACACTAATTGGTCTAAAAATACATTCCCAGCTCTACCCTTAGTTTATGTTTGTCTGCCCTGAGCAAAATCTTGAGTGTAACCATCTGGCATACCATGACTATGAGAACAGTTCATGAGTACAGATATTCTAGAGATAAAAGCAGCTGCTCAGAACTATGGGAAATATTCAAGCTCACATGAGAAAAGACTTTACCGAGAACTACTTATGTCAAAGTCAAAGAGACTGTAAGAAAAGAAGAGTTAGTATCTACAACTTAAAAAGAAAATAATTTAACAATACTGAATATTCCCAGTCACACACAGATTCCTGTGAAAGGAACCAGACAGAAACTTGAACAGAGGCAGAAGATCTGGCTGGCTAAAACAAACACAACTTAAAACTGAAATATTACAAACTTTTTACTTACACCTTAAACCCCAAAGTCATGTGACTTCAAACAGCAAACTTAATTTCAGGTTGTAAAAGTAGGCATTTCTTTCCCTTGTGACTTTGAGGAAAAGCTGACAATTTTACCAAAGTATTAACAATGCAGAAATGTCTGGCTTGCTCCACAGGACCTATGCCATGCCCTTCAAAATGAATTTGATACTCACCTATCATTTTTTTGTATATGATACACAGGTATGTAATGCCTACCTGTTTTCTGTACAGACAGGAGATTTTTGGTAACTCTCTTTTTATCCTCAAGATAAGGGATGCCATGGTTTCCTTTTTTTATATGATTGTAAATAACTGTGGCAGAAAGAACTCTGTCATTATTACCTGTGACTTTGAAAGGGATGAAAAACCACTGCCACACGACCAGTGATAGAGAATCAATAAATGCAACAGAAGTTAACAGGAAATCCATTTTCTGCTTTGTATCCAAGTTTCTTTTCACTCTGTCATGGAAGATTAATATCATGGATTGAATAAAGTGTGAAAGACAGAAATGGTTTGCAAATAGAGTAATATATTACCAAGTATTCCAGGTTTAGTGAAATGTTAGCCATTTTTAATCTTGAATCAACTAAAATGGTATTTTGGGCTATCACAAGCAAAATAGTCTAAAGTTAGGGAATTTTAACTGAAGAAGGTAATGACTACCTGTTGTCCTTAGTTTTTCTTCTAGGTTTTTTCCTTCAGTAAGTACATCATCAGCATAGTGAAAAGGTTCTCCAGAGGTATTTTGCTAAGGTTTTATGAATTATGTTGGTGATGCCATGGCAGGTAGTAGGATGTTTTTCTTCATGGGACAGCTGGCTCCCAGCATACAGCACCCCGTTCTGCGAGAGGGTAAATGGGAATCTTGCTTCTCTGGCACCACCACTCCACAATGTTCTGTACAGGACAAATTGGTGTAAGTCAGACACACTTTGGACACAGCCCAATTTTTTTCTGAAAAAAATCAGCTGATTTTTAAATTTCACTGCCAGGCCCTCAATTGGTTGGATACTGCTTTTGACTAATTACTTGGTCTCTCAGTAATGGCAACTCTGTGTACCTGAGCACAGGTAGGCAGGAGACATATCACCTCTTCCAAAGACCCAAAGTAGTATTTTCTGGCATTTTGATTGTTTTGACCTCACAGTTTTTGTTGTGTGTGTATGTAACACATGTATATTGCATTATGTGCCAGTGCTAGTCCTGTATAATGCAAAAAGAAGACTTTGAGTAGAATATAGAATTGCAATAAGTGTATGTGGAAAAGCTACAAAAGAAACATTTTTAAAGATACTGCTAAAAAAACCCTCCACCCATGCAGCAAATAGAGATTTTTCAATGGTACCTGTCCATTTTTCCTGGTTTGTGTAATGACCTCTTTTACCCTCTCTTTTTGTTTGACATATTTTAGCTTTATTTTGATTGCCTCAGTTTTCAAGGGATTGTGTCTGAGATACCCTTTCCTTGCATGACTTAGAGGGAAAAAGAGGAGAATGTCCTACCCTGTGAGTCTGTCTACAGCAGTCAAGAGAATAAATCCCAGTGACAGCAGGGGCATCAGGGCCAGTGGATCAGGGCCAGTGGCAGTAGACGGGTGTGGGGTACCAATCTCATCTATTCGAACCAAAGCTTTCTCCCACTAGAATCAGACATTTCATCCCCTGGTGCCTGCCCTGCGTCCATAGCTCACAGTACTAAGAGGTGTTGGTACTCCTTGTTTCATGTAGAGAGCTCTTCCTCTACCACCAAAGAGTGTCTCCAGCCTCCAGCAGCTTCCAGTTTCTTTTGGACCTGTGTTTGGACAGGGACACTATCTGCATCTGACTGGATAAAGTTTCCCTGTGTGATGGCTAAAGTTTTTTTATATGATTTTTCTTTTCCACTATTGTTTTCAAATGCCTCAGCGCTGGCTGAATTGTCTTACAGCTTGTAACACAGGCTCATTCCATAGGCACAGTTCTTCATGTCCCACTTTTCCATCTTTAAAAGGATGGTGCTTAACTCTTCTATTCAGGTTAAACAGTATGTAATATAATTTACTGATTTTCACATCTATCTTGACCATTTAGGAAAATACATAATCTCCTACATTTCAACAAAATGACTTCTTCTATGCTGATATGTTTGTCTTTCCTTTCAGTTATCAATCAGCTCTCAGTTTTAAGGAACATATTGGAACTGATTTTCTCTAATGTTTTCTTGGGCAAAAAAAGGATTTAGCACCAGTTTAAGTGTGACTCAGTGTTTGGTAAAGATTTTTATAGCTGAAATTTCTGGCAGTATTAATTAGAACCAATTATAATGTGATAGACAGGTTTTGCCAGTTCAAAATTCTTAACAGAACTCCCTCTGTCTCTCTTAAAAACCAAATGGAGATTTTGATTGCGTTTGCATGCTTGAATTGTTAGACTCCTTGAATGTTAGACTCCAGGAATATAATAGGATATATGCAAATTAAATAATCAGAAGTTTACTTAAGCAGATAACCAGACATCCATGTGTGTGTATATAACATTACAAATGGAACAATATTAAACATAATAAATATTGTGGGGTTGTTCTTCATGACATTGTTGCTCACAATGATCTTCAATCTCAGCTTAAATTTTTCTGGTCAGATTTTCTATTTTTGATACTTAAGTAATTTTTCAATTATCGCAGTTGGTAATTTCATGTTTCTATTTGACTGGAGTTAGTGCTAAGCTATTAATTGGAAAAGTGAGTATATTTTTAATGAAGTATTTTCTGTCATTATCTGCTCCAGTGGCTTCCTAGATCCCAAACAAAGACACAATTAGTGTTTCATTCTCTCTCTGGTCCAGTAAACGTTTCAATCAAATACAAGGAGTAAGAGCCAGCAAGAAAAATTAAAAAAATCAGCCAGCATACATCCTTAAAATACATCATTACTTTGGTTACTTTCTCCACCCACAACCTCTTCATGAAAACCTAGTGTTGCAGGTTTTTTTGAAACAGATGTCAAGAACTATTTTTTGTGTAAAATCGTTTTTTGGCCAACCTTGTTACCAAATTACAGCTTCCAAAATTCACTTTCTTATGTCAAAGTAATCTTCAACACTGTCTATTCCCAATATCAGCAATAAGAAATGTTAGTTATCCAGTGAATCTTAATATACTTTTCTATAAAATACATTTTCTTCATATGCAAAGACAGCTTCTTTAACCATGTATGGCATGCATGATTAAAACAAAACTCTCTTAGACTATGTATAGCTTAGACTATGCATATGTTAGTCTGTGCATATGTAGACACAACAGGAATTATTCTAAACCAGTTTTCTGTGCAAAGACAGTGGAACTCAGATGACCAAAAATAGACTAATCTGCTCTCCTTAATTATGCATTAAATTAATAATTATTAATAGTAGTTATTTTTGTCTTTTGTTAATTATTCCATCTTTTTAAACATGGCTTGTGTGATAATTTTACTTTGAATTTTTTGTATCCTAACTTTCTTCATAATTTCTGGATTTCTAAATCATTATGTTATTTGCCTGCAGACTTTGGCTATTGTTCCCATTTCACCATGTGCTGTGTTATCTCACCACAATGTAGTACACTTCATCATATTTCATGAATGCCATTGCCACAAGCCTCAGCATGCATAGACCAAAGCTGGAATCATTAGCCCTGTGCTTGTTCCATACTTTTCAATCTCCCAGGGCAGATTTATTTCTCTGCTTCTCCTGAAAACTGCAGATGAAAGAAATAGATAAGCTTTTGTATGTCAGTTCTTTGTTACTGCAAGTCACTCACTTCCTCCACTGTACTATTGGTTTGAAACATGTGAACCATTAACTCAGCTATAGAAACTGATGTCAGTACTGACTTTTCATGGTCTCAAACAAAAAAAGTACTGTTTTCAATAGAGTTTATTCCTTATGACGTTAAGAAACATGGGCATTTGATCTCTGAGATCTTAAATAACAGGCCTGACCAAAACATTTGATCTATTTTTTATTCTGCTCTTGGTTTATATTTCCAAGTTGTTGGTTTGTTTTGTTTTTTTTTTAACTCCTTTCTGTAGTGAAACACATCAAGTGAATGTATTCAGGAATATTGGATCCTTCATCTGACCTTTTTAGAGGCTTACCAGGACACCTAGCTGGTTTCTGTGAATACTTTCAAAAATACAACCTGTACTACTGGTCCACTCGTGGTTGTAGGCTTGATGCATGTTACAGTGGAAATCACAACTGCAAGCCAATTCAATGTAGAAAAAGAGAGCTGGTGTTCAGCTTGTAGCAGAGAATTTTCTTGAAAATATTTACTAGAGCTCATATTCAGTATTATCGATTCTACCGTTGTAACCTGCTCATCATCACAGTCCAGTAGCACCCATGATCTCCTTCAATCAAATATCTTCTGGGAACAAGACAGTGGAGAACATGTAGGAATTGCAAGGTACAGTTTGCCTAGAGTGCTGGATGCAGTATAGGTGCAGTGATAATTACTGCAGGAATGAAGCTTGCAGGAATGCCCCAAAGGAGCAGTACAATAACAGTTCCATTAGAGTCTAGAACCTACTTAATCACTGGTGTTTCTCCCACCCCTTAGACTGCCTTTATTTCATGTGCTTTCATGCCGCATTTGACTGTAAATCTAGATCCAAACCCTTTGCAGAGCTTTGAGGTACAGATCTACAGTGTGGGTTTGGTGTCAATTACAAAGACTTTCTATCCAGATTCACACCCTAGATATGTGCCTAGTTATGCTTTTAATTTTGGAAACATGAATCTGCTCTAGCTTCATTGTTAGCAAAATACATCTCAGTGGGAAGGCTGTATACTGAAACCTCTTACTATTTCTCTGTCATACAAAACAGGGTGAGCAACTAGACATTCAGCATTCACCACAGGTTTTCATATATTCAGGATTCTACAGGACTCACTAATTCTGTA
Source organism: Manacus vitellinus (assembly GCF_001715985.3). Lineage (NCBI taxonomy): Eukaryota > Metazoa > Chordata > Aves > Passeriformes > Pipridae > Manacus > Manacus vitellinus. Next base: position 13,002,611 of record NW_021939256.1, read on the forward strand.
CACTCTTTAATTCAGGTGTAGATTTGACTTTACCTGTATCCTTATTTCAAACATCTGCATGAATTATTCCAGCCCCATGTGCCCCATGAACCTAAACTAGGAAGGATGAAATGCAGTTCTGCATCTGAACTCTTAGCTGCAAATCTGCAATCAAGGATGGAAAACACTGACTGAAAAAGCCTATGCAGACCTGAGGGGCAGAGTGGTATCCTAATGGAGCATTATCTCCCATTTTGTGGTTTTGCTGCAGAGAATTTATATGGTTTCCCTGAAGTAAGACTCTCTTAATTTACTGCCTGTATTACTTCAATAACTAAGAATAAATCAGACTCTCCTGGTTAGGCTGTGATCTGAAATTCAGTATGAAAGAGCCACAGTTGAGAATTTTTACCCTTCACGATGATGATTTCACTCTTCCCTCATCCCTCTGCTTCATTTTATCTTGCAGACAAGTCCTTTTAAAAAGTACAAAGCCACCACTTGCAAAACACATTCTCTTTCCCAAATATAAGAAATATAAGGGGCTTTCATCATCTTTCCTCAATATTTCATCAGCTTGCCCCAATATTAGGAGTAGTGCCCCCTGAGACAACCAGACAGCAGCAACAGCATGAGAGGTACCACTCTGAGCTGCAGAAGTGATGTAGTGACCTGGACATTATCCCCACTGGGCCCCACTTCCTTACCTCAGCGAGTCAAGAATTCATCAAGCAGTTCTGTAAATCTGTCATGCTATTCGCTACTCTTAAGTAGTCTTCTGAGGTGTGTCTGGCAGGACTACAAAGAACAGTGAGATCTGAAGGCTGATTCATGAATTATTGGGTGGTAAGTTGAAAGAACTTCATACTTCTAAAACCACATTGGCTTCTTAACAAAACCTGTCATAATGGTGCTACAACTGTAGAAGTTATTACTCTGAGAAAAAAAACCCCACACAAACCAACAAAAAAACCACCCAAAATCACCAACATATTCATACTTTTGGATGCATTTGATGTCTCTCTCCTCTTGCAATGTGTTTTCCCTCCTATTTTTCATGCAGATTACTGAGATGTCTAGGAAGTTGCTTTAGGCAAGACAAATCATTCTTCCCAGAGCTAGGTCCCCTCAATGACTTCAGACCTTCCATAGATTTCACCTCTTTAAGGGAGAGAGCTGTACTGGTTTCTATTAGAAATACTGGGATTCTCCTGCCACCATCTAAGCTCAGGAATTGAGTCCTGATGTGTGGGAATGAGCTAATGCTATTATCTCACCATGGTTGCATCCCATGCAATTCCAGACATCTCTATTCTTTGAGTCCTTAAGATATTGTCTTGGTCTCACTATTTTGTGCTTCAAGGCTCGCTTGGCTTCCTGCAGTAACTATAGTCTGCTAAGAGAACATTTCAGGAAAGTGAAATGCAGCACTGCAGAAGCTTAAATATCTGATTTTTTGGGATGCTATACAGATTGCCATGTGAAAAAGATTTCTGTAAGATTGTGAGAATTTGAGAGAAAAGAGGTAAACAGGTGGGAGGAACTCTTTCTTGGGCCTTTCCTTTTACATGCCTGCAGTAATGAGCCCATTGGAGGCTAACTTCTCTGGGAAAATTCAGAAGCTGTAATAATTTAGTAATCAAGTATTAATAATAATTGAAAACTGGAGAGAAATAGAACACAGCAGAAGTGGGTACAAGTTTCCCTGTAAAAGAAACCTGGTGAATAACTTCTTTCACCAATCTCCCTCCCATGATGTTCTTAGAAAGAATTCATTTGTTCCATTTACACAACTGTCCATCACAAGGAACTGCTGTGCTAATAAATCCCTGCCTCTCAAAGAAGATAAGATATATCTGTCATACAAATAATACTTAAAGTGAGTTGAAGCAACAGGAGGTTAAAAAAAGGGAATTAAACCAAGGGAAAACTTTAAAAGTGTAAGAACAGCAAATCAGTACTGGAAGACTCATAATATGTCAGAGTAAAAAATGATAAAATGGAAAAAGAAGCTGCAGATTTGGGTTTTTCCTGTCAGATTTACTTCAAGCAAACTTTCAAAAATATACCACTACTGGCAGCAATAGCAAACTATGTTGTTTTATTGTTAAAACTGCTGTGTTACAGTCAGTGCAATGAGCATTATTTGAATCTTTTTTTCTGTGCACAATGCTTTTAACTCTGTGGTATGTGACTACAGGAGCAGGGATTGTATGTCTGCTTGTGTGTGTGTATGAAAACAGGTGAGCATGTTATCAGGGGTATGGTAGGCCCAAATGACTTCTCTAACAAACTTAGGTTAAATATCAAAACTACCATGGTCTTACTTGTAAAAGAAATGTACCAAATCAGCTCCTGTGCTTTTCAGTGTCATGCAATGGAAGTGGAGAGTTATCTGAGTTCATCTGGCCCCAAAACAGAAATGGGAATAACATAATATAATTCTCATCTTTCACTGACAGAATTCCTGGTTCTTAAGTTTCTACTTCCTGAGTTCCAGGTTACTGCTTACAGCACAAACCTTCAAGTGTTCCCATCTGCAAGTTCTCCAAATTTGAACTTTCATACAGTAACTGTATTAACGTTCTGCTCCGAGAGTCACTTTCCTCCCAAGATTCAAAGTCACAGAAGAGATCTTGGCAGGGAACTCTGGAGCTCATCTTGTCCAACTCCCCCTACTCAAGGAAGGTCCCTCAAAGCCGGTTGCCCAGGACCATGTCTAAGACAGCTTTTGAATATCTCCAAGGTTGGAAACTCCACAACCTCCCTGGGTGACCCGTGCCAGTGCTTGATCACCTTCACAGTGATAATGTTTCCTAATGTTCAGAGGGAACCTCCTGTGTTTCAGTTTGTGCCCATTTGCTCTGCTCCTGCCACTGAGCACCACTGAAAATAGCCTCTCTCCAACTTGTTTGCAATCTTCCTTCAGGGGTTTGTATACATTGATGAGATCTTCTCAGCGTCTTCTATTCCCAAGCCTGAACAGTTCCAGGTCTCTCAGCCTTTCCTCATAAAAGCAATGCTCCTGTCATTTAATCATCTTCATGGCACTTCACTTGACTCTCTCCAGTACTTCAGTAGCTCTCTTGTACTGGGAAGACCAGAACTGGACCCAACATATCAGGTAATGGCCTCAGCAGAGATGAGGAGTGGGGAAGGATCAGCTTCCTCACCTGCTTGCAACACTCCTAATGCAGCCCGGGGTACTGCTAGTCACCTTTGCCTCATGGGCCCATTTCTGGCTTACATTCAACTTGCTGTCCACCAGGACCCCCAGGTCCTTTCTGCACATCTATTTTCCACCTGCTCAGCTTCCAGCACATACTGGTGCATGCCATTCTGAACACAGGGTTGCATCCTCTTCCTCACCACAGTCCCCACATTCATCCCATTATCTCATCCCACTGCTCAGTTTCTGCTCCTACATAGACCTCCCTCCTCCCCTTCACTTTCAGCCCCCATCCTCCACCCACGTGTCTGCTGTCTGCAGTTGCTCTGCAAATCCCTTTCTTTCTATTTTTAAATAGCTGATAATTCTTCCTTCCTCCCCCACCCCTGGACTCAGATTACTCTCCAGCATCCATTTGTCTTTGATTCCACCTCCTTTCCTGACTTTCCCCACAGGAAAAACAAAAGCTGGCTCCAGGCTACAGCTATCAAAAATCTGCCTGGATGTATCCAGAGGAAAGAAAAAGAGCAGCTGTCTGGGAAAAAAAAAAAAAAAAGATGATGTATGATAGCCTGTATTATACAAGCAGGCATTTTTTTGTGAACTAATAATTATTGTCATCAAGGCAGAATCTGTTCAAAACTGTCTGGAACTCTTTCAATTAGGAATGAATGCCAACACAAAGTTTGAAACACTCAGAGATTTAATACAATTTTATTTCTTTTGTCCCATATCTATTCCTACAAATAAGTATTAATACACTTGGACAAAAGCACGACACATTGCAGTATTTTTAACTAGCTTTTCTTTCAGTATGAAGCAAAGCCTGTCAGTCTCTTAACTGGGGTTAGCAGATGTACTGTGCTACCTGCCACTTTGCCAAATGAGCCTTTCTCTCTCATCCCTACAACTCACTTCTTCTCCAGCAGTCTACCCAAGAATACTACATTTAACATGAAATCACAACATTTATGAAGGCAAGCCAAACTCTCCTAAAGCTTAGAATTCTTGAGTTTCATTACATACCCCAAAAAATACAGATCCTTTTCATTCAGCTGGTATGTTACTTACATTTTGGTTTAAAAACAGGATGATTTTCCAGACAAAAATAATCTTCCTTGAGCCAATTGGCTCAGAAGTTTAAAATACAGAACTCAGAAAAAGTATATTGCATATGGTTATGATTAGAAAAGAGCTTTTTCATCAAATTCTATTAAAACATGCAGTGGTGGGCACAGCACACTGCTGACAATAAAACAGCCAAGGAAATTCTCCAGAAAACCAGCAAGTTTCTCAGAGCAGTGCTGTCAGATCACAAGATTGTGAGTGAATTACATTATATAATGAAAGAACCGTCTGAGTCTTTCTCTTTTTGTGCTTTTCTCCTCCTGTGCAGGCCTAGGGAATTCAGAAGACAATGTGGAGAACAGAGGAGCAAAACAGGCAGGAATGGTTAGGATGGCTTTGTAAATGTGTGCAGATTGAGTTCATAGCAAACCTTCATAGTAGAGTGAGAAAGAGGCAATGACAGGGAAAAGGCTGAGACAAGATATGCTTGTAGCTGACAAATATACATGACTTAGGCATATGAGGTGACTGAAACTAAGGAAGTAGATAAAATCAATAAGAACAGATGATATGCAGATGAGGAAGAGGTAACAGAACTTGGAAAGACTTGACAGAATAGAGAAAATAATACAGAGTTTAGAGTCTGGCTGCAGAGGCACAAATAAGTCCAGAAGAAAGAGACCAAACAGAAATTAATATAAGTAACTTTCCTTCTGTAGTCACTGAAAAAAAAAAAAACCAGACTGACTTTTACAGGAGAGTAAAACTCCTTCATTAGGTGTTGAAAATACATGAAGTGTTTTTGTAATATTTTACTTCACTTACACTTTTCTATCTTTGTTTTTAGATTGTCATTAAAAATGTTTATAAGGTGTCTAATGGTATTCCATATTTTCATGTCTTCTTTCTTCACGTAAGTTCTGCTGAAATGAGATCTTTAACAGCGAAAATATTGACATGAAGAAAATAGTTATGGAAGCAAACTGGTTACACTATCTGATTCGTCCTAAATCAATAGGTAAATGAGATTTTTTTAAATCAGTTTTGATTTCTAGATAATCCCCATGTTCCTGAGATTTATTTAATCTCATGTCATGGATATAGACTGAGCTTTCCAGTAGGAATGCCTGTCATCAACCTGGATGATGCTCTCTTCTTCTCCTACACTCTATTTTTAAAATAGAAAGTGTGATGATTGGGAAGAAGTAAACAATTCCAGTAACTGTAGTCTCATGCAATCTTGCATCAAAAAATCAGTGCCAGTAACACCAACAAATGTGTATACTCAGCATAATGACTGTGCACATGACCATTTTAAAATTTGAAGATTTGTGTGTGTTTGGTGCTTGTGAAAAGGAGCACACTGACAGTATCTGACATGTTCCATTTCTCCACAGAAGGGTTACATGGTAGGAACCAGAGCACTGGAGCCTTAACAGTGACATGACCCATTCTGGACGCTGACTACTTGCTATTCCCATCTTGTGCATGAGATCACCTTCAAACTGAGAATATAAAGACACAGGTCTTTCATTTACACCACTATCAGACTTCTAGGCCTTCTCAGTATAATATGGACATTCCCAGAGCTGCAGACCTGCCATGGTGATCCGAGCCCCATGCTTTAACACACCTGTCCAGAGTCTCTCAGAAGTAATAGCAGCAGAACTGGAATATACCAGCACCCTTTATGTATTTCCTTCACCACTACAATAGTCTGATTTGCTAGTGTGATAGTGGTTGAGAATAAATCCTGTGTACTTGATGCTCAGGGGTTTCCTGGAACTGGATACAGACTTCCGTTCATCTTGTTTTACAATGTCAGTGTAACTCATTTGGCAAGGAAGGGACAAAGCTTCAGCCCCTTGAACATTTCTGTCCTTTGCCCTCTTGCCTTGTGAGGAGACATACTCTGACTCCTTTGAGACAGAAATGCTTTGCTTGCTAGAGGGGTCATCCCAGGGGCTGCTGATTAGAAGCCACCACTCCTTCTGGGTGGCATATAGCCTAGAAGCTGAACTGCAGGAGTTAATCCTAAACACACCTACAGCCTCCAAAGGCTTTGAAAATTAGTCTGCATCTTCCTCCTAAGAAAAAGGTGTAATAGAAAGGTAATAAATTACAAGAGTAAATAACAAATGGGGACAACATAACCCTTTTTAAGATGCTGCCTTTCTCAGCACATCTGTTTTGAAATGCAGGTTTGGGAACAACACTCAGCACATCTCTTTGCTGCCTGTTGCATTTTTTCACAATTACAGTGTTCTGCTGAAGCAATGCTGATGTATGTTTCTTTTTTTTCCCATTATTTCACTTCCATGAGGAGAAATTTGAAATATTTATTTGAACGTGAAGAGGTTAACAAACTAATAAATTTACTAGTTAGCAATAAACAGAATTGAGGGAAGCAGTCCTGTGGCCTTTCATTCATCTCTGTCAGTTGTGATTCAACATGTCATAACTAGTAACTGGAAAAAAAAAAGAACATTTAATTTTGAATTTAAACAGTCAGAGATCCAAAAATATGAAATAATGTGTCATAATAGAGGGAATTACAAAAAAAAAAAAAGGATATATCTGGAAAGCTAATCTTTTAAACTATTTGACAAAATGCTGAAGAAATATTTAAAGCCTGATCATGAAGCTTGACTCTTGAGTACCAAACTAGTTTAGTGTCCAGAAACTTCTGTTTCATAGTTTTGGATCCTTTCTCATTTCATAATAGGGTTTTCTAATGCATGTTCAGTGATCTGTATTCCTGTAAAAGTTGCTAGAACAGTCCTACTGGTTTGCTCCTTGTTTAATATATGCATATTGTGTGGTATGTCCTACTATAAAAAGCGTGGCTCTGTTTCAAAGCAAGAGGGTGTCTCCTTGTTTTCTAGTGGCTGCCTTGCTCTCAATTGAGCAGAGGCCCCTGGAGAGATGGAAACACTGCTTCCCTCAGAGCTACCCAGCACACAAAGCACAGGGAAGCTCCCAGCTTACTGGAAAAGGAAAGACCTTCAACACCAGGGAAGTGTGGGGAGGCTGGAGAAAATGGAGAGGGGAAGAGAGGGAAGGTCTCTTCTCTGCAGCATAAGGCATGCTCAGTCCAAGCTAGAGAGCTGACTGCAAAGAGACACTCCTAGAAATGAAGAAGGGGTTGTGCATGGTGTGCTCAACACAGGAAGCTGCTGGAGAGGAGATGGATGGCAAAACACAGCAGGAAAGGCTGCCTCAGCCCATAGAGTGCCAGAGAAGGAACTGGGTTCTGTGCCAAGCCATGAAGCAGTGGTGTTTAATCTTTTTGTCCACTAATAACTTCTGACTTAAAAGTTCAGAGGAATTTGACTTTTAGGTAATTCCTTTATGGGAATGCTTCTGCCTCAAATTGATACTCTGTCATGCTTTCTGCTCCTGGCATGCATGAAACTGCATCTTCATTATCAAAAGTATGATAATAGGAACATTTATTTGTCATCTGAACAAAGTCAACAGATTCAATGGATGTGAAAACCAAGCATGTTGCAAATGTAAATAAGATTAGGGCTGCAGAGGTTTGGTGTACTGCTGGCATTTTGTGCCTGGCCAGCTGTAACCATAAAGGGAATATTTGTGCAGAAGTACTATATTCACAATACAAAATTAAATCTGAATACATTTGTCCCAAAAAATAAAATAGACTCTCTTATTTTCTTTGCCAGAAAATCGTGATGGACAATTGTGCCTCTGAGGAGCTGAGCTCCCTGAATAGCAGGATGGGAAGGCAGCCTAAATGAGGTCATAAAGTATTAGCTATTTGATCAATGGAGAGGATGGAGGGAAAGGAGCAGTGGTAGCAGCAGGGAAAGATGTTGCTGTGAAAGAAAGGACAGATTTGATGCATGTACGTACTCACAGATAGGAAGAGACTTGCATACATGTTCATTGTGGAGTCTCTCTCACTGGAGATATTCAAGAAACATTTGGATGCAATTCTGTGCCATGTGCTCTAGGATGACCCTACTTGAGCAGGGAGTGTTCCCTTCCAACCTGAACCATTTTGTGATTCTGTGATTCGTGTCTGATGGCACGTCAAAAAGCGTGTAAATAGTGGAGGACAGTGTGCAATTGCTCATTGTCACTGGTGATAGTTTCAGTTATGGTTTCCTTTGAGGGCAGGTTAACTTAAAAAAACCCCCCACAATTATGGAATACAAGCAATCTTCAAATGGGATGCTCCTAGAGACTGTCAGAAAGCAAATCTCTGCAATAGTTCATCAAAACTGAAGCAATGTAATGAAAAGACATACCTTTGCAAGCATTTGCCAAGTACAGTACAGCCAAAGATGTATTTTGCTTTATCTTCTGACAGCATTGCTGTCTCATCACAGAATCATTAGGGGGCAATAAAGTCAGGAACAAAGAATTAAGAAGGAAAGCTGTCTATGACAGTACCTTCTCCTTCAAGAATATGAGAGAAACTGTCATCTGACAGGACAAATCATCTGCAGAATCTACAGTAACCACTAATAATTACATCCCTACCTAAAGGGACTTAGGGGTCAAATTTATTTTGCTACAATAATGTTTTCTTTCCTTTAACTAATTTTTTCTCTGTAAGGTCTAGAACATCCTTTTTCTCCCTGTACTAATGCTAAGGACACCAACAAGATAGCTGCGTGTTTCAGGTTCCTTTTTCCTTATGAAAGTATCAAATGACTGAAACATGTTAATTAAATATTTGGCATCAGGCAATCTCTTAGGGAAAAAAGAGAACTTCTGACAGACAAGGCTCAGAGGAACAAGGAATTTTTTGTTCAGAAGTGCACAACTTTCTTTCTTTTTTCTTTCCTTCTTTCTTTTTTTTCTTTCTTTCTTGCTTCCCTTCTTTCTTTCTTTCTTCCCTTCTTTCCATCTTCCCTCTTTCCTTCCTTCCTTCCTTCTCTTGTTTTTCCTAAATAGGGCTGCAGAATCGTAGAAAAATTTCATTTGGAAGGGTTTCCAGAGGTATCTAGTCCCACTCTAACTTTGAGCAGAACTAAGTTAAAAGCTATCATGGCTGGGCTTCGCGAACGAAGATTTGGGAAAGGCCTCTACCCATGTTTGCTACAAACGTGCTGGTGGCTAAAAAGGCCAATACGAGACAGGCATGTCCAATTGCAAAAGGCACAACAGAAAGACTCCTTAGGTGGTATATTCTGCAAGGCACAATTCTTTCTGCGTTACCTT